>NC_063347.1:26760169-26777163 GCF_021869965.1 Rhincodon typus
TCCGTCCTCCCTGGACTGACCTATCCCCTCCCTAACTCCCCACCTACGCTCACCTTTATGGGCTCCATCCCCGCCTCTTCGACCTGTTTGTTTCCTCTCCACCTATCCTCTCCTCTATCCATCTTCTTTCCGCCTCCCACTCTCTCCCTATCTATTTCAGAACCCCCTTCCCCTCCCCCTTTTCTGATGAAGGGTCTAGGCCCGAAACGTCAGCCTTTCTGCTCCTATGATGCTGCTTGGCCTGCTGTGTTCATCCAGCCCTGCACCTTGTTGTAACCAATTTCTTTAATTTATTCCATGCTGTTTAAATAGTATTATACGATTGGTCAAGCGTAACATAATCTTGTGAAATCCATGGTGACCTCCTGAATGGCTTCTGTTTCTGTTACTGTTCAATAATTTCACCCTGAAATAAATAGATATTAATAATTTACCAGAAGAAAGATTATTTAGCCTATTATTTCCAAGTGTATTTTACCTTACTTTCAAAGAGAGAAGTCACACTGCCTTTGTGCAGTGCACTGACACGCATTTCGTATCCACAGTATTTCACAGACTTTTAAGACCATAATTAGCTGCTTAAAATGTGTGTTCCTTAAGTTTAAATAATTTCTTCTGTCATATTTTGCTCTAACTAATAACATTGACTAAGGGCTGGATATGGCAGCCAGGGCCATTTGAAATATGGGAAAGATCGCACAGTCTCCTGTCAGCAGGGAAACCTACCACAATTGATTTGGAGGCAGGAATGACTTCAGGAGGACATTTACTCAGCTGCAGTGGGTTGTCAGTTAGGTTCATTAGCAAGCCAATTGACACCAATTAGCCATAATCCAACTGGAGTATAGTGGGGGCTCCAGGATTACTATGAGTGGCACAACTTTTCAGTGCCTTCAGAATGCTGCTTGGCAGATCCATCAAGGGAAACAAGAGTCTTAACCTCTTCCCTGCAACCTCTGTCCAACTTTACTCACCTGTGGCCTGGATTGCTGAGCAATCTTAGGCCTTTCGCTGACTGTGTTAAACAGGTGCAGCCATTGTTTCCATTGGAGCTACCTGTAATGGAGCCTCTGATTGGTTGGGTGGGATTTCTGTTCCTGGATTTGAATCAAGGGGAAGGTGTGATTGTGGCCACTTTGACAGGTCAGGTCTCCCTCTCAGTAGTGAACATGAATTTCATAACAGTTCTCCAGCTGATGGGCTGAAACCACATAAATCATGTTAAATTGCACTATAATATTTCTACACGTATCTGATGCAGTTATACAAGCCCAATATTCTTCCTCTGTGAATACTTGGGCTAAAGTATTCCATTAATATTTTCTGCTACTTCCTTACTCGTCTTTGTAACTACATTACCTTTAATCTTAGAAACTCTATATCTCGCCTGATTATCCTCCATCTGTGACTGATTTGAGTTGGCTTTTATACCCTTCTTGTCCTTTCTAATCTGTTTTGTTCATTGCAGGGAGTGACGACACTTCAAAATTACTTTATTACCTGTAAAATGATTTGAGACATCTGTTATGTAAATGTATGTCTGTCTTTTAGCTACTACCCTGTGTTCCAGGGGTCGGTTTAGCTCAGTTGGCTAGATGGTTGGTTTGCAAAGCACAGTGATATCAACAGCATTGGTTCAATCCCATCACTGACTAAGGTTACCATGAAGGACTCTCCTTCTTAACCTCTCCCCTCACCTGAGGCATGGTGGCCCTCAGGTTAAATAACCACTAGGTGTCTCTCTCTCTAATGAGACAGCAGCCCTATGGTCTGGTAAGACTATGGTGACTTTACCATGTGTACCCTATAGAGCTGTCATGAAATTGTCAAGCTTTTGTTTTAAATAATTTACATTGAATGTAGAATTTTATTGTGTGCTTCTGATGTCTCAAAATAATTAGTAGTGGATTGGTTTTGAAATGCAGTCATTGTTGTAATGCAAGCAAATATGGTAGACAGATTGTGCACAGCAAGGTCTAACAAACAGAAGATGAATAAAAGATGCAGTATTTTTTGTCTCTCTTAAGTTCAAACTCTATTCCAGAGATTTAAGTACAAACTGTGGGCTGAAACTCCACTGTCTACAAGGGGAGTTGCAGCACTGTTGAAAATGCTGTCTTGTGGATGTGTTGTGAAAACTGGGCCCTATCCACTCTAACAAGTGGATATAAAAGATCCAATGCACAATTTAGAAGAGTAAGGATGTTCTCCCTTGTGTCTTGGCAATTATTTATTAACTTACATCACTAAAATAGGTTATCTAGTCATTATCATAGCACTTGGTGTTTTATTTTAGATAGCCAGACAGTGAAATCTTGTGACTGTACTAATTGGCAAGTGTTATGGACCAGACCAAACCCCTTTCAAATATAACAAGGAGATAACTAGACCCTATCTTTTATCTTGTTTCAAGGCAAGTGTAAGGTGCTGTGTTCCAGAGGTAATATGATTGGTTACACTATTCAGCTTTAAACAAAACATACTTTATTCTTACCTTATAGTTAAAAAACAAACAAAAGAAAGAAGAATTGGAATGACTTAGCTCTATTGGAAAACTTAACAGTATAATAGGTTATTTAACTACTAAACACCAACTGTTCCAATATAGAACATCTTATAAACTCACCCTTGGCAAAGGCAAATTCAGTAAAACAGATTGTCTCACATGCAATTCTGGCAGCAGGAAGAGCATCCAAGCTTTTGGCTGTAACAGAGAGAAAGATATAGCAGCTTCAACAACCAGCCTCAAAACCCAGCAACTTCTGAAAGCTATATTAAAATCCTGGTTCTGTGGGAGCCTGAGTCCACCCAACCATGCTGCTTCTATTGTTTCAACTTTTAAAAAGAAATCCTAAGGCCTCACAAGCTGTTTACTTTATTGCCTTGGTTTAGACAGTTCCGCACCTCTGTCCTAACCTCTCTTAATTTTAAAAAAAAGGACAAAAATACACCTCTTAAAGCCACAGAATTGTCACACATGGCAAGGCAAGACATGTAACCTGTGGGCATGCCAATGCATCCTGAGCAAGTGAGTGCTAAGATAGCAAATGAGCAGCCCTGAGCTGCAGTATGGCCCAGTCCTTGAGTTGGATGATTGTGCACAGAATGTCCCCACTGCAGCCTTTTAATGCTAGTTGCCAGTGCATTCTGAAATGCAAGTCTGTGCTTCCTGAGTTTCTGGCAAACGTATCAGTGAAGTGAGATGATGGTCATGTCAGATAGGCAAATCCCAGATGTCAGTGTCTGTGAGTGAGGCGGGCATGTGGTTGGTGCCCATGGATCGTGCTGTCAGATGCTGTTTGATACTAAGCGACAGAAGGTTGTTCGGAGCAAACTGCACACTGAAATCACCAGGTAGCCACTTTGATTTACATGTCCAGTTTTTTGAGGTTTAGCTTGTTTGACCTGTTCAGCAAAATGGCAAGTGGAATATTCATAAGGCATGTTGAACTGTTAACAAGGTGTTTGATATGCAGTCGTTTTCCTTATTTGGCAACTCAATGCTGCCAAGTGAGAAACTTGTCATGTTACTTGTCAAAAGCATAAAAGATGGAGCAAGATGCTCCTGACATCGAGATGGGCCTAACTGAAGTTCTCGCCTGATTCTGCCATAAATCTCACCACAGCTGATGTCGCTCTGACTCTTATAAGATTCCACCTCTGTCTTTGTCCCATTGTTGCTCTTTCTTCAATAAAAAAATATGGAAAATGCTAGAAGTTTCCAGCTAGTCTGTTAGCGTCTATGAAGAGAGAAACAGTTAAAGTTTCAGGTTAATGACCTTACATCAGGACTGGAAAAAGTTTGAAATTTAATACGTTTTGAGGACGGATGAGTGAGAATAAAGGACAAATGAAGTTCTGTTATAGGGTGGAAGCCAGAAAGATTAAGGAACAGAAGAATCTTGCATGGCCAAAAGGAGTGTTGATGGAGTAAAATGAGAAACAAAAAATATGGCTCGTGCTGGTGTGCCTTTATAGAATCATAAAGAAGAGAAAAATAAAACAAGATCGGACAGGAATGGGTGAGTCTAGCAGAATAGATGGCAAGGGTCAGAGATTATTAAATGAAATTCGATTGAACTCAGTAAAGAATCTGGAAGGTTGTAAAGTGCCAAATTGGAAAATAAGGTGTTGTTTCTTGTGTTTACATTTAACTTTGTTGCAACAGTACAATAGGTTTTGTATTTGATTTGGATCCTTTCTATTGCCTATTGATGATTCAAGGTTAAAATTTCTTTTCCAATGAATTTGGGTGAGGTTTCTTTTTACCTCACAATACATTGTTTATAAAATACTCTGTCATTCTGAAACCTTCTTGTAGTTGATTTGTGCTGATGCAATTGATTGGTGTTCCAATGTTTCTAGATGAATAATAATATATCAGTAATCTTCTTTGTGTAGATATCAAACTTTTCAGTATTTTCCCTATACAGGGCAGAGATCACACATGAGATGGATTTCTCAACAGCTGGAGTGATAACAGCTCCAGAATGGACCTTCAAACAAGTAATCCTGCTTTACAATTGCAATAATGCAGAAAAAAGCCCAAAACGCAGAAATGGGAAAACATCAAATGGGAAAACCTTTAAACCATAAAGTTGGAACTCTGCCACAATTGAATTGTGAATAGTTACATATTGTTTAATAACAAATCATTTTTTTTTCATCAAGTCAAACAGATCAAGAGTATCCATAACATTTCTGAGGAATGATGTACTGGATCTTTCAGAAGGATATTGCGTGACAGTGAGTAATCCTTATTAATATGATTTCCCTCGGGATCATAATTTAGAATGCTTCAATACACTAAACATTCTATATTTTCCAAACTCTTTATTGAATGAACAATTGAATGAAATTATTTATTACTATTGATTTTAGATAAGACCGCATTTCCCTGTATGTCAACATTACTGCTATATACATGAAAAAGTACTCAACTGCTCCAAGAAAGATGGTAATATTTTAAAATAATTTTTATTGACATTTTGCTATTAGGTGAGCCAATTTTATCATCATTTTAACTATCTCACTTATAATCTTCATGTTGAAAATTATCACAGGAAATTCAGACTGATTTTGGCTGTTGTTCTCAGAATAATTCTTATGAATATGGAGAATTCAGAATATTAACCCACATTTTGACAGGTTTTATTTGTCAATTTCTTTTAACAAGAGGTGCAACTACTTGCACGGTGGCTTTTGATGCTCTCAATATCTTATCAATGTTAAGCCAGTACTGCTGCCTACGCATTAAGATACCGGTCTAGAGGATCTCAAACTGTGGGTATCTGCACGTACGTTGTCGCTGAGGCTGTTTCCTCCTTATCACTGAGGTTTTTCAACTTGTTATGAATTGTGATACTCCTTCATTCACATCTGTACATGGTTATCAAATGCAGCAATATACTGAAATGTCCTAAGACCTCTCTCTTCATCTACTCATTCTAGGCTGGTGTCTTCTTTCTTACCGATCAGTGTCATGTGGTCAGTTGTGTGATCATGATTTACATGATCACATTATACCACACTCAGAACACATTTGCAATCCCATTACAGTGATCTTGCCAGAACATGGGGCATAATCCTGTGTCCATGCCCTTCCTGTGGTGAATTTGTTAAGGGGCACTTAGGCTGGAGGATTGCAGATGGAGACCTGGCTACCTTCTTGTCTTCAGCCTGATTAAGTCATGGCTGGATGACCCTGCCCGAGTTCGCCATCAACTAAGACCCTTAAATCGCCAATTAAAAAGCCTTGTTACACTGTCACTGCAATTAAGCCAAGTTATGCAAGTTGCAAAATATATATGATCACCAAGAAGATTGGAAATTTATCACACATTAATAAAACTGTGTTAACTCATCATTTCCATCAGTTTCTGCACTTGCATTGTCTACATTGTCTTTTAATCATGTAGGCCTCTTAATGGCATGCATGTAAAGTCACCATAGACTACACTTTCATTAAAGAGAAAGACGACTGGTGGTGGTTTAACCTGAAGGTCACCACGTTTCAGCTGAGGGAAGAGATTGAGAAGGAGGAACCATCATGTTAACCTCAGCCAGTACAGGAATTGAGCCCATGCTGTTGGCATGACTCTGCTTTGCAAACCAGCCATCCAGCCAACCTAGCTAACCAACCTACATTATAAATTGGCTGCTCATCTGATATCTGCTTATTCCTAGGGTGCTCCTTCTCCAGGGAGTGTTGCTTCCATGGTGAGTGCTGTTGCCATGGCTGCTGATCCATTTCTATTGAAGGGGCACAGTGGACTTCTGGGACTGATAGTCATTCTGTATTCTGTGCAGGTAGTGAGATCACATCTTCCTGATCAGACACGTACAGTGACACAGTTTCTGTAGTTGTATGTAGATGTCTGTGGTTACAACAATATATCTAGATGCTCACATTTACTACATACAAATGAGATGGCATGTGCTCAACACAGGTCTCAAGTTGTCATGTGGGATGGCTGTTTTTGCACTCTGTCTGACTCTCCAATGTTCAGCTCTGGCAATGCCTTGACCGTTTTATCAAAATGAAGTTTGATTTTCTATAGCTTCACCTTGATTTTGTCACTCTCATTTGTTATCACTTCTGGCTCCAGTAGCTTTTTCATTATTAGAAAAGTGCAGGTGTGAGTTTGATGTCACATTGTGCAAGCAGTATATGCAGCAAATGCATACACTTCAAGCCATGTCTTAAAATTTTAGAGGAATAGTCCTCACTGATTTCCAAGGAGGCACCTCAGTTAGTGGTCCCGGCACAATGAGTCAAGGGTAGCCTCCAATATTAGTTCAGGACTTGGGCATAATGAGGCATCCAGTTTGGGTGCAAAGGATCAGGGAGCTCACATGACGTCAGTTCAGAAGGTGGCTACGCCCACACTCCAAGTGGATGTGATAAGTGTTGTCATCTGTGAGGGGAGAGTCTGCTGCACCATGAGCAGGCAGTGGGGAAGCCATTCAAAGGGCAACACCAGTAGGCATACACTTTTATAACAAAGGTGAAACACACTTGCAAACTCAGCATTCCTTGTGACCCTTAGGAATTGAGGTGTGCAGTCCAATCCCTTCTATCAAGCACTCCTGACCATTTCATGCAGGCTAATGTCTGAACGCTCCTATTGCCTGTGATGCAATAGCAATGTCTGTGCTCCTAGAAAGATGGAGCCCAGTTTCCAAGGCACGGTTACCTGTGATTCCCCCATTGCCTGCTCATGGTGCAGCAGCTGCTGACTTCACACTTTGGCCCATGGAATTGTCCAGGGATAAGGATTAGCAGCTTTATACCTTAAAGTTTGACTTTTGGCTACACTTGCAGAAAAAGATAATAGTCAGAAGTGAATGTATATTTAGAAATCAAGTGTCACCCATGCCATCAATGTGCCATTGAAATGTTTCTCTTTTCCATTATGTCTCAGTGTAGTCCCTCAGTCAGCAGCTCGGGTGGAGGGAGCCTGCCATACGGTGAAGTCCATTGGCCCTGGTGCTTTGGTCAGTTGACTCCAGGGATATTTGTGTCTAAAAGGCACAAACATGTTGAATGAACTTGACGGAGACAAGTGCACCCTCCAAAGCTTAGCCTGAAGGTGACAGGCATAGTGGAGGTGGAAGGCCTGCTCACCTTGGAGTCCTGGGAGGAGCTTACTGGAGGCCTGTGCACAGTTCCTTCTCTAGCTCAGTGGCTACTGACAGTGTCGTTGTGAGGAAGGGGCACTCTAGTGTGTGGTCAAGCATCCTCACCCCCTGTCACCTAGCCATTGGTGATGGCACAAATGGCTAAGGTAGTGGACTGTAGACTCCTATATATATCCAGTATACTCTGAGACTACTGAACCTGGCTGTCAATGGTAGCTGCCAGTTTATGCAGGGATGTGGCTAGATGATCACATGCCTGAGGCAGCAAGGTCCCAATGGCATTGCTACATTCCTACAATCATTGCACTTTGTGGCTAACGTGCCTGCTGAGACTGCTTGCACATTTGTATGAAGTTATGAATGGCCAGCATCACCATCTGCCTGGGGCTGAGTGGATACTTGGTCTCCAGCAATCCTCTGAGTGCTAGAGACCCTGACTATTTCTTCCTCATCCAGTTATGGAAGTGTGGATGTGAAGTGGTCGTCAGCCTGTGCTCCTGCTTATACTCTAGCTAAACTACCCAGTGAAGTGTCAGTTTCTGAGCAGTGCATCCTTTGAGGGAATTATGGCTTTTTTTATGATCATGTGTGCCGTTGACACCGTCTTGCCTGGCCATGCGCTGGCACTTGCAAAGTATAAAATTGTCACAGCCCGGGGTTATAAATTGTGGCAAGTGAAAACTACATCGACAGTGGGCTTAATGAGAGAACTTATTGCAAGAAAAGTGTTTTTTGCTCAGTTGTGCAGTCATAGATGTCTCAGCATCTCCATACAATCTATACCAGTCTTTTCCAACCAGGGCCACAATCCTGTCCACGTAGGGGATGCGGAGCTGGATGTCAGGCACATCACCACTCGTGTTTGCTACTTGTTTCCTCCTGTAATGAGAGAATAGGAAGGATTGAGTGCAATGGAAATGTCTGGCACATCTAATAGTGCTGATACGAGAAGGAAGGGCTTTTAGGTGACTTGAGAGGGTGAATAGACAAGGGAGAAGGCATGCAGTATCGTTGGGGTGAAGGAAGATGTTACATGCGAAAGTGACAGGGATGCAGCATATGCCATGGTGGAAATGCATGCAGGACAAATGATGTGAGGTAGTGAGGGAAGGTGGTGGCATTTGCCCTGGCAGATTGGAGAAGATCATTAACCTTCTTTTTGCATTGCTGAGCATTTCTCTGAATGATTGAGATCATACTTACCATGTTGGCAATCTCAGTCCAGGCTGGCAGGGTCTGGTGTTGTGGCCTCCTCTGGCAGTTCAGGGAGAAGTGGGTGGACCTCCTCTACACCACTCTACCCACTAGGACATTGAGGACTGTGTTGTCAAATTGTGGGGCCCATTTCCTGTTATTTGCCATGCTTGCTGCTAGTTTGTGCAAGGCAGCTTTGAATGCCACTGCTTGTCTGGGTGTGCAATGAAGTTTTAAAAATACTACCTTAGCCAGGAATGCCAGTTTATTCTGGCATATCCAGACAGGAGAGAGTTCTTTTAGCTCCGACAAGTGGGAAAATCCAACGAGCATTGGATGAGAAGTGCACCGTATTGGTGCGGTAAATGGTTAACGAGGGCATTTGGTATGATAGTGCAAGAAACCTCACTAGGCCTCGTCTCTATTTAAGTGTAGCACCATTGAGTTTGTATTAATGTAGTGGATGCCAATAAAAATGGGTTTTTTTCCTACATAGAGGTGACTCTAAGTCCTGTCTCACTAGCATCTCAAAACAAGTGACTTCATCATTTATGTTATAGTACCTCAGCACTGACATTGTCATACTAATTTGATTCTAGTGAAAGCTGCTTCTTATTCTGTACCCTAGTATCATCTCACATCTTCAGCAGTGAACTTGCACAGTGGTTCACACTCTGATTACAAATTAGGCAAGAACTTTGCTAAAAAGCTCGCAATTCCAACAAATCATCGTATTGTTTTCACATCTGTTGGTCACTGTGTGTCTGCTACAGCTCTCACCTTATACATGAAATTGACTGCTGGCATCTTCAATTTCATCTTTTTCTTGTTTAGGTTCATCTGGTGAGCTCTTTTTAGCAGTTGCATAAGTCTCTCTTTTGTGATTGTAAAAATGTGTCTCCACAATCACAGAGTAGCAGATTATCTACAATCACTTTCACTCTGCCTATCACAAGCTGTCTCTGCTGATCTTTTTCTGAAGCAGTGGAAATTTGATTTCCCAGTAACCATCGTTTGCAGAGTGCTATCTTGGAAATTTCTGGTAATCTTTCTTAAATGGTTGGCATGGGTAGTGAGATTTTTTTCAGTCTTAATGAGAAACTTTGGTTATTTATACACTTGCAGTTTTCTAGATTTATTCATTGGCACCAAGCTATAATTCCAGTCTGTCAGAGTCGTCACTTTTTTAATACCCCTTTCTCTTCCGGCTCTTCTACCTTGTCTTTCAGGGTGGACTTGAAGGCAGCTAGACTTCTCCTTTGCAGATGCTGAGCTGGTTTCACACTTCCATCTGATTTGAAATGATATTCACCAGAAAGACATCCAAACATATGGGGTGGCACAGAGGTTAGCACTGCTGCCTCACAGCGCCAGGGACCTGGGTTCGGTTCCACCCTCGGGCAACTGTCTGTGTGGAGTTTGCACGTTCTCCCCATGTCTGTGTGGGTTTCCTCCAGGTGCTCCGGTTTCCAGTCTAAAGATGTGGAGTGGCCATGCTAAATTGCCCGTAGTGTTCAGGGATGTGTAGATTAGGTGGGTAATAGGGGGATGGGTCTGGGTGGGATGTTCTGTGGGTTGGTATGGACTTGTTGGGCTGAAGGGCCTGTTTCCACACTGTCGGGATTCAGTGAATGAATATGAAACGGGAACAGAAGTAAATCATTTGGCTCCTGCACCATTATTCAGTAAAATTATGACTGATCCATATTCCATATTCCATATTCCCAGCTGGACCAACAACCCTTATTTTCCCCCAACAATCAAAAATCTATCCACCTCTGTTTTAAAAGTATCAATGACCCTGCCTTAACTGTCTTTTGAGGCGGAGAGTTCCGAGTTGCAAGACTCTCTGAGAGAAAAAAAGTTCTCCTCATCTCTGTCCTGAAAGGGCAACTCTCTAATTTAAAATGATCTCCTTAGTTCTAGTCCCCAGTATTTATCAAAAGTTCAAAGTTCCCAGCCAATTCCTTTATAGGTCAGTGTATCAGAACCTCCACAGGCCTTGACACAAATCTTTGGTTGAATATTCAGTCTCCAGTGAGCCAAAGACAAGAAGATTTGGCCCATCACAATCTGTTCTTGTATTCTATTGCTTACTTGCATTTATCAAAATGTGGGAACAAAGTGAAAGTATTAGTTTGCAATTTCCTTGTAGTTGTTCTTGTTCTGCTGCTTTAAGTTCAATGGAGCAATAGAAATCAATACTGTTGCTAAAAGGGGTTCCTACTGTGTTCCAATGAATTTATGATGGCTGAGCAACACCAGTTAAAGGAATTTTCAGTCATTGAGAGAACCTTTGAATCAACGCCCACTCCAGAATTCAAAATCTTTCATGCAGAAATGTTTCTACATTTTAAAAAGTGTAAATAATAAGGCATTTCTCAATGTAACTAAAGCTTTTAACATTAATTGATGTATTTTATTTCAAGACTACAAGAAATACACCGAAGATAGGCTGAATTTAATCCCAGGTATGTTTAAGAATAAGACAAATAACGATAATTTGAAAAAACTAATATGGAATAGATGAAGAAAATCAGATGACATATTTTCCCATTTTTAATCTAGCCAATATTAATATGAAGACTGAGTATATTATTTTTGTGTAGCAATCCCCTGGCTGGGAATTTCATTAGAATTTCTGCCGCTCCATTAGTGTTAGTTTAAGAAATATTTTTGGACTCTGAACTGAAGCAGCTTTGAGGAAATTGTGGCTTATGACACTGTTGAACTGTGAGAGTAGGAGATGGGAGGGAGAAAAAAAAAGGCCTAAACATACAAATCAAAGTTGATCTTCTACTAGCTATCTATATCAGTTGTATTGGAAGATGACATGTATCAGCAATTAATAAAGTGTAGTGGTAATGTTGATACCTCTAGGCCAGAAGGTCTGAGCTCAAGTCCAATTTGCACCTGAGATGTGTTGTAACATCTACACAGGTTAATTAAAATAATTTATGTCAGTGTCTGTTCCAATTTTTTGCCTCTGGTGATTTAGGTTGGATTAAGGTTCTAGAATGTTGGTGTCTCAAGTGAGTGAATGACAGGGAGACAGGGCACAGCAAGGCTGTGCCTAATCTTGTCATTCTTACATATTGAAACTCCAAAACTTCTTGTAATGAGTCAGTTGTTGGAATTGCATGCAGTAATGCCATTTTGTTTTTACTTCCCATTCAAAAGCACAAGTAAAATTGTGGAGCCTCAAAACTGGGCCACCATCAATTAACTTGGAACAACTTTTTTGCAGTAATCAGAGTACTAATATTTTCTTTTTGAATGATAAGCATTACAGTGGATGATGTGTCTACCCACTGGGCCATCAGAGAAGCATAATACGCACTGTGAGTTTAACTGTGGCTAAAAGTACCTCTTGGACTCATGATAAATCAGGCATTCCACTCTGCTGACACTATGATGAAACTATCTTTGAAACTGGAGACATGAACAAACTACACTTCAAAGTTAATAATAATAGCTAACTCAAAAATGGAAAATATTGTTAGTAGTATATAGTTGGTTAGTAAGTAGGTCAAAAATCCAATCACTTATCTAATTTATCTTCTTTTTACATATTGCTTTTCTCAGTATGTTTCACCATCTTCTTGTGGTTTCTTTCCGACCATCAGACCCCTATCTTAAAATCTGATACATATCCCCTCCAATGTTTTGTTTGAAAACTCTTATCAGTTCTCAGCATTGCATAGTTTACAGTACTTGCATTTTTTATTTGCCCCATTTTTCATTGAAGAGAACAATTAGAGAACAGAAACAGTTAAATTTATGGGTTAAGAGGATATCTTTTCGTTTGAAATTCATAAAATCTTTTCACAACACTCAGGCAAAAACCAAAACATTGACAACATTTAGCTGAAAAATTAGCCCAGATATTTTGTCCGCTCTTGAATGTAATCCAAATCTCCCACATAATGCTGGATTGTATCCAACATGAAATGACATGTTTCGAAGTCTGTCACTGAGATGAAAAGATGATATGGAGGATTTCAAGGAAGATGAGTTAAGTTAGATAAGGCCTGAAAATGGGCAATAGTATTGAAATGCATGATGATTGCAATGCAAACAGCATAGAAACTCTGTGCTGCCTGTTGTTTATGATGACTAGGGCATGCAATCAGTGCTAAGTATGTTGATGAGGGGCTACACACTCTTGAGAGGTAAGCACAGATTTCAGTTAGACAGTGTTACTTAAATCAAACCTGCATTTCTTAAAAGCAGAGCTGGATTTTGCGTTGAGCCAAAACTTAAATTCATTGCAGAAATGTCTTGGATCCAAGAAAGAAAACAGATTACACAACATTTTCAATAACAAAAACAAAGTTTTGGAAAAGCTCAGCAGGTCGGGCAGCATCTGTGACCTGAAGCGTGAACTCTGTTTTTTCCTTCACAGATGCTGCCCGACCTGCTGAGCTTTTCCAGTAACTTCGTTTTTGCTCCTGACTTACAGCATCCACACTTCTTTTGGTTTTTACAGAACATTCTCAGTCAGATCACTTAAGGTCTTGAGTTAGACAGCAGGATAGATGTCCTCTATCCAAAAATGGACCAGGAAACTTTTCAGGTAATTTCAGAGAAAGCAGTGGAAAGTAGCCTAGCTCAAAGAAGGGCAAACTAGGTACAAGGTGTTCAGAAAATATTGGAAATGAAAGAAAGGAGGAGGGCAGCAGTATTTGTTGAGGAGTACGTTGTAGCACTGGAGAAAGATGTCTTAGAGAATCCAAGGACAGAATCAATATAGCTAATACTGAGGAATAAAAAGAGTACAATTACATTTCTAGGTACAGTCTACAGACCACCAAATACAGTAGTGGAAAGAATGTAGAGGAATAAATCCGCAGGAAAATTACCCAGAGATACCGACACTATAGAGTAATTATAAGAGGAGACTATAATTACCGAAATATCGACTTGGATATTTGTAGTGTAGTGAGGGGCAAGTGTTCCTGGATTGTATTCAGGAGAGCTTCCTAGAATAGTATGTGGTCAGTCCGACAAGAAAGGATGCACCATAGGAGCTGGTGCTTGAAAATGAGATGGACCAATTATTTTGAGTATCAGTGGGGTAGCATTTAGGAGACAATGATCAATATATTTGTAAGAATGAGGATGATGGTAGAGAATGATGTGCGACAATTCAGAGTGGGAAAAATCAATTGTCAGAGAGCAGACATCAATGGGGCAAGAATGGAGTTGTGCCAGCTACTCTAGATTGAGAGGTTGGCAAGAAAACTGCTGTGTAAACAATGGGCTACGTTCAAAGAGGAAATGTTTTGGGTTCAGTCTACGTATATTTCCTCAAATGGGAAAGGTAGGACAAACAAATCCAGAACTCCCTGGGAGAAGAAGTGTGCTTATGACAGGTTGTCAGGTGTAAAATTAAATTGAGAACCAAGAGGGATACCCAAGGTTCAGAGGGGAAGTGAAAAAGGAAATAAGAGAAGGAAAGAGAAATTATGAAAAAAGACTGGCAGCCAACATAAAGGGTGTCTGAAAATCTTCTATAAACATTTAATAGCAAAAAATTGGTAAGAGGAGGAGTAAGGCCATTAGGGGCCAAAAAGAGACAGGACTGAGGTTTTAAATGAATACTATGCATCATTTTTACCAAAAAGAGAGACACTACCCAGGCCATGATGACAAAGAACATAAACCACTGTGACTAGAAGGGTTCAAAATTCATAAGGTTGAAGTGTTGGATATATTGTTGGTATTTAAAGTTGACAAGGCACCGTGACCAATAAGATGTATCCAAGAATTTAAAAGGAATTGAGAGTGGAAATTGCTGGGGCAGTGGGCAGAATCTTTGAGTCTTCCCTGGACTCAGGGGAGGTGTCAGAAGACTGAAAAGTTGCAAACATTATGATGTTCTCAACAAAGGTTATAAGAATAATCCCAGCAATTACAGAGCAGTCCATTTAACTTCAGTGGTGGAAGCTTCTAGACTCAATTATTTGGGATAGAATTAGCAATCATCTGGAAAACAGTGGGTTGATTAGCAAGAACCAGTGTGAATTTCTAAAGGGGAAATCGTGTTCAACTAACTTAGAGTTTTTCAAGATGCAACAGAAAGGCTCGATGAGGGTAACTTTGTTGTTGAGGTGTACAAGGACTTCCAGAAAGATTTTAATATAACGTCGCACAACAGACTTGTGAGGAAAGTTATAGGTCTTGGAATAAAAGAGTCAAAATTTGCTGAGTGATAGGAAAGAGAGTCATAGGCCAATGGTCGAAAACGCCCTCGACCGCATCTCTCGCGTTTCCCGCACCTCAGCCCTCACACCCTCTCCCCGCAATAATAACAAAGACAGAATTCTCCTTGTCCTCACGTATCACCCCATCAACTTCCGGATTCAACGCATCATTCTCCGCCACTTCCGCCACCTGCAATCTGACCCCACTACCAAGGATATATTTCCCTCCCCACCCTTATCTGCTTATCTGCTCTCTCCATGACTCCCTTGTCAGCTCCACACTCCCCACTTGCCCGACCACCCCCGACACTTTTCCCTGCAACCGCAGGAGGTGCTACACCTGCCCCTACACCTGCCCCCTCACCCCAATCCCAGGCTCCAAGAAAACCTTCCACATTAAACAGATGTTCACCTGCACATCCGCTAATGTGGTATACTGTATCTGCTGTTCCCGTTGTGGCCTCCTCTACATCGGGGAAACCAAGCGGAGGCTTGGAGACCGCTTTGTGGAACACCTACGCTCGGTTCGCGACAAATGACAACACCTCCCAGTCACGAACCACTTCAACTCCCCCTCCCACTCCTTGGACGATATGTCCATCCTGGGCCTCCTCCAGTGCCACAACGATGCCACCAGCAGGCTGGAGGAACAGCACCTCATATTCCGCCTGGGAACCCTGCAGCCCAATGGTTTCAATGAGGACATTACAAGCTTCAAAATCTCCCCTCCCCCAACCGCATCCCAAGACCAGCCCATCTCGTCCCCGCCTCCTTGACCTGTCCATCTTTTCCCCCACCTATCCGCTCCTCCCACCTCACTGACGAACCCCCACCCCCACTTCCTACCTGCTAGCCTCATACCCACCTCCTTGACCTGTCTGTCTTCCCTCCCACCTACCCACCTCTCCCTCCTCACTGACCAACCCCCATTCCAACTCCTACCTCCACTCACCTGTACTGGCTTCATCCCCACCTCCTTGACCTGTCCGTCTGCTCTCCACTTATCTGCTCCTCTATCCACCTTCTATCATTGCCTCCCCGTCTCTCAATTTATTTTGGAGCCCCCTCCTCCTCCCCCATTTCTGAAGAAGGGTCCCGACCCGAAACATCAGCTTTCCTGCTCCTCTGATGCTGCCTGGCCTGCTGTGTACATCCAGCTCCACACCTTGTTATCTCAGACTCCAGCATCGGCAGTTCCTACTATCTCTGAATAGGTCAATGGATACTTTTGAGCTGGAGGAAGGTTTGCAGTTGAGTTCTCAAGAGTTCAGTTTGGAATTCTTGCTTTTCCTGATATATGTTAATGATCTGGATCTTGGTGTGGAGGGTACAGTTTCAAAGTTTGAAACGTGGAAGCATTATAAGTTGTGAGGAGGGCTGTGTGGAATTCCGAAGGTTCATAGACAATTTAGTGGAGTGGGCAGATAGGTGGCAGATGAATTTTGATGCAGAGAAGTATGAGGAGATGCACTTTGGTAGGAAGAACACTGGACGGCAATATAAAATGGGGGTAGAATTATCAAGGGGGTGCAGGAACAGGTAGACATGGATGTATCTGTGCATAGATCATTGAAGATGTCAGGACAGGTTGATAGAGCAATTAATAATGAATACATTATCCTCAGCTTTATTAGTAGGGGCATAGAGTACAAGAGCAAGGAAGTGATGTTGAACTTGGCCATCAAGTATTGGAGTGGGTCTCAGAGACGGAGCTACTGACTCTGAGGCAAGGATGCATTGCACTCCAAGACATAAACTTTCTTGTGGCTAGATAAATGTTTTATTTATAGCTGCTGATAATATCACAATTTTTTCCATAGCAGAGATAGTAGGAACTGTAGATGCTGGAGAATCTGAGATAACAAGGTGTAGAGCTGGATGAACACAGCAGGCCAAGCAGCATCATAGGAGCAGGAAAGCTGACGTTTCGGGCCTAGACCCTTCTTCAGAAAT
>NC_063347.1:26777563-26839103 GCF_021869965.1 Rhincodon typus
ATTTCTGAAGAAGGGTCTAGGCCCGAAACGTCAGCTTTCCTGCTCCTATGATGCTGCTTGGCCTGCTGTGTTCATCCAGCTCTACACCTTGTTATCTCTTTTTCCATAGCACTTAAGTTGATTCCAGAAATATACCAAACCATTAATCAGTTGAGATATCCTTGTGGAAGATCAAAAGACTACTCTGAAGTGTGAGGTTCCAGCAAGGAGAGATTAACTCAAGCATATGTAAGGGAGAGGCTCATTTAGTCAGCCTTTTAGAATTTGCAACAGCCTTTTAGAATTTTTTAGAATTGTACGCATCATACATATTCAGCAGATGATGTGTTGGTCTGCGAGTTACTCAACCACCTTGTGTGCATTCATTTGCCTTTATTGTATCCTCTGTGCAGCAGTTCACACAAATAAAGGCTTTTGTTGCAATATCTGCTGATCCATTATTCCCAGGACCAGTGGTAATGTTAATTTTGAAACAAAATCAGAAATTGCTGAAGAAACTCAGCAGGTCTGGCAGCATCTGAGGAAAGAAAGAGAAGGGCCACAGGACTGAAAATGTTAACTCTGTTTCTCTTTCCACAGATGCGGCCAGACTACTGAGTTTTTCCAACATTTTCTGTTTTGCCCCAGAGCTAGCATTTGTCTATTATCCCACCATGCCTTGAAGAGCTCTCATAGCTGTAGTGTCTACTCTAAGATTGTTCATGCATTTTCAAATATAATTTTAATGTGATCAATCGCCTTTACATACATTGGAGGACAAGTGTACACAATTATTTGTGGAGTTTGACTAGAAGGAGCACAGATCATGGTAGGACTGTAGTAATGGTCTGTAGCCAATGCTCCCATCATCTGACTTCCTATGCCAAATGCAGAACCACACAAAAGCAATATAATTTATTTTGGCAAAATATAGATACTTCCTAATATTAGCATTTTATCTTTTACATGAAATTAGTATGTAAGGTTTTAATAAACAGCAACAATGTTAGAGTGGCTGATGGAGTTTAGTTTAGATAAATGTGAGGTGTTGCATTTCAATAAGGCAAATCAGGGCAGGACTTACACACTTAATGGTAGGTTCTTGGGGAGTGTTGCTGAACAAAGAGACATTGGAGTGCAGGTTCATAGTTCCTTGAAGGTGGAGTCACAGGTAGACAGGGTAGTGAAGAAGGCATTTGGCACATTTGCCTTCATTGGTCAGTGCACTGAGTATAGGATTTGGGAGGTCATATTGCAGCTGTATAGAACATTGGTTAGGCCACTTTTGGAATACTGTGTTCAATTTTCATCCCCCTACTATAGGAAGGATGCTGTGAAACTCGAAAGGGTTCAGTGAAGATTTACAAAGATGTTGACAGGGTTGGAGGGTTTGAGCTATAAGGAGAGGCTGAATAGGCTGGGGCTTTTCTCCCTGGAGTGTCGTACGCTGAGGGGTGACCTATAGAAGTTTACAAAGTCATGATGGGCATGGATAGGGTGAATAGACAAGGTCTTTTCCCCAGGGTAAGGGAGTCCAAAACTAGAGGGCATAGGTTTAAGGTGAGAGGGGAAAGATTTAAAAGGGATCAAGGGGCAACTTCTTCACTCAGAGGGTGATGCATGCATGGAGTGAACTACCAGAGGACGTGGTGGAGTCAGGTACAATTACAACATTTAAAAGGCATCTGGAAGGGTTTAAGGGGATATGGGCCAAATGCTGGCAAATGGGACTAGATTTATTTAGGAAATCTGGTCTACATGGACGAGTTGGATCGAAGGATCTGTTTCCGTGCTGTACAACTCTATGACTTTATGACTCTGTTTAAAAATAGCAAAAATGTATATACTCATTTTGTATAAAATGTTTTTATTTCTGTACAGGACACCCATATTTCATCCATGTTTTCATTGTACTCGGTGTGATCTTACTTGCTTCGGGACTTGGGCTGTATCTAATTTGTAAATTAGGTAAGCCATTTGAATTATCTTAAATAAAACCTGCTAATGTTTATGTGACTTTGACTTCCTATGTGAGAGTGTCTAGTTAAATAAAATCTAGAAATGCACATTAGTGCACTTACTAGATCTTGGTTTCTTCCAGGTTGAAATCTTAATTTCTAATCATTTAATAGAATCATATAATCCTTACAGTGTGGAAGCAGCCATTCAGCCCATTGAGTCCACACCAACCCTCCAAAGAGCATCCCACCAAGACTACCCCCCACCTTATCCCTGTAACTCTGCATTTCCCATGGCTAATCCACATGGCCTGCATATCCCTGGACACTATGGGCAATTTAGCATGGTCAATCCACATAACTTGCACATCTTTGCACTGTAAGTCAAAATCATAGCATCTGGAGGAAACCCACGCAGACACGGGGAGAATTTGCAAACTCCACACAAACAGTCACCGGAGGGTGGAACCAAACCTGAGTCCTTGGCGCTGTGAGGCAGCAGAACTAATCACTGAGCCACCGTGCCGCCCAGTGTTGTATACCTAATTTTCATAATTCCAAGTTCCAGTGTGAATAAAACTTTACTAAATCTGGGGCAGTATAGAGTAACAAACGTCCATCTACCATCCTATTCTACTGCGAGGTTTGTTGTTGTAAAGATTTTGTTCCTTGTTCATTTTGCCTCTATTATCGTTTCTTTTAAATTGGTTGTCATTGCTACCTTTATGACCCCTGTCATAAAACTGAATGTTTAGAATATAACCTGGCCCAACTTTTCCTTCAGCCTTCTTCTAGAGATCCTGAATATGGTAACTATAGTGGTTTGACCTTGCCCTTCAGCTGAAGCAATTCTGATGAAGGGTCTAGGCCCGAAACGTCAGCCTTCCTGCTCCTCTGATGCTGCTTGGCCTGCTGTGTTCATCCAGCTCCACACCTTGTGATCTCAGATTCTCCAGGATCTGCAGTTCCTACTATCTCTAATCCATATATAGTTTTGATTCTGAGATCTGTATTTAGCTGGTTTATCTATGACTTGAATCCACATCTCATAAATCAATTTAAACTACCATTTTTAATAGGCAAAGTCAATGAAAGAATTGTATTCGCCAATGAAATACATCGGCTACAACCAGTTAAAGTCCTAATCATTTACTCAATGGATAATACACCGATCCAAAATGTTGTCCTGACTTTTGCTGAATTGCTGCAAAGTTCCACTGGAATCCAAGTAATCATCGACATGTGGCAAAAGATCGATATTGCTGAAGTAGGCACTGTTCAATGGCTTGCCACCCAGAAGGAGAATGTGGATAAGATCATTATTGTATGTTCAAAAGGTGTCAAAATTAAGTGGGATACTATTTGTTACAAAACAAACATGAATCAAAAATTGAATAATTCAGAAGACATGTTTTCTATTGCCTTAAATATATTTTGTAGTGATTTGAAAAATGGTTCGTATCTGCATAAGTACATTATTGTATATTTTGGTCAAATAAGCTCAGCCAAAGATATTCCCAGTATTTTTAGTTCATGTGTGAAGTACTGTCTTGGGAAAGATATCAGTAAATTATACAGAAATCTATATGGTGCCTCACAGAAACCATGTAGTGAACATGCTGTTCTGATGCCATACTACAATTACAAGATTGCATATAATCAGAAGATGAAAAAAGCAATTTTGGAATTTAAGTGTTGGCAGAATATTCATTCAAATTCAAATGCACTTGAGATTACATTGGAGAATTTAGCATGAAAAAACATGAAAAAAATCTTCAAACAAATTGATACAGGGTACTTTCCTACCTAGCACTAACTACAGAGCAGAGCAAATCTGAACTTTAGTTCTTGGTCTGTGCTGATGTGCCCAATCTCAATCATTGACTCTGTCGCCTCAGTGCCCTTGGGATAAGGAGGAAAGACAATGTCCATACATCTTGATGGCAACTGAACAGCTCATACTAGAATGATGTGTGCCAACACAAATGATCAAATTTTAGGTCATATATTTTGCTGGCATTGATTATTTGGACTATACCTGTCATCAAGACAATAATTTCAGTTTCTTCAGCATCTCCATATAATTGAACTCCTTTGACCTGGTATCTTTATTGTAGTTCTCTCTTGTACCCTCTCAAAGGCTTTAACATCCTTCCTAAAATGCTGTGCTCAGGACTGAATACAATTCTCCAATTGAGGCCTGACCAGTGTTATATAATATTTAACATTTGTTCTTAGTTATATTCAGGTACCCACAAACTTTTTTTTAATAGTCACTTCAACTTGCCTGTCTTCTTAAATATTTGTATATATACACTTCAAATTCTCTGTGTTCCTATACTGTTTTGAAATTATACCACTTAGTGTGTTACGCTTAGAAGAGTGCTATGATGGCGATTGAAATATAAGACAAAATGTTCTGAAACGGTCATCTTCTATATGTAAAATACAAATAATAAATACAATTATATTACATTCAAATACAGTCATCATGTGTATGTATGAAAACTTCCTTTCTATTGTTTTTATTGTTTTCTTTCCAAGTCAATTGCATTAAATATTTACTTTTACATGAACTTACAAAGAATGAGAAAGAGTTCGACAATGATTTTTAAGAATGAAAATCCGTGAAAGAATATTTGCATCACTGATAGACAGATGTCTTCCTAGACTCCAGGTGAAAACTGCACTTCCCTCTACACTGAATGAAAACAACCCAAAGAGAGAGACCTACTAACATAGAATCACCACCGCTTAATTTAATTGCAAAGATCTACTCAGATGTAATATCTATTTTTATAAAAAAAACTTTAAAACAATTATTTGACTTGTTATCCTTCCATAGTAGTTTGGACCAGTACAAGCACCCATGGGCCTAACTTATAAAATTTTTGTTTTTTGTTTCTAGATTGCATCTTTGTATTCATGCGATCATTGTTTTTTATTGAACAATACTCAGCTTTGTTCTCCTTGTAAAGTAGAAATGGACAAGTATGAACACAAAATGCTTGAGGTTGATTGATTGATTTATTGTCATGTGTACTGAAGTACAGTGAAAAGCTTTGTTTATGAGCAGTACAGGCAGATCATAGTAAGGAAGGTCGTACAGATCAAGAAAACTTAGACAGAGGCATACAGGTGACATTGCAGAGGGAGTGTGCTAGGTGAGATTAACATTAGCAAGATCAGTGTCATTTGAGGCTAGAGAGTCCATTAGTCAAAACATAGTGAGGAATTAGAGACAACACAGTATGGAGCTGGAGGAACACAGCAGGCCAGGCAGCATCAGAGGAGCAGAAAAGTTGATGTTTTGGGTCTGGACCCTTCTTCAGAAAATTGAAGAAATTACGAAATTTTCTGAAGAAACGTCAACTTTTCTGCTTTTCTGATGCTGCATGGCCTGCTGTGTTCCTTCAGCTCCATATTGTGTTGTCTCTGACTCCAGGATCTGCAGTTCTTGCTATCTTATAGTGTGGAATTATCTAGCTTTCAAAAACAAACAAATAATGTAATCCAATATAATGTATCACTTTCTATCATCAATGAGCTATGCGCTAGTATTGCCAATTTATCACTAAATTGATTCTGAAATACAGGCGATTGTCCTTAGTGAGTTCTAAAAGTTAGCATATTTTCTCAATATCTTTTAAAATACACAGATTGCTACATTGAGGTTGAGAAGATTTTGGAAGCTGATAACTCTTTTTGAGAAGGCAGTTTTAGCAAATAGTATTCAAAAATACTCTTTAAATGTAATTTTCCATCGCCTATCTTTCTGTAATTTAGCCATTAATCAAATAAGTTTTGTAAATCACAGAAAATGATGTAGAAAATATAAAATGATGCTCAGAACTATCACCACGGGACAAAAAGTGTATGTCAGTCAGTCCTCGTGGAAAGTCATCAGCCTTAAAGATTAGCTCAAATCTTCTGGTATCTGTAATATTGAAGATGGAACTTGTTGGGAGATGTGTGTTAGGACCCTGTGGAAGTCCTTATGTACACATGTTCATTGAAACTGTTTGGGAAGTCCAAACTTTCAAAGGGTTGTTTTCTGTTGCGTGAGACGTTACTCAAATGTCTCTTATAGTGAACTCACTGTCAGAGACTAGGGGTGGTTGCAAGGGAACTACCCAGATACTTGCACAGGAAATGTTATGCAGCTCAATACCTGGTCTAACTTTGTGATTAACGAGCTTATTGTAACTGAGGACCACAAAGTGCAAACATAAGGAGATGAATAGCCCCTCTCTGTGTTGTAACTTCTGTATGATTTTATGTATTTAACATCCCTATCAATGACTAACTACCCACTCTACCCAAACTAACAACTCCTCCCGATCCAACTAGCTACTTCCTGTCCACTGACTACTTCACCAACCCCTGACCGCCCAACAACCCTCCTGATTTACCGCCTATCGCCTGATAGCCCCATTAATCCCCTATAAGGACCAGCTAATTAACTTTTGACAAACCCAATAACCCCCTTCCCTCAATCACTCCAATTCACCTATTTATCCTTTCATTATCCCCACTAATTTACTGGTAGATTTGGACCGTGGACAATTTACCTGAATGTAACATTTATTCCAGTGAAAAGGGGTGTATCCTGTTTTTGTCTGTTTTCTTCCACTCGACAATCTGCTCTGGTAAAGTCAGTGTGGACCATTTGGCTTCAGTTGAGGTTATAAGCCCTGTATACAATTTTTGCCAACTTATTTAAGGAGGGATATAATTGCACTAGATGGAATATTGAGAAGGTTCATTACGCTGATTCCTGGGAAGAAGGGGTTATTTTATGAGGAAAGGTTAAGCAGGTCGGACCGATATTTGGCCTGGGCTATATGGTTTCCGTACTTACAGAAACTGTTTTACAACCAACCACAGTCAAACAAATACATGCTTGATCAAATTAAAATGATCCATTATTGAACAATAACTGAATCTGGCTGGTGATTATATTATGTTCAGCAACATTTGTGCCTCTTCAGACCCTGAGGCAGCCTGTTTTATAATGCAGCGGGTCCTGAACAACATTCATGCTTGGGCTGGTACGTAGCAGTAAATAGCATGCCATAAAAGTGCCAGAAAATGATCATTTCAAATTCAGGACATGAAGCCTCATGGTAGTAAGTCAACATGGATAAGGAAATCTTCAACTGATTACACCCAACCTTTGCAAGGGTATAGCATGTACTCCAGGTGGAGCATTTCATTGTCGACCACCAAGAGTGGGTCAACAACAGCACTACTGACTGAGCTGGTCTGGTACCATAGCTGCTAGACTGGGTCTGCAGTAGGTAAGGAAATCAACAAGAGGGAAAAATATATTTGACCTCATCCTTGCAAATCTGCTGACTGGAGATGCACCTGTCCATGCTAGCATCGGTAAGAGTGACCACCGCACAGTCCTTGTAGAGATGAAGTCACACCTTCACATTGAGAATACTCTCTATTATGTTGTGTGGCACTACCACTGTGCTAAATGGGACTGACTTTGAACATATCTAGAAACTCAAGACTGGGCATCCATGAGGCACCATGGGCCATCAACAGCAGCAGAATTGTACTCCAGCACAATCTGCAACTTCATGGCCTGGCACACTCCTGACTCTACCATTGTCATCAAGCCAGAGGATCAACTCAATACGGAGCGGAGGACAGCATGCAGGACTAGCATCAGATATATATAAAGATGAGATGTCAATCTGGTGAAGCTAGAAAACAGAACTAATTGCATGCCAAACACAATGTGCCACATCCAGTCATGAATGGTGGTGGACGATGAAACAATTCACTGGAGGAGGAGGAACGACAAATTCTTCATTTTCAATAATAGAGGGATAATTGGCCAAGTTCGATTTGTCTTGCTGTCCATTTCCTGGATTGTGAGTATATCACCATTAAATCTCATTTGCTTGAATCCAAAAGGTTTTTGAATGTGGATTTAAACATTGTGTATACACTTGAAGTAGAATAGTCATGATAAAACTATCCTTGACTATGTAGACAATGCTTTACTAAGGGAATGCATTGAATATTAACTTTCCTCCCACAGTCCAAAGATGTGCAGGCTAGGTGAAGTGGCCATGCTAAATTGTCCATAGTATTCAGGTATGTGTAGGTTAGGTGTGTTAGGCATGGGAAATGAGGATTACAGGAAAAGGGTAGGGGAATGGGTCTGGGTGGGATGCTGTTCAGAGGTTCGGTGTGGACTTGTTGGGCTGAATGGCCTGTTTCCACACTGTAGGGATTCTACGAAATCAGTCATCATTTCTTTCTAATGCGTGAATTAACAAAACAATACATATTACTTCTTCAAATTACATGATCAATCTGTAGAGTTGGGAGATATCACTGGGCACAGACAGTGCAGGAATTCCCTATGGCCATTCCCCTCTCAAACAGGTATACCGTTTGGATACAGTTAGGGATGGCTCCCTCAGAGGAAAGCAGCAGCAACAGCATGATCGGTGGCACCACGATTGGCACTGCTGTACAACAGGCAGGTTCAAAGTGTAGGTGAGCAGTAGTGATAGGGAACTGTATAGTCAGGGGCATAGATAGGCATTTGTGTGGCCGCAAGTTAGACTCCAAAATGGTGTGTTGCCTGCCTAAGCTCGGGTCAAGAATGTCTCTGAGTGGACACAGGATATTCTGAAGTGGGAGAGGTGAGCACACAGAGGTTGTGGTCCGTATTGGTACCAATGACATAGGCAGAAATGAGGTCCTGCAAAGGGAGTTCAGGGACTTAGATAGGAAGCTGAAAAGCAGGACCTCTAGGGTTGTAATCTTGGTATCACTTTCTGTGCCATGTGTTGTAAGACTAGGAATAGGAAGATAGTACAGTCAAATAAGTGGCTAAAGAACTGGTGTAGGATGAAGGGCTTCAGATATATGGATCATTAGCATGTCTTCTAGGGCAAGCAGGACCTGTACAAGAAGGTAAGGTTGCACCTAAACTAACAAGTAAAATGACTGAGGATGAGTCAGCAACTAAGGCCAGAAAGACTAAGAGGAAGAATAGATAGAGAGAGGTTACTGAACACTGCAGGATGGGCAGCACTAAAATTTATTTGTTTTAACATGAAGAGTATGATGTAAGGCGGATGAACTTAGAGCACAGATTAGTACATATAACGATGTTGTAGCTATTACAGAGACTTGGGTTGAGAGAGGGACAAGACTGGCAGCTTAATATTTCTGGATTTAGGTGCTTCAGGCATGATAGACAGGGATATAAATGAGGTGGGGGAATTGCATTACTGATAAGGGAGAATATCATAGCTGTACTGAGGTAGAACACCTTGGAGGGCTCATCCAACACAGCTAAATGGGTAGAGCTCAGGAATAGGAAAGGTGCAATCAATTCGATGGGATTGCACTACAGGCCTCCCAACAGCCAGCAGTGATAGAAGAATAGATACATGGACAGATTATGGAAAAATGCAAAAATAACAGGGTTGCTCTGGTGGACGAGTTTAACTTTCCCCATATTGATTGAGACTTGCTTAGTGCTAGGGGCTTGGATGGGGAAAGTTCATTAGGTGTGTCCCGGACAGTTTTTTGAAACAATATCTAAATAGTCCAACTAGGGAAGGGGCCACACCAGACCTAGTATTGGGGAATCAGCCCGGCAGATGATCAAAGGTTCAGAGGGGGAGCATTTCGGGAACAACGACCGTAATTCTGTATGTTTTAAGTTACTTACAATAATGATAAGAGCAGTCCTTGGGTGAAAGTACTCAACTGGGGGAAGGCTAACTACCATTATATTAAGCAGGAACTGGGGAATGTAGGTTTGAAGGGAAATCCACATCTGCAATGTGGGAATTTTAGCAAGGCCTCTCATGGTAGGCTTGTTCAAAAGGTGAAGTCACATGGGATCTATTAAGATAGGTACAGAACTAGCTTAATCATGGACTTTAGAGAGTAACTGTGGAGGGTGTTTGCTGTCTGGAGATATGTGGAGACCGGAGAACACCAGAAATGGCAGATGGAGTTTAATCCGGACAAATGCTGCATTTTGCAAGATCTAATGCAGGAGGGAAGTATACTGTAAATGGCAGACCCTTAGTAGCATCAACGTACAGAGGGATCTAGCCATACTGGTCCATAATTCACTGAAAGTGGCAAGACAAGTGGATAAAGTGGTCAAGAAGGCATACGGCATGCTTTCCTTTATCGGTCAGCACATAGGATATAAAAACTGCCAACTCATGTTGCAGCTGTATAGCACTTTAGTTAAGCCACATTTGGAATATTATGTATAGCTCTGGTTGACATGTGGAGTGTTTGGAGAAGGTACGAAAACTGTTCACCAGGATGTTGCCTGGTTGGAGGGTTTAATCTATGAGGGCAGATTGGACAAACTTGGTTTGTTTTCACTTAAACATCAGAGGCTGAGGGGCGTCCTGATAGAAATTTTCAACATTATGAGGAGCATAGGTAGAATGGTTAAGCAGAGTCTTTTTCCCAGGGTAGAAATGTCAATTACTTGTGGATTTAGGTTTAAGGTAAAAGGGGGTAAATTTAAAGGAGATGTGAGGAGCAAGTTTTTTACACAGAGGGTGCTAAATGCCTGGAATGTGCTGCCAGAGGAGGTGGCGGAGGCAGATACAATAGCAATGTTCAAGAGGCATTTGACAGATATATGAATAGGCAGGGAATAGCATGATATAGTCCACTTGGAGGCAAAGGTTTTTAGTATAGAAAGGCATTATGCGTCAATGCATTCTTAGTGGGCTAAAGGGCATGTTCCTGTGCTGTACTGTTCTTTGCATCATAGAACCTACAATAATATGATTAAATCTGATTCATTTTTGTATTAAAATTTCTTATTTTGCATGCTATGGTTTGACATTTTACCCCTCAAAGAAATACCTTTGTGATGGACATATTTGTATGTAAGGTGGTCTGCTCAGATTTCAACTCCACTGCTAACTGATATTATAAAGATAATCCCTTTTTAAAAAGAAATTCTTTGTAATGGTGATTAAGTTATGACATTATACTAAATTGATTAGGCTGGGATAGAAATCACTAGAAAGAGAGTTTACAGGCCACGAACAGCAACCATAATGTAGGACAATGTATACAATAAAAAATATTGTGTACTTTTGATAAATGGTCTACATTTAAACTAGAAATATCACATTGGCAGTTATTCACAGAATGCTTTGGAGATAGTTGCTTACAGCATGCTCTGAAACTGGCCAGAGAGCAAATTATATTAGACTTGGCATTGCCTAATGTGACAGGATAATTAAAGGCTTCAGAGTAAAGGCATCCCCAAGGTACCAGTGACTACAACATGATTGAATTTCAAGTCCTGTTGAAAGGGAGAAGATGAGTCTAAGATTGGTATTTTAAACTTAAATAAGGGCAACTATGTGGCAAGGAATGTTGATCCAGCTGAAATGAACTGCCTTATTAGATTAGGGGATAGATCAGTAAACACAGAACGACTGTGCAATTCAAAGTTCAAAGCGATCTAGGTGTTATGATGCATAAATCACAAAATGTTAGTGTCCAGAAATCAAGAGGATAATTGGGGTGCTATCCTTTATTGCATGAGGGATTGAACATAAAAATAAGAATGTCATGCTTCAGTTAGACAGGACATTGTTGAGTGAGTGGCATGGTGGCTCAGTTGTTACCACTGTTGCCTCTCAGCATCAGGGACCTGGGTTTGATTCCACCCTTGGGCATGTGTCTGGGTGGAGTTTGCACATTCTCCCTGTGTCTGCTTGGGTTTCCTCCGGGTGCTCCAGTTTCCTCCCACAGATCAAAGATGTGTAAGTTTGGTGGATTGGCCATGCTAAATTGCCCATAGTGTCCAGGGATGTACAGGCTATGTGGGTTAGCCATGGAAGGTTTTAGGGATAGGGTAGGGGGTAGTTCTAGGTGCGCTGCTCTTCAGAGGGTCAGTGTGGACTTGATGGGATGAATGGCCTGCTTCCACACCGTAGAGATTTGATTTATTGTTGTCACATGTACCAGGTACAGTGAAAAGTTTCGTTTTGTGAGCTGTATAGGCAGATCATAGCAAACAAGGGCATACAGATCATAGGGTGCTTAGACAGAGTGAGGCATACAAGGTTACGGCTGCACAAGAGGTGCACAAAGCAAGATGAACATTAGATTTAAATTAGAGAGGTCCATTCAGCAGTCTAATAATGGCAGGGAAGAAGCTGTTCTTGAACCTGCTGGTGTGTGTGTTCAATTTTCTGTATCTTCTGCCTGATGGAAGAGGTTGGAAGAAAATATTACTGGGGTGGGAAGGGTCTTTGATGATGTTGGCAGCCTTTCTGTGGCAACAAGAAATGTAAATAGAGTCCACAGATGGGAGGTTGACTTCTATGATGGTCTGGGCTGTGTACACAACTTTCTGCAGTTTTTTTATGGTTCTGGGCAAAGCAGTTGCCATACCAGGCTGTTATGCACCCGGATAGATTGCTTTCTGTGGTGCATCTGTAAAAGTTGGTGAGGGTCCTTATGGACATGCTGAATTCCTTAAGCTGCCTGAGGAAGAAAATGCTTTGTTGTGTCTTCTTGACCATCGCATCTACGTGGGAGGTCCAGGACAGATTGTTCGTTATTGTCACTCCTAGTAATGCACTCGACCCTCTCCACCTCAGTTGATGTAGATAGGGGCGTGTCCTCCTCCTTTCTTCCTGAAGTTAATAATCAATTCTTTTGCTGAGATTGAAAGAGAGATTGTTATCATTGCAGCACAACACCAAGCAATCTATCTCCTTCCTGTATTTTGACTCATCGTTGTTTGATATCCAGCCTACAACGGTGGTGTCATCAGCAAACTTGTAGATGACATTTGTCCAGAATTTGGCTACCCAGTTGTGGGTGTACAGGGAGAACAGGATGGGGCTGTGTACACATCCTTGCAGGGCACAGTTTTGAGGATTATGGTGGAGGAGGTGCTGTTGTCCATGTTTGCTGACTGCAATCTGTAGGTCAGAAAGCTGAGGATCCAGTTGCAGAGGATGGAGCCGAGACCTAGGTCTCAGAGTTGTGAAATTAGTCTGGTAGGGATTATGCTGTAGGCAGAGTTGTAGTCGATGAGTAGGAACTTGATGTAGGTGTCTTTGTTATCCAGATGTTCCAGGAATGAGTGCAGGGCTAGGGAAATGGTGTTTGCTGTGGTCTTGTTTTGCTGGTAGGCAAATTGCAGGGGATCGAGGCAGGCTGGGAGGCTAGAGTTGATGTGGACCATGACTAACCTCTTGAAGCACTTCATGATTATGGAGGTCAGGGCCACTAGGCAATAGTCGTTGAGGCACATTGCATGTGTTTTCTTTGGTATTGGGACGATAGTGGTCTTCTTGAAGCAGGTGGGGACTTCAGATTGTAGCAAGGAGAGGCTGAAGATGTCAGCAAATACTTCGCCAGCTGGTTTGAGTTCACGCTAGGGTCTCCATCTAGACCGTCATTTTCCTCAGGTTTGCTCTCTAGAAGGCTGACCTGCCATCTGCAGCGGTGACAGAGGGAATAGGTGCGTCTGGGGCTGTTGGGGCAGGTGACACTGCGCCACTGGCATTCTGCTCGAATGGAGCACAGATAGCATTGATCTGTAATCAGGGAGGGACGTGTTTTTGTTTGCTATTTTGTTCTGCTTCATTTTGTATCTTGTTATGTTGTGTAGGCCTTGCCACAGGTGGTTGGTGTCTGTGTGGTTAGTTTGGGTCTCTAACCTGTGATTATATTCTATGAGAACACTTGGCAGAATCTCCCAGCCAGCCACTGATCAACGTGGCTATTGATGAGAAAATTGGGAAAATCAAGAGAGATTGTCAATAAAGAGATTCTTGATGTTGAGAGCAAAATGTCTGATTTTCTGACCAGGTTTCCAATGGTAAGACCAGAGTTTCACCTGTGAAAGTCAGGGTGGGTACCTGGTGACTCAAACTCTGGCCCTCCATCTTGGACAGCAGGTACCACTGTCTCAGAGCAGCAACCCTAACCCTAACCCTGACCCTAATGACCATGTCATGTCTGTGCAGCAGAATTGATCATGGGCACCTTAAACGTGATACCTACAATTCACAGAGACAATACAGACTGCACAAAGGCACATAGCTGATTTCCTCTCATCATAAACTGTAAGCCAACACACTCTTATATGCAATGCTGCCATTCTTGAGTGATGTGGAGATGAGGATCTAGATGTCAGTAATCATTTAGCACCCACAATCTTCTACTGTATTTGCATGACCACGATTTGTGCTGCATTCATCAGAGTAAGGCCCACATGTCAAAGATCTCTATAGAGACATTCCATGGCCCTCCTGATTAATGTCCTCCATGGCCCACTGTATGGAGGACTATGCTAAACCATTATTCATATGTGATACAAATACTGACTGATCACATTGCTAAGGATATGTTCTTTTTCTTATGTTCCCAACACAAGTTCATTGGAAGCATAACAAACAGATCCAACCACAGAAGGGTTATCATCCACTATCGCTGCAGTGTAACAAAGTACAATGAAGGTGCAAAAAAATTGAGGAGGAACAGATGCATGAGCAAAACCAGGACCAGCAGCAACTTCCTACAGGCTGTCCAAGATGGAGGAATAGCAGCCACTTGAAGAGGTCACAGCTGAAGGTTCCCTCAGGTTGCATAGGCGACCCAGATGCCATCATCCTCAATGCTATTCCCTCCAGGCACAATGTCTCAACAAGCTGAGGATGACCTGGGACACTATCACAGAACTCTGTTGACTGTTGAAATGGGGTAGGTGGTCAATCTATCCCAGTGGCTGTCAAGGTGATAGTGCGCTAAACTTAGATACACTTGGCTGCTTCAAAAGAGCCACTGCGGGTCTGTGTGGGATCTCAAATCTCCAAATCACAAATGTATCAAGGCTGTCACTGATACAATCTGTGCTATAACGTACCACTTCATCTCATTTCCTTGTGATAAGATCAGTGCTACAGCCTAGGCAGTCGATTTTGGCAACATCATCTATCCCAGCTGCAAAGCTTTGGACTATATACATGCTGAATTGACAGCAATAATGCAGCTGACGTCATCAATAACTTCCTGTCCCAACCCATCCTCACCACATGACAACCCCAACCCATGCCGCCTGACCTGACCCTCAACTACTTCTCCAATCTGACCCACAATGCTCCTCTGACTCACCCCTGGCTCTGACTCCCCAACATCTCACAACTGACCCAATCTAACCCAAAGGCACCATCCAACTCCCGCCCAAGACACCCTATCCCTTCACCCATGTCTCCCAGTAACCCTCTCTCCCATGCCACTGTAGTTGTCTGCTAACCCAGTCAGCTATCATGCAATCAACCGTTGCATCTGCGATAAAATCAAATCTGCACTGCACCTACTATTTTATATGGGGAGCTAAACTGAGTTTGCACCTCAGGTGTGGTAGGTTTGCTGCTATCATTCACTTCTGGCAAAGGGATCTTCAAGGTCTGGTTGGTCTTGTGTGATAGAGGGAATTCACATACTGTTCTAACTAGAAGAGGCTCTTCAATTGAACAAGAAGTAGTTCATTGCATGTTAAAAGCTAGTAACAGGTTACATTGTGTTACTGTATACTTCAAAACTTTAATAAATGTTCAGTGATTGAAAGAATTAGCAATAACTCTTTCCAGAATAAACTGTTTCTTGAGATGAAAGGGATAAGGAAAAACTATTTTAAAGGAATTAAAAGCAACATGTGAATTAACCATCCCTGGGAAGAAGGAGTCAAAGCAACATAAACAAGCTGTTTCCTGGGAGAGAGAAGACAGTTAACACTGAATGTAACAAGGAACAGAGAAGCTACTCCTGATAAGAAAGCAAGCTACAGACTAATCCTTTAAGAATTCAACTTCAGAATTCTTCAGTAGCAGAACTTCAAAGAACAAACATTGAACCCTGGATATCCAGAGACACATGCTGTTGGTTGGAATCGCAGCTAAATTCCACAATTAATCAGTTAATGGCCAAGTTGAGTTGTGAGCCTTAACTTGCTTACTTGAGGAGTCTTATTTCAGTTGCTACATGTAATATAGTCTAAATAATTTTTCAGTATTTGATTGTCTGTGACATTTGTTAGTAAGTAGATGAATTAAAAGTAGCTTGTGATAATTTACACAGAACAACATTGTTATGATAGACATTGTTACAGAGACTAAAGAAGGATCTGGATATTGGATCATAATCCTTTACAACCCCTAAGCTGCTGTTCTGTTCACAAATCCATGTGACTTCATTATAGTGGATGTTGCTTATGGTGCTCCTCAGTATGAACTCTTCTAGGCCCACATATATCTTCTCCCCTTCCCACAACTTTTTTTTCCTCATTGTAATATATATTTGTAAATGAAATACTTCTACAATTATGCCATCCCTCTGTAAGGTCTCTGATTTTACAGATTCAGGTAATCTAAAAGTTTAATTATCTCCCTGAATGTTGTCTCATTGGAATTAGAAGGCTGTTGATTTGCTGAATGTAAGACTCATATCTTAAGATTCTTTTCCGACAGTCTAGGTTCTGTAAATCTCTTTAAAATGGATTTCCTTCATTCAGGATGTCTGCCCTGCTAAAGCAAGCAATTTCTTTGCAGTATCTTGAATTGTTGGATATTAGTCATCTGCTCTCAGTGGTAGGTTTCATGGAATTGTATACACTACACCTTTTAACATGTGTCAGCAAACATTCCATCTCAATCAGCCAGTCAATCTGTATTGAAGTATTCAACTGCTTTATTTCATCTTGTTGATTAGTCTGGACTTGTATTTTTGCTCTCAATGATTGCTTTGTTGGTGAAACTAACATGTTGACAGCCTCACTTATGCTGTCTGAGGATTATTTCTTGCTTGGCATGATCATCGTCACTGTTATTGATGATTTTTCCTGGAAGGATGAGGGAACTAAATATTCTGCTTAAACCTGTCTCTTTCAAGTCACCTCAGATCTGACACCTGACTCAAATCTGTTATCACTATTTATTTATCTGTTTGAGTTGCCCTCTTGAGTTTTATCAGTTAAAGATTTGTTTGTTTGCTTGGTAGTATACTGTTCATTAGCTATATTATCATTTATGTTTCCATACAAATCTTGGAGATGATTGTAGTCTATCTTTCTTCAGTGTTGATAACAATGGAAAGCATATGTGCTAATCCAGTATAGGCACAGGTTTCATGTCTGGTATGAGATCTTCAATGCCCTTGGAAATCCCAGACCACTGTACTGCTGATCAGCTCTGGCCCTTGGCGATTCCCAAGTGACCCTGGTGCAGTTTCCTTAGGACATCTTCCCAAAGTGAAGCTGAAATGACCATGATTGTAAAATTCTACGGGTGCTCAAAATTTGTTTACCTGGCCAACCTGCTGGCCTATTGCTCTGGGCAACAAATGGCACAATACTGATGTATGTTGACACATTCCATGTCCCTCAACTTTCTTGACCCATTTGTGGATTGATGATCACTGTCTGTGCCTGTGAGACTTCTTTGTTCCATAATGCTGACCGGGACTTAAATGTCTGTCCTAATCGCTGTACTGGTTTTCCCCATTGGTCTTTCACTTCTTTTCACCTTAAGAATTAAATGAATTTTGCTAATCTCCTGGGCCAAGGTTGATCTTCTAATCTGATATGGGATGCTTCTGTATTCCTGCTTCACTTATCAGCTGAAGGTCAAATCTAATAAAGATCCATCAACAGTTCAAACAATTCTATCTTTTATGCATTCTGACTTTAAGTAATCACAGTCACAGTTTTCCACCAACCTAGAGACCATTAATAAAATCATCCATGGATTACCCTGAATGCTAAACTCTTCTGTTAAATCTTGCTCATTTATGAATTCTAGATTTTCTTTTTCACTCGTGGGACATGACTATCGCTGGCTGGTTGGTATTTAATGCCTGATCAGCTGCCCTTGAGAAGGTGATGGTGAGCTACCTTCTTAAACCATTGCAGTCCACATGCTGCAGGTTGACCTACAATGCCACTAGAGAGGGAATTCCAGTATTTTGACCCAGTGAGAGTGAAGGAATGGTGATTTCCAAGCCAGAATGCTGAGTGGCCTGGAGGAGAACTTGCAGATGGTGCTGCTCCCATGTATCTCCTGCCCTTTTCTTTCTCGATGTAAGTGATCATGGTTTGGAAGGTGCTGTCTGAGGATCTTTAGTGAATTTCTCCAGTGCATCCTGTAGAGAGTACACACTGCTGCTACTGTTTGTAGTGGAGGGAGTGGATGCCTGTGGTTGTGGTGCCAGTCAAGCAGGCTGCTTTATCCTGGGTGGTGTCAAGCTTCTTGAGTGTTGCAGGAGTGAACCCATCCAGGCAAATGAAGAGTATTCCATCGCACTCTTGACGTATGCCTTATAGATGGTGGACAGGCTCTGGGGAGTCAAAAAGTGAGTTACTCGCTACTATTCCTACTTTCTGACCTGCCTTTGTAGCACTGTGCTTACGTGGCGAGTCCAGTTGAGTGTCTGGTCAAAGGTAACCCCCAGAATATTGATAGTGGGGGATTCAATGATGGTAACACCCATGAAAATCAAGGGGCAGTGGTTGGATTGTCTCTCATTGGAGATGATTATGACCAATGGTCTTTTGTGTGGTGCGAATGTTACTTGCCACTTGTCAGCCCACGTCTGGACATTATTCAGATCTTGTTGCATTTGAAAATGGACTGTTTCAGTATCTGAGGAGTTGTGAATGGTGCTGAACATTGTACAATTATTGGTGACCACCCCCACTTCTGACCTGATAATGGAGGGAAGGTCATTGATGAAGAAGCTGAAGATGGTTAAGCCTAGACAGTACCCTAAGAAACTCCTGCAGAGATGTCCTGAAGCTGGGATGACTGACAACCACAACCATCTTCCCAAGTGTCAGGTATGACGTTAACCAGTGGGAGAGTTTTCCCCCAATACCCATTGGTGCCAGTTTTGCTTGGGCTTCTTGATGCCACAATTGGTGAAATGCAGCCTTGATGTCAAGGGCTGTCACTCTCATCTCACCTCTGGAATTCAGCTATTTTGTCCATGTTTGAACCAAGGCTGTAATAAGGTCAGGACCTGAGTGGTCCTGGTGGAACCCTAAATCAGGCATCAGTCAGCAGGTGCTGCTTGACCACACTGTAGATGATACCTTTCAACATTTTACTGATGATTGAGAGTAGACTGATGGGGCATGTTGCAAAATTGTATAGAGTACTTGTGCATTGGAAGGCAGGAAGTTAGAATTTGTTTGTAAAAATGATGGGGGTGGGGGGGAAGAGTGTGTAGTCTCTTTAAGAGGTGATGTGCTTTTCTAAGCTTGGAGATTTAAACAAAAATGTCTGCAAGCAGCTGCAGATGTAGAGACAGTTCTGAAATTGAAACGTATGTATCAGTTGGCTGTGTGGTTGTTTTGATGTTAAGGCAACTAGCTTGAATATCAGCCAACTAATTTAAACCAGGCACTTGGAGACTGAAAACCAATTGAATTTAAATCTGATAGTATTGACAACCTAGGGCCAATCCTAATATAAGAAAATTGACAGGTCATCAAGCGTGTATAAGAATATGGTTTTTGAAGATCAGGGTGAGAGCAAACCACCATCGGAAGAGTAAAATGTTGGCTCTCACAGAAATCTTTAAGCTCTCTGATTAAGCACAATCTAAAAGGTACAATGGAACTCTTAGCTAATATTCCTGACATAAGAATCCAATGGAGAGAGGTGTTTCAGACACCAGAATTCGATGGAGTAGGTGTTTCCGGCTGAGGATCAGCAGAGAGGGCAGGGAGCATTCCGGAAGACACATCCTGACTGTAGTTTTGACAGTCTAAGTTTTAATTTTTTTTTCTTATTATTTTGTCTTTGTCTTGTCTTTGCAGTATCCAGTGCATCCAACTAGAGTGAATCAAATTGGCTGAAAACCAATATCTGTAATGCTGGGGACTATTGGAGGAGGCTGAGATGGATCATCCACTTGGCATTTCTGACTGAAGATCACTGTGAATTCTTCAGCCTTATCTTCTGCACTGATGTGTTGGACTCTTCCATCATTAAGGATGGGAATATTTATGGAGCCTCCTCCTCCAGTGAGTTGTTTAATTGTTCACCACCGTTCAAGACTGGGTGTGGCAGGACTACAGAGCTTAGATCTGATCTGTTGGTTGTGGGATTGCTTAGCTCTCTACCAGTGGGACAGGAGATAGCTGAGGATGGTGGTGGTGGTGTCTGAGACATTGTCCGTTAAGTATGATTCCATGAGTATGACTATATCAAGCTGCTGCATGAGTCTGTGAGACAGCAATCTCAATTTTGACATTAATCCTCAGAAATTAGTAAGGAGGGCTTTGCAGGGTCAACAGTGCTGTTTCTACCATTGTCTTTTCTGGTGCTTAGATCGAAGCCAGGTGGTCTGTCCAATTTCATTTCTTTATTGAGACTTTGCAGTGATTGATAGAACTGAGTGGCTTGCTAGGTCATTTCATGGTGCAGTTGAGAGTCAACCACATTGCTGTGGCTCTGGCGTCACATGTAGGCCAGACTAGGTGAGGATGTCAGATTTCTTTCCCTGAAGGACATTAGTGAGCCAAATGGGTTTTTTAGGATTTGCACCATTTTTATGACTTCTCTGGATGAATCCTCCTATTCATATTTTTAATAAGCAATTCCTGTTTCCTTAGTGGCTTTACGCTATGAATCTTGCTGCTTGCAGCTTTACCAAATATGCTCCTTTCAATCATAGTTTCACTTCAGGACTTATGCTATTCACAGATTTAAGAGATGAATCCTACTTCATTTTATTTGTGGATGTTTCCTAATGTCTGCAGCTCTAATGATTCTGCTTCTCTCAGTTTTTTTCCTTGATAATTCCTGCTCCTCTTGGTTTGAATACACAATTCCCCCTTTACTGTATTTTTAATGAAGGACCTCCTGCCTTTTCTGTGGCCTCGATAAAGTTACCTAATCTTCCAACTTTTTATTCTGTTAGATCAGGGCTGCATAGTTTTCTAATGTCACTTTAATTCTGGCTTTACAACATCCTGGGTCTGCAACCATGGTTTAAATTACTTTGGTAACCCTTGATTTCTCTCACTTACAGTCATGGCTCATAGTACCTGCCCACTATGTCGGTGATGACTGATCCGAGCTGTAAATACTTTCTCTACATTTCACTTTCCCAGTCTTTTTGAAGTTTAATCTCACATACTAAGGATTTTAACATTACTCACAGAGCCATCGACATCTGTTCGCTCTCCAGCTGAACTTTGACCTGGGATTGCTCCTATGATCCACTGCCATGCAAAGCAATCTATATCTACTTTGGAGTCAATAACTGTCCTGCTGTAGTGCACCTCTTATCAGGTCCGAAATGCTTTTATCTTCGACTGTCAATACCACTTCGTTGAATTTTGCCATTAGGGCTTCTTCTGTAAAAGTCTTAAATGTTCAGCTTTTTCCTGCTGCTACTGTGTGCATGAGTAGGTGACATAAAGCTTAAGATACTGAAACATCTCAGACGTCTACCCATACCAGCATGTGGTATGAAGTGAATCAGCACTGCTCACCATGTTGTGGGTGCAGCTAAACTAAGTCTGCAATTCACCATGTGTATGTTTGCTCCCACAGCCACTTTATGTGTTGGGTTCTACAAGACCTGCTTGGTCTATTATGGTAGAAGAAAACCACTAGAAGAGGCTTCTACCTTGAATGGAAAGTATTTTATTGCATGTTATAGATTACATTGATATGATGGATGTGGTCACAGAGACTACGAGAGGGATCTGGATGTTAAGTCTTATTCTTTTGAGATCCTCAACATAAGAAGGCGGATGTGACCTTTACACCCTCATTTAAAATCCAGTGGTACAGTGATGATATCATCAAGCATGTCTCTTGAACGTATACTGACCATGTGACATACCTCAACATCTACCACCCTACCCACTTATCCACCTAACAATTACCCTCCTACCACACTACGAACTTATCTATCACTACCTTATCCAGATACCTGCCTACCCAGGTGCAACCCTATTCACCTATCCACATATCTCACCATCCCCATCCCTTTACTCATTTACATCACACACACTTAGTCACCAAGATCATGAATGTTAGATAAGTAAAACTAATTACACTTAGAATTATTAAATAACATTCACAATTAATCAATAACATTAAATGTTGAAAAGAAAAAGAACATAACAAAAAAGAAGTATCTAAAATATTATTCTTTCTCGGATGTGGGTGTCACCGACATCATCAGCATTTGTTACTTGTCCTTGTTTGCTCTTGAACTGAATGGCTGGGTAGGCCATTTCAGAGGGCAGTTTGCAGTTAATCACATTGTTGTGGGTCTGGAGTCTCTAGTATACCTACCTGAAAAGGTATTAGTGAACCATATATGAATTTTACAAAATTCAGTAGTTGAAATGATTGCTATTACTGAGACCAGCTTTGTGGTCCAGATTGACTAAACACAAATTTCACACAGCTGCCATGATAGGATTTGAACCTATGTCCCCACAGCATCAACCTGGGCATTTGCATTTCTAGTCCAGTGAAAAGACCACTACATATGTTCAACTTACCTTGCATTTTAAATCCATTTAGTCTCTATTGCTGCTTTTAGAGGGCATTCCCAGCACCTGTGGCAATGGTGGAGCTGGGAGCAGTGGGGTGTGAGAATGTGTGTGGGCATGCGTGCATGTGCTATGTCAGGGCCTAGCCAACTTGCTGTGTCAGAGGCTCTGGGAATGGCCAGCATTGGCAGATTGGCTGTTTTGAAGTTCTGTGTTTCACGTAACTTTCAGAAATTTCAAGAAGAACCTCAAGATAACTCTCCACTTCTCCTGATTACAATGTAACACGAATCTGAGAAAGCACAAAGAAAGGAAGCAATTTTCGTAAGAATTTTCTTCCCATGTTGAGGATCCACTATCTGAAATACCAGTTATTTAAATTGTGTCAAAATTGTGATTTCAAACAGGCAAATCAAAACTCTGTCAACACATAATTTAGGCAAACCTTCAATCTCTATGGCAGACAAGATGAAAGATCTTGTGTGCAAAGCCAAGACACATCTCTTCAAAAGTAAAGCTGCATTTCAGTTGCTTTCTATTTCTTTTTGTCTTTATTTGTTACATTGAAAACAAAAAAAAATGCAATGTGAATAAATACTGAAAATAACAATGTACAAGGCAGATCATCTACAACATAGTTTCAGATCATAACTATTTCTAATATTCTGCTCATGTGCTGTTTATATTACGAATATAATCAAACATAAAGAATCGCACCCCCTCCCCTTGGCATTCAATAACATTCCATCACTGAACCCCTCAACATCAATATCCTTGAAGTTATCTTTGACCAGAAACTGAATTGGACAATATTTATCCAGTAGTTACAAAAGTTGGCTGAAGGCTCGTAACTCTATCATGGGTAACTCACCTTCCAACTGCCCCGAAAACTTTCCATCATCGATAGTCCTCACCTGCCAGAATGAGACCAGCTCCAACAATACGTGCAGTTTGACTCCATCCGCTCTTCCCAATCTCTCAGTATCCTGATTTGTAATGTTATTTTGCAATGAAAGGGTCAAGTTCACTGAACTCCCTCGCTAACAGAACTGTTTATATACAATATCTACACCACAAGCACTGTAGTGGTTCAAGAAGGCAGCTCACCACCACCTTCACAGAAACAATTAGAAATCGGCAATATAATGCTAGTAACACCTAGACTCCATGAATGAAATTAAGTGTATCCAATATTAAATTAATTTGTTCAATATGACTAAAAGAAACCTCAAATGTTGCATCAGGTACAGAATCAGAGTTTCTGATAATATAATAGTTCCCCCTGGTGGTATGAGGTTAAAATGATCCAAAAAACAAAATTACTGAGGAAAGGAATACAAAATACCGAACAGTATAACGTGTTAAGTGTCAATGTAAACTTTTATTCCTCATAAGCTGTATTTTAAGATGACCCTTTTGTAAATTAGAATCAATGCCTTTTCTTTTCTTTATTCGTTCACGGGATGAGGGTGTCGCCGGCTAGGCAGCATTTATTGCCCTTCCCTAATTACCCAGAGAGCAGTTAAAAGTCAAACACATTGCAGGCCAGACAGTTGGCCATCTAAGGATGGCAATTTCCTTCCCTAAAGGACATTAGTGAACCAGATGGGTTTTTCCTGACAATTGACAATGGATTCACGGTTATCATTTGAATTCAATAAAATATCTGGACTTAAGAGTCTAATGCTGACCATGAATGCATTGCTAATTGTTGGGGAAAAACCCATCTGGTTCACAAATGCCCTGTTGGGAAGGAAACCGCCATCCTTACCTTGTTTGGCCTACATATGACTCCAGACCCACAGTAACGTGGTTAACTCCGAACTCCCCTCTGAGCAATGAATGCTGCTGAGTCAGCAATGTCCTCATCCCATTAATGAACAAAGGGGGAAAAAATTCTTATGCCCTCCTCCAAAATCATGTTAAAGTCTGCCATACTATTAAAACTATTGCTTCAATATTCCCGACATTTACTTCTTTTATTTGTTTTGTTTGTTCTTCATTACCTGATCATTAATTAGTGAATTTTGTTGACATGACAGAAGAACGTGCTTAGGAGACTTGTGCTCAAATTTCCTCTTTCATTTGTACCGGAAATCAGCAATACAATGTAGATATGCATTTGCTTTGATTCAAATTTAAAGGATACTTTATGCTGGAGTATCAAAATCATGGAATAATACAATGATACAGGATATAAGCCTGCCATTCAGCTTATGCCAGGTCTTTGAAAGATCTACATAATAGGTTCCATTTTCCCATTTTCTTGTTCTTCAATTTAGTTTTTGAAAATAGCCTACATTTTGAGATAAAATATGTAGAGATAACTAACATTCTGTACAATGTTATTTTCTGTACAATCAGTTAAATCTTCCGGACATTTGGCATTAAAATAAATGGAAGGGAGGAAGTAAGCCTTATGAGTGGGCACTGGTTGGTAGCAGCTGAAGAGGTTCCATACCAAATAACTTCAAGATGGCGGCAGTGTTCAGCTCCTGAGCCTGGGGCTCAGGCAACTCATGGCTCATGTGACGGGTTCTGCTGCAACCACACAGTGTCATCATTATCCTTCGAGCTTGGTGACATTTCTTTTTGTTTTGGTTGCCCCAGGGCCTCCTCCTGATGTCCTCCTGTGGGAGGCCAGGGCAACAGTCCATCTCATGTGGCAACATCAGAAGATGAGCCAGGACCCCATCAGTCAACTTGGAGTCAGGACCTGTCTGTCAATGTCCAGTGTTGCAGACGGTGCAAGACCCATGCAATGTGACGGTCTCCAGCTCAGAGGTGGCGGATGTGGAAGCGATGGTGCTGGGAGCACATTGTCAGGACCCTGGGGATGAATTCAGACGGTGGCGACTGTAGGAACAAAGAGGGTGAAGTGAGGTTGCTGACTTACTCACTGAGCTGGTTTGTTTTCATTCAGACGTTTTGTCACCATGCTAGGTAAAATCATCAGTGAGGCCTCCAATGAAGCAATGTTGTACTCCGCTTGGAATTTATACTGTCCGGTCCGTTATGGTGAGTAATGTCATTTCTGGTTTTGATCTGTATGGGTTTGCATATGGGGTCCAATGTTTGTTGATTGCATTATGGGTTGAGAACCATGCCTCTAGGAATTCCAATGCGTGGCTATGTTTGGCTTGGGCTACTGTTGTTACGTTGTCCCAGTTAAACTGATGGGGTGAAGTCTGTGGAGTGGGAAAGATGAACCTTCTGAAGCTGTTTCAATTTTAGTAATATGAATTTAATATTAATTTATTCAGTATTTTATCATTTATACAATTTATTCAGTAAATTATTTTGTAATCCAAGATGGTGCTAGAATGTGGCAATATTATCCACTTTTTACTGTACATAGGTACAAACGACAACATTAAATTATTCCAAATCTGAACTGGTACTGGTGTAGCAGGCTGTTAATAGCTCATAGCCCTAAGTGCAGCTTGGGAGTTGGGGTTAGACTTAGACTTCATAAAAACCATGTGAACCTTATGTGCAGCTAAATATTAGGTGTTAAGGCTTAGGAAAGGATTGGGAGCCATGCAAAGCAATGGGGCTTGGACAAAGCCCTGGAAGCCATTGATAATTCAGTGCAGCTGAGAGTGTGGGTGAGGGAAGAAGTTAGCAGCATTTACGTTGGAGCTCAGAGAAACCCCGGTGGTAAGACCAACACAGAAAAGCTAGTTGTCCGTCAGAGTTGAAATTGTGCCTGTGAGTAGGTGAAGTCTTGGAAGTCCAATGGAATGCAGTTCCAGGGGAAGGGATTCAACTACTTGGATATAATTAATCATTGAGACAGTCCATGATGGAGCAGCTTTTGAAGGAGCTCTAAAACTAGGTCTTCAAAACTGAAGAATTCCAATCCTTTGTAAAGGACACAAAGCTTTAGCAAAATTTGCTGACCCAAACACAGTCACTAGCACCTAAAGGGTTGCTAAGAAATCAGAGAGAACTGGCTTGACTGCATTTTCTATTTGATGTGCTCTGTGCAATGTTTGAACACAATTTGTCTGTTATGCATATTAATCTCAAATGGGACTGTGACAGACAGTAGCAGTGGCAGATACATCCTCTACAGGATTGGAGACAGTGCTATTCAAAATTCAGAATGGTGGCAAGCATAACCCAGTCTTCTGTTGCTCTAGAGAACTAACAGAGACAGAACAGTGCTATGCCACAATAGAGAAAGAATCACCAGCATTAACAAAGGTATGTAAAATCATTTCAAATAGTGTTACGGGATTACAGTTCAAAATTGAAACAGACCATAAACTCTTGGTCACCTTAGCAAACATGAAAGAAATGGTCGAAATGTTAATCACAGTATAGTGATTCAGATTAAGATTCTGAGATATTCAATTCAGATTCAGTTACCAAGTAGGTACAGGGGAAATACTAAACAGTAGCAGACACACTGTTAAGGATATCATCAAATGGAACCAAATAGAAGGACTTAGACTACATTGAGGAGTGTGAAGCCTAGACTTGTTAATCATTTAGAACTTCCTGGCTGCTTAAATGAAGTTACAAGTGATAAGTGATAAGACAAACCTAAAAAAAAAAGAAAAATGTCTTCAACTCTGGAAATATTGTCTGGAAGGACGACCAAATAATGTACTTAATACTCCGATTCCATGCCAGTACTTTGAGCAATGCAAGCACTTCACTGTTATTAATCATTTACCAGTATTTAAATGAGAGATCAGTTATACCAAGAATACTTTGGCTTAATAATTTTCAAAAACTTCAGAGGACATTTGGATTTTGTTATGAGGATGCAACAATCAATTTGGTGGTCAGGTATCAGTGACTCTATAAATGATTTTAAACTACATTCTTCATACAGGAAACGTCTAAGAACAAAAGGAACCAGTATTACCCACTTTTCCATCAAGGTCATGGGAGCACTTGGGAGTGGATGTATTCAGTATAAAAGGGAGAAAATCTTCATCATAATTATGATTAATCATCAGATTGATTGACGTGAAACATTTGTGTTGTTTCACAGCAGATAATTACCCAATCCTTCAAATTATCCCTCACTTGGGATCCTGGTCATTGTAGTGTCAGACAATGGACCACAATTTTTCAAATAAGGTAATTTTAAAATTTTACATGCAAATATAACTTCATTCAGGTTACCAGTTCACCACAATGTTCTCAATCAAATGAATAGGCTGAGGGTTACAAACAATCATACTTTTACTGAAGAAAAACAAAGATTTTAATCATGCTCTACTGAATTATTAATCCTTATCACTATAGAATGGGTTATCACTATCAGAGTTACAGATGGTTAGGAGATTGAGAACAGTTTCCATCTGTTCCACACAGTGAAACCTGACATTGCAGAGCATGGCTACAAGAGTAAAACAGCGAGAGGAACAGCAAAGGGTAAACTAGGCTCAAATCTTCAACAACAGGCACAGAGCACAAGTGCTTCAAGTGCTGAAGCCCAAGGAGGGAGAATGGGTAACAATGAGAAGGAACAATCATTGAAGAAACACCATAACCAAGATCATTTATTGTTGAGAGGTATGGAATGTAAAAAGGCAGGGACAAAAACTTGGCATGACATGTAGAGTAATGATGCTAACATTAGAAATAATTATGATGATGACAACAACAATGTAACGATCAGTCACGTGAGCAAATAGAGATCAGAAAGGCAGTAGGAGGTCTAATCTTGGGAAGATGTACTCAATGCAAAGACCCATTGTAGATATTGAAATTTTGCATAAAGAGACCATGGACTCCAGCAGCATATCTTTAGAAGAATGAAGAGTCCTAAACTCAACTACACAACAAAGCAGTTGGCACAAGTAAATAAATCAATCTTCTTTCCCTTTTACCTTAAGCTAGTATATAACACTGAGACTCAACCTTAGCCCCTTGTGAACAAGGAAGTGCCCAGCATACATAAAGAAAGAACTGTAATTTAAAATAATTCCCTGAAATCCCCTCCAAAAATAAGGACATATTCTGCCCCCAACCTCTTCTAATTATTTTCTGATACTTCACTTACATTCTCTTCTCTCACTAATTACTAAATCATTAGGTATTTAAATATGTAATTTCTTAATTAGTCACTCAAATTTTTAGTATGAATGGCCATACTTCGCTAAATGCTATTACTCTCACACTTGTTTCCAAAATATTATCACAGCTAAAATTAATGGCTCGTTACTTGAATGCACAGAACATTCAAAACAAAATACATGAATAACAGTTCAAATTGAGGTTAGTGGGTCCGAACTTATAGCCATTATGGAGACATGGATTACACAGGTCAAATCTGGGAACTAAATATTCAGGTATATGTGACTTTTCAGAAGGACAGGCAGGAAGGTGCTTGGGTAGCTTTGTTAGTATGGATGGAATAAGTATGATAGCAAGAAATGATCTTGGAACAGAAAATGTAGAATCCAAGTGGGTGGAGTTAAGAAATAACAACAGGTTAACAACACTGGTAATTGAACTGAATTAGCTTTATTGTCACATGTACTCATGGTACAGTGAAAATTTTACAAGTCACCATTTAAGGCACCATCTTAGGTACATAGGTACCTAGGTACAGATTCTTACATACAAATTCTTAAGAAAGAAGAATTAGAAAAAAAAAGAAATAAAAAGTCCAGTGTCGCAGAAATTCTAAAGTATTAAATCATAGTAATAAATTAGAAAAATAAAGGAAATAAAAGTCTCAGAACAACAGTGCTTCCACCATATATGACAAAGAAAAAAAATGAAAGAAAGAATTTAAAACAAGTCCATTTAGAACATAGAACAGTACAGTGCAGTACAAGCCCGTCAGCCCACAATGTTGTGCTGACCTATTATCCTACTCTAAGATCAAACTACCCTGCATACCCTACATTATACTATCATCCATGTGCCTATCCAAGAGTTGCTTAAATGTCCCAAATGCATCTGATTCCACTACCACCGCTGGCAGCGCATCCCATGCACCCACCACTCTCTGTGTAAAGAATCTACCTCTGACATCTCCCCTATAGCTTCCTCCAATCACCTTAAAAAACTATGCCCCCTTGTAACAGTCATTTCCGCTCTGGGCAAAAGTCTCTGACTATCTACTCTATCTATGCGTGTCATCATCTTGTACACCTCTATCAAGTCACTTCTCATCCTTCTTCATTCCAATGAGAAAAGCCCTAGCTCCCTCATAAGACCTGCCCTCCATTCCAGGCAGCATCCTGGTAAATCTCCTCTGCACCCTCTCTAAAGCATTCACATCCTTCCGATAATGAGGCGACCAGAACTGAACACAATATTTGTGTCTTCTGCTGTGTGTGCAGTGGTAGCAGTAATCTACAAGCCCCTTAACAGTACGTTGGACAGACAGTAATTTACGTGATACTGATGGTGTGTAAAAAAGGCAGCAGTTTAATCTTGGGTGACTTTGATCTTCACGTAGATTGGGAGTCAGATTGGTAGAGGTAGCCACGAAGAAGAATTCATAAAGTTTCTAGAAAACTATGTTACAGATCCAACCAGAGATCAGGCTATTTTTAAGAGGAGAGGCTGAGTAGGTTGGGCCTCTGCTCATTGGAGTTTATTCAAGCAAGGCAGGGATCTCAGAAACCTGTAAAATTCTAACAGAACTAGACAGTGTAAACACAGGAAGGATGTTCCTGATGACCAGTGAATCCGGAACCTGGAGTCACAGTTTTAACAATATGGGGTAGGCCCTTAGCACTGGCAAAAACCGAGATTTTTTTTACCCAGAGAATGGTAAACTTGTGGAATTCTCTGCCACAGAAAGCAGTTGAGGCTCTCACACTGAATATTTTCAAGAAGGAGTTGGATATAATCCTTAGGGCTGAAAGAATTAAAGGGTATGGAGAGAAAGCAGCCACGATCATACTGAATGGTAGAGCACATTTGAAGGGCCAAATGGCTCTTCAACACCTGTTTTATTTTCTATGTTTCTACATACGTTCATTTACATTAAATGCAATCTGCCAGACTCGTGTCCATTCCTATCTTAGATCTGATTACAGTCTTTTTTTTCTAATGCCAGCATAAATCTTTGTATCTTGGAATTGCACATAGATTCAAGCATAGTTCCAGCTGGTTGTCCTCGAAATGAAGATGTGAATAAGGCTTTATTTGCAACAGTGGTTTACCATTGGCTAAACTAGGGTATTGCACATATTGTGATGCAGCAGTAGCATCCCTTCCTGTGGTTGAGAAGCTCTGGGTTCGAGTCGCTTCCAGCACCCGGCCATGGAAGAACTGTTTATGATGCGGTTCAACAGGCTAATCAGCTGGTAAATCCTTCCAGGACTTTCCCACTATTCCCCAAAGGGAGAAAAGGTGCATTTCAAATGCTATGAACAAGCAGCTAAAGTAGTACCTAAATCTCTCAGCCAAGATGCCATAAGTAAACTGGATGTAGGAGGTAAAACAACCTACAGCTGCTGAGATGTTGGCATTTCACTGCAAGACATTTCTTGCCTGTTTAAGGAAAATTAAAACCTGTTCGATTTAAATTCCTTTTAAAAATGATGCCAGGCACCAGAAACAGCAACCAACTCTTTCACAAAGTAATTTTAAATATAAAAATATGTAAAACATTGGCAGATATGCTTACATGCCAAAATTTAAGACAAATGTGAGATACAAAAAGAAATTTATTTTATAATAAATAGCAAATATTTGCACGGTAGCAGCATAATTACAAAGTGGTTTTGCAGCCATGACATGAATTTGAATAAACTTTTCCTCTTCAATATTTAAAACACTGTACATAAATCAGATTATTTAACCATTTCTGAAACAATTCTATAACTTTTTTTCAAAAACGGACAGCAGGTACTTATTTTTTAAAAATCAATACTAATAAACTTCTATGCTTTCAGAAAAGTCAGTTGTTGGCTTTTATTAATAAGGGTCATTGTGGATAGGACTTTTTACCAAACAAATGGTGCTCTCTCCCGTAGCATGCGTACTCCAAACCGCTGCCACTCTCGCTGATGTATCCACAGCTCCTGCGTTGTGTCTAGACAAGCCAGAACAGCCCCACCTTTCCATGCTATCAAACGTGGATCCATGTCCTAATTATAAAAATATGTAAAGTCAGAAAGAATTCAGCTTATGAATGTCTCCAAGAGACTGGTGAAAAATAACTTTGTAAAACAATGCAGTACTGTTTTATTTTCTAAATACACTATCAAGGATTAATAAAACTCTGATGAACGTCAAGTAGATCAGCTCCTATTCAGACATGCGACCAAATTCCGAGAAGTCCACATACTTTGCCCAAAGAACAAATAGTGACCCCCTTCTATTTCCTGGGGGAAAATCTCAGATGTGCTCCCACCAGTAGATCCACTCAGATACTTAAAATTCATCAAAACTAAGACAATTAATTTTAAAAAGAAATAAAAGACACAAGTCAAAAGCCATTACAAGTCAAAAGCCACATACTGCATTATTTGGCCAACCAATTGTAAATACATATTATATCACGGTTGAGGAGAAACTTACTAAGAAATAAGGGCACAGAACAAACATTCACAAAAAATAAAAATGGTGGAAGGGAAACGTAAGCTATGTGCTGTGAGGCATACAAATAATTTAATTTGCTTTAGTTTCTTCCAATTCCTCCCTCGCCTCTCAGGATATATGTTTCAAGAGAAAATGGGTTTCTACCAAGGAATTTAAGAAACAGGAAGAGTCAACCATGTGGCTTCTAGAGCCTGCTCTGCCACCCCATATGATCTGTGGCTGATCTATTGCCTCAGCTCCACTCTCTTGCCTAATCCCCATATCCCTCAATATCCCTTGGAGTTCAAAATCTATGATGAACATGCTTAAAACTGGAATATCCACAACCCTCTGGGGTAAACAATTCCAAATATTCAAAAATCTTGATGGAAGAAATTTCTCATTTCAGTTCTAAATGATTAGCTCCTTATTCTGAGACCATGCCTCAGTGTTCCAGATTCCCCAGTCAGGGAAAACAATATCTCTGGGTCTACCCAGAGAATCTCCTTCAGAATCTTGTATGCTTCACTCAGATCACCCTATGTTCTACAAAACTACAGAGTATAGCCTCACATTATCTTCTAATCAGCAGCTGAGCAATCATAGCAGCTCATGCAAGTATATTCTTCGTTAAAGAGAGACCAAAACTAGGTAATAGTTATCCAACTGTAACAAGACCTCCTTATTCTTGTAGAACATAGGACAGTACAGCACAGTACAAGCACTTTGGTCCACAACGTTGTGCCGACCTATTATCCTACTCTAAGATCAAACTAACCTGCATACCCTTCATTTTACTATCATCCATCTGCCTATCCAAGAGTCGTTTAAATGTCCCTAATGTATCTGACTCTACTACTACCGCTGGCAGTGCATTCCACACACCCACCACTGTGTAAAGAACCTACTTCTGACATCTCCCCTATACCTTCCTCCAGTCACTTTAAAATTATGCCCCCTTGTGATAGTCATTTCCACCCTGGGAAGAAGTCTCTGGCTATCCACTCTATCTATGCCTCTCATCATCTTGTACACCTCTATCAAGTCACCTCTCATCCTTCTTCGCTGCAATGAAAAAAGCCCTAGCTCCCTCAACCTTTCCTTATAAGACCTGCCCTCCATTCCAGGCAGCATCCTGGTAAATCTCCTCTGCACCCTCTCTGAAGCTTCCACATCCTTCCTATAATGAGGTGACCAGAACTGAACACAATATTCCACGTGTGGTGTAACCAGGGTTTTATGGAACTGCAGCATAACCTCACAGCTCTTAAACTCAATTGCCCTGCCAATGAAAGTCAACACACCATATGCCTTCTTAACCACCCTATCAACTTGGGTAGTAACTTTGTGGGATCTGTGGAAGTGGACTCCAAGATCCCTCTGTTCCTCCACACGGCCAAGAATCCTGCCATTAACCCTGTATTCTGCATTCAAATTCGACCTTCCAAAATGAATCACTTCTCACTGTTCCGCGTTGAATTCCATCTGCCCCTTCTTTGCCCAGCTCTGCATCCTGTCAATGTCCCGTTGCAACCTACAACAGCCCTCCACGCTGTCCACAACTCCATCAACCTTCCTGTCATCGGCAAACTTACTAGCCCACCCTTCCAGTTCCTCATCCAAATCATTTATAAAGATCACAAAGAGGAGAAGTCCCAGAACAGATCCCTGCGGAACACCACTGATCACTGAGCACCAGGCTGAATACTTTCCATCTACTACGGCTCTCTGTCTTCTATTGGACAGCCAATTCTGTCTCCAGACAGTCAAATTTCCTTGAATCCCATGCCTCCTTACTTTCTGAAAGAGCAATAAAAAACCCAATTTTATATTTGCAATGAATAAAAACAGAAAATACTCAAGAAATGGAAACACTCAGTGGATTAGTGGGGTGAGGAACAGGGCTGCAGGAAGATGAGTCAACTGACCACGGCACCATGGTCCAGGAGGGCATTCAAGAGTGGGGAGCTAAAAGACTGATTGTAGTTGTAGGGAATTCCATCATCAGGGGGATATCCTTTGCGAGCAGGATAGAGAATCCCGCATGGTGTGTTGGCTGCCCGGTGCCAGGGTGCGAGACATCTCTGAACGGCTTGAGAGGATACTAGAGAAGGAGGGGGAGGATCCAGTTGTTGTGGTCCACGTAGGTACCAACAACATAGGTAGGACTAGGAAAAAAGACCTGTTTCGGGATTATGAAAAGCTAGGAACAAAATTTAAAAAACAGGTCTTCAAGGGTCATAATCTCTGGATTGCTGCCAGAGCCACGTGCAAATTGGCATAGGGAGGAGAGGATCAAGGAAGTAAACACGTGGCTAAAAGAGTGGTGTGGGAAAGAGGGTTTCCTTTTCATGGGGCACTGGCATCAGTTCTGGGACAGGAGGGATCTATACTGCTGGGATGGACTCCACCTGAACAGGGACGGGTCTAGTGTTCTGGCGAAAAGGGTAAATAGGGTGGTCAATAGGACTTCAAACTCGTAAGCAGGGGGGGAAGGGAGGAGCGAGCGTACAGGGAGTATAACAATTAATGTAAGGCAAAGCAGCAGGTTAGCAGGTGACGAGGAAGCTTCAACTCCATTGAAAACTAGGAAAAAATTAAAGGGAAGGAGAACTCAAGAGCTGTTAGTAATGGAGGTGATAGGACCCAAAAAGAAGGCGCAAAAAACTGGCATAAGGGCACTTTATCTGAATGCTCGGAGCATTCGAAACAAGGTAGATGAGTTGATGGTGCAAATCATGGCAAATGGGTATGATTTAGTAGCCATTACAGAGACATGGTTGCGGGATGGTCATGACTGGGAGTTAAATATCCAGGGGTATCAAACTGTTCGGAAGGACAGACAGGAAGGTAAGGTAAAGGAAGGACAGATAGAAGGTAAAGATGATATCAGGGCAGTAGTGAGAGATGATATAGGTTCTACTGAACAAAAGGTTGAATCCATTTGGGTGGAAATTAGGAATAGCAAGGAGAAGAACGCACTGATAGGTGTGTTCTATAGGCCACCAAATAATGAAATCGTGGTGGGGCAGGTAATAAACAGAAATAGCTAATGCATGTAAAAATGGTACAGCAATTATCATGGGGGATTTTAGTCTACATATCGATTGGTCAAACCAGGTCGGTCATGGCAGCCTTGAGGAGGGGTTCATAGAATGCATCCGCGATAATTTCGTTGATCAATATGTAATGGAACCTACGAGGGAGTAAGCTATCCTAGATCTAGTCCTGTGCAATGAGACAGGAATAATTAATGATCTCACAGTTAGGGATCCTCTCGGAAGGAGCGATCACAGTATGGTCGAATTTAAAATACAGATGGAGCGTGAGAAGGTCAAATCCAGTACCAATGTCCTGTGCTTAAACAAAGGAGACTATGATGGATGAGGGAGGAGGGAGGAGTTACGCAAGGTAAAATGGGAAAAAAAACTTTACTGTTTGGTCAATTGAGGAACAGTGGAGGACTTTCAAAACAATTTTTCACAGTGCTCAGCAGAAGTATATTCCAGTGATAAGGAAGAACGGTAAGACAATAAATAGTCAGCCATGGATGTCTAAGGAAATAAAGAAAGTATCAAATTTAAAAAAAATTCAAAAAAGCAAAGAGTAGTGGGAAACTGGCAGACTGGGAAATCTTTAAAGGCCAACAGAAAGCCACAAAAAAAGTTATAAAGAAAAGTAAGATAGATTATGAGAGTAAACTAGCTCAAAATATAAAAACAGGCAGCAAAAGTTTCTATAAATATGTAAATCGTAAAAGTGTGGCGAAGGTAAATATTGGTCCTTTAGAGGAATGAGAAAGCCAATTTAATAACTGGGAATGAGGAAATAGCTGAGGCATTAAACAGTTATTTTGTGTCAGTTTTCACAGTGGAAGACACAAATAACATGCCAAAAACTGATGGCAAGAAGGTCATAGCAGGTGAGGACCTAGAAAATATCATTATTACTAAGGAGGTAGTGCTGGGCAAGCTAATGGGGCGAAAGGTAGACAAGTCTCCTGGCCCTGATGAAATGCATCCCAGGATACTAAAAGAGGTGATGGTGGAAATAGCAAATGCACTAGTAATTATGTACCAAAATTCACTGGACTCTGGGGTGGTTCCTGCAGATTGGAAAACAGCCACTGTGACGCCACTGTTTAAAAAAGGAAGTAGATAAAAAGCAGGTAACTATAGGCCAGTTTGCTTAACTTTGGTAGTGGGGAAAATGCTTGAATCTATCATTAAGGAAGAAATAGCAAGACATCTGGATATAAATTGTCCCATTGGGAACACCCAGCATGGGTTCATGAAGGGTAGGTCAAGTTTAACTAATTTGGTGCAATTCTGTGAGGACAATGGGGAAACTGTGGATGTAGTGTATCTGGATTTACAGAAGGCATCTGACAAGGTGCCACACCAAAGGCTGCTACATAAGATAAAGTTGCATGGTATTACAGGTAATGTATTGGCATGGATAGAGGATTGGTTGACTAGTAGAAAGCAAAGAGTAGGGGTAAATGGGTGTTTTTCTGGTTGGCACTCAGTGGCTAGTGGTGTGCCTCAGGGATCAGAGTTGGGCCCGCAATTGTTTACAATTTACATAGATGATTTGGAGTTGGGGACTAAGTGTGGTGTGTCAAAATTTGCAGATGACACTAAGATGAGTGGTAGAGCAAAGTGTGTAGAAGACACTAAAAGTCTACAGAGGGATATAGATAGTCTAAGTGAGTGGGCAAAGATCTGGCAGATGGAGTACAATGTTGATAAATGTGAGGTCATCCATTTTGGTAGGAATAACAGCAAAATGGACTATGTTTTAAATGGTAAAAAATTGCAGCACGCTGCTGTGCAGAGGGACTTAGGTGTCCTTGTGCATGAATCGCTAAAAGTAGGATTGCAGGTGCAGCAGGTAATTAAAAAGGTAAATGGAATATTGTCTGTCATTGCTCGAGGGATGGAGTTTAAAAACAGGGAGGCTATGCTGCAGCTGTATAGGGTCCTGGTGAGGCCACACTTGGAGTACTGTGTGCAGTTCTGGTCTCCTTACTTGAGAAGGGATATACTAGCACTGGAGGGGGTGCAGAGGAGATTCACTCGGTTGATTCCAGAGTTGAGAGGGTTGAATTATGAGGAGAGACTGAGTAGGCTGGGATTATACTCATTGGAATTCAGAAGAATGAGGGGAGATCTTATAGAAACTTATAAGATTATGAAGGGAATAGATAAGGTGGAGGCAGGAAGGTTGTTTCCAGTAGCAGGTGAAACCAGATGAGGGGGCATAGCCTCAAATTAAAGGGAAGCAGATGTAGGATTGAGGTCAGGAGGAACTTCTTCACCCAAAGGGTTGTGAATCTGTGGAATTCCCTGCCCAGTGAAGCGGTTGAAGCTACCTCACTGAATGTTTTTAAGGCAAGGCTAGATAAATTTTTGAACAGTAAAGGAATTAAGGGTTATGGGGTGCAGGCAGGTAAGTGGAGCTGAGTCTCAAAAAGATCAGCCATAATCTTATTAAATGGCAGGGCAGGCTCGAGGGGCCGGATGGCCTACTCCTGCTCCTAGTTCTTATGTTCTTAGCTAACATCTGTGCAGAGAAATTGTTAACCTTTCAGGTTCTATATACTGCCTCTCTGAGTTCTTTGTGTAAAAAATAACCCATATCTCTCGAAATATCAACATTTAGAGGTTTCACATCCTTTAAAATGTTTTTAAAGTCTTTTTAATATATTTCATTTCTCATACACAGTGAAATAAATAACCTCACGTTTCCCACATTACACTCCAGATGTCACATTCTTACCAATTAGCTTAAACTATATCTCTTTGTACTCTCCTCACAGCTGAACTCCTCAAAAATTCTATCTCGCCATATCACTCTTGATCCCTTCACTTAAGTTAGTAAAACAGATTGTAAATTGCTGAGGCCCCAGCACTGATCCTTACTGTGAGATATTATATTACGAATCTCTTTACTAACTCACAGGCGCTGTATGTTTACTGTACCATGTTTCCATTCATAAAACCTCATTTTGTAGTACACTTTACTCTTACAAGATAAACTAAATTAAACATCTCCTCTTAGGCTACCAACCCATTACTGTTTCTTTACCCCTTTCAATTTCTTTTTAAAATCGGCCCCATGCTGCAAGCAGTGCTTAGACCTATTTCTGTATCAAAGGCTATCCCTGAATAAGTGTTAATACCGTAACATACTCAGAACAATGCTGTTCCTGCCAACGCGTCTTCATAACTCACTCGAAACTATGGAAAGATTATAACATTAATTAGTCGTTAGTAACTGTCTCTCGGGACCTGAATAGGTTGCAGGACATCAACATCAGCATGTCCCTACAGTCTGCTGCTTTTTATCCCTTTGAAATTTCCTTATACACTACCTATTTCTATAACACTGTAATTCCTATTTCTAACTTTTATTTAGGACTACCACCTTGTACAAACGTACGGATTTATACCTTTTAAATACATATTAAATAGGGCTGCTACCCCCTTTAAAGAAACTTACTATCAAAACAGTGCTTCCGTGAAAGTGCATGAATGGATGTGTAGGAACTGTCAAAACCTGCAATAGTAAATGAAATCTCACTACTCAGCTGCAGGAAATCAATTTAATATCCTCTATACTTTTTAATTTAGTGCACATATAATTTCTCACTTATTTAGATCCTATCGGTCTAGTATTTTTACAAACATTACTAATTTTAAAGACAAAAGGACTAACACCTCTTAATTATGCAAGCTGACTCTGGACAGACATTCTAATCCCATCAGGAGTAACAGCCAGCATTTAGCAAGTGCTGAAACTATCTCCTCTTTCCACAGGACAGGTGTCAAGCAAACTTGTGTACAATAAATACAACTATGTGACACCACAGTGCTAAAATTTTAACGTATGTAAAAACTGTGCATAAAAGAGGCTACTGTAAAACTGTAGTTTGGATTCCATCGCCACTTTGAACTGTGCCACTGTGGATGCTCAATAAAGAGGCTATTTTCGCCACTCACTGATTTTGGTCATTATTGAACACAATCCCACATTACCAACTTAAAACACCCTATTTTTCCCCTAACCTCTGCTTCCTGTCCATTTACAAACCTATCATCCACGCTAATACATACTATCAACTCCATGAGCCATTACTTTTCTAGAATTTCTATGATCATGCATACTAACCTTTTGCATAGCAACTTATCAAATGCCTTTTAGAAATCAAATTATATTCTTGCTACTGGCTCAGCTTTATCAACACTACTAGCTGCAGCTTCAAAATGAATACATTTGTGAAACATTTTTGTTCTAAAACCACGTGACTTGGTTTGATCATACTATGATTTCAAAATGCATTGTTAAAACTTCCTCCATAATTATAGATTCCTGGGTTTTATCACCAAAGGGAATAAGAAAGGACCAAATTGGAAATAAGGGCAAAACAAAGGGGCAACAATGGGAGACAAGGAATGAAGGCTATTAAGTGCTGGAATCATTCTACAAAAAAAATTGCATTTGTTGCATGTCTCTGAAGTGTGTGAGAGGTGCTAGGGAAAACTCTCCAGATAGGGAAGTAGTATTCAATTATTTCACAGCATCAAGCTGCAAGCTGTGTTGTGAGGAAACCAAGATTCTTTAGTAAAAAAGTGCTTGATTTTGACAGGGGAAATCGTGACAAACACGGTTGATCATCCTACACCAGCAGTAAAAGTGATACTGGTCACACTAGTCTCAAAATACATTTAATACTCTGCCTATCAGATGCACATATTCTCACAGAATTCAGGAGACTTGCAGGACTTTGTATTCTTTATTTAAGTTGTATGAATGAGGTTTTAATTTTCCTAAGTACTCACATCAAGAAAGGCAAAATGATACAGTAATCTTTAAAATTTAACATAAGGTTTCCAGAAGACAAAATGGGTGTTGCTCTGTCCTCACAAATGTAAAATCTCCACCCTGCCTTGTGTTGAACATTAGAGATTGCAACAATGTAAAATCCAAGTAAATCAAAACAAGGAAGGTGTGGCTAAGATCCTTACTCAATTGCAACTGCCTGAATCCTCCCCTCACCCCACCCCACACACAGACTCACATTACCTAGACACCACATCTGGTTTCTAATAGGCAGGATAAGTTAAAAAGGGTTAATGTAGAGCAAAGTGTGCAGAAGACACTGAAAGTCTGCAGAGGGAAATAGATAGTCTAAGTGAGTGGGCAAAGGTCTGGCAGATGGAGTATAATGTTGATAAGTGTGAGGTCATCCATTTTGGTAGGAATAACAGCAAAATGGACTATGTTTTAAATGGTAAAAAATTGCAGCACGCTGCTGTGAGCTGGGACTTAGGTGTCCTTGTGCATGAATCGCTGAAGGTGGGATTGCAGGTGCAGCAGGTGATTAAAAAGGCAAACGGAATTTTGTCTGCCATTGCTCGAGGGATGGAGTTTAAAAACAGGGAGGCTATGCTGCAGCTGTATAGGGTTCTGGTGAGGCCACACCTGGAGTGCTGTGTGCAGTTTTGGTCTCCTTACTTGAGAAGGGATATACTAGCACTGGAGGGGGTGCAGAGGAGATTCACTCGGTTGATTCCAGAGTTGAGAAGGTTGGATTATGAGGAGAGAGTGAGTAGACTGGGATTATACTCACTGGAATTCAGAAGAATGAGGGGAGATCTTATAGAAACTTATAAGATTATGAAGGGAATAGATAAAGTGGAGGCAAGGAGGTTGTTTCCGCTAGCAGGTGAAACTAGGACTTGAGGGCATCGCATCAAAATAAGGGAAGCAGATGTAGGACTGAGGTCAGGAGGAACTTCTTCACCCAAAGGGTTGTGAATCTGTGGAATTCCCTGCCCAGTGAAGCGGTTGAAGCTACCTCGCTGAATGTTTTTAAGGCAAGGCTAGATAAATTTTTGAACAGTAAAGGAATTAAGGGTTATGTTGAGTGGGCGGGTAAGTGGAGCTGAGTCTCAAAAAGATCAGCCATGATCTTATTAAATGGCGGGACAAGCTCGAGGGGCCGGATGGCCTACTCCTGCTCCTAGTTCTTATGTTCTTATGTTATGTTCTAATTGCTAACAGATGAACTGGCATGTATGCAACTGAATTCACTCCAAGTGCTGATTGGCAATATAATGAGATAACTTCTACTAAATGCAGAATATATATATTTCTATTGCATTGGTTAAGTAAATGGAATAAATGAAAGTCAAGCTTCCATCATGAGCCATATTTATTGATGTAGTTGGTACTATTCAGAAAAGTTGTTCTATTCAAATTAAATTTTTCTGCAAAAGACAAAACATTTTATATTGGAATCTATAATTCCATGATCTGGCATCATAGAAACTCGCAACAAATGACAGAAAATTAAAGGTCACCTTTAATCACTTACAAAAATGCATACATGATTCAAAATAGTCAAAGAACTTTTAAAGAGCATGAAATTAATTTCTTGTTGTATACTTAGCAAGCGAGCAGCAATGCTTCTCAACCAGCCAAAATCTGTTGGGAACAACTTCTATAAACCGATGATGTCCCATAAAGGATATTTCAAACACTTTTACTAGGGATTCCCTGTTCCTGGCATCTGGAACCCAGAGAGTGAAGATTAGATCTTGCAAGAGATGTCTGCTCTCAGAGCATTTCTTTTGGACTGCTGTTGTACTCCTATGAATATAGCCCCAAGGTATCTTGAGGTGAAAGGGGATGGGTCAGATAACCTTTGTGGGTGGGGGTCACTGATCCTTTGAAGATGCGAGACAAATCCCCTTTGGGCCTGTTAACTGTGGAGAAGATTATGCATAAAAGATGCTGAAACTGCTTGGAAGTGTCCAAATTGTCAAGACCTATCAAGAACTGTCAACAAGAGTATAGTATTGTCAATAAGTGATAAGAATGTCAAGTGTCAAAATGGTTTTTGAAATGATTGTAATCTTTAATAAAGAATTTTAAGTAATAGAACTATGTATTTTCTCCTATGTGTATGAGTACTAGTGGATACGTAACAGCTGGCATGGCAGATGCCAGAGAGAAGGTGCAAGTAGGTACTAAATTGGTATAGGAGTGTAAGAGATAATGAAAATGGATTGAGGGCATTAATTTGTTTGGTTGGGGCACAGGGAATGCCTGGGGAGTGAGGGTGAGGGCTGGAGGAAAGTTTTACATTTCTTCCCCTTTTATGGCTTGTTAGGCTGTTGTATTGTGAATACGTCCTGGTGTATAAAACATGCATAAACTCATTAAAAATGTCGACAGTTCCAAGCAGCTATCCAAAGTACAGAGTTTAAATAAAGCTTTTGGGTATTTCAGAGTTCCTGTCCGCATAAAACCACTGTAAGATTTATGCTGCATGATTGATATAACAAACTATCATTTTTATTGTGGGATGCTTATGGACAGCTCCAACTGTTTATTGGATGGAAACGATCGTTGACATAAGCACTTAAGGGAAATGTTTGATTACATATGTATGAAGGATGAATGCAATGTGCATTTACATAGATCACTGAGCACTTGTATGGAATATTTGTTAAAATAAGAGATTAATTGAAGCAATTTAATTTTTTGTATAAATGTGTATTTTTTTCAAGAGCAATAGCATCAAGAGTCTGGTAACATTATTTGCTGCCAGGATGCCTCCAGATTAATGTACATGCTGGATAATTGTTGGTATGGAGAGATATGGCCAAAGACTGGTGGGTGGGGTTGTGAGCTGGCACTAAATTCGCACAAGAGTCATTAAGGGTAATGGGATTGCTGGGGGACTTATGGGTATACAGGACCATGGGAGATGGTTAGATGACAATATGTTGGCATTGAGGGTAGAAGGGGGCTTGGGAATAGGAATAAGGGCATGGCTTTGCACAGGGAGTAATCAGGAGCCTAGGGTAGCATAGACGGGGCATGGAGAGCGAGAGGAAAGATGGAATCAGAACAGAAAGTATGTTTTACATTTTAACCTTTACTTTTAAAGTTTTAACAGTGTTGGCGTCCCCAGCTGGACTTCTGCCCAGACCACCTCAGGAAATGGTAGAGACCTTCTTTCTTTATGGATCTCCTAGCCCAACTCCAAATTCAGCCTGTGCCCCCAGAACAAAGGGGAGTGCGAGCAGGCATTTTTAAATATTGGATTTGAAGATCAGGAATTTCTCCTGACTCTGCGCACCTGACACGGGAAGAAAAATCACCTTTTAGTCTATCAGAAATCTTGAGAGACAGAACTATCAGTATTTTGGATTAGCCAGATATTAAAACTGACCTTTTATAACAATACATGAATTTTTTGGTACAATATGAAAATATATTTTTCCTACCTTGGGCCTTGTGATAACTTCAACATTTTCTACTATTCTGCGAAACGATGGTGGCATCTTGTTCAGAATTCTGTGTTGTAAAAATTCTTGAGCCCCATGGAACATCAATCCTCCTCCAACCACTAAAATGGAACTATACATTTTCTTTTTTGTTTCATCGGATCCTGAAAGTGTATATGTTTTTCTTAGGTGATGCACCATTCCAGAAGAATATAAATAACTCACTTAAAATTTATTCTCCTTAAATTATACAAAGGGCTTTGCTCAGAACAATTTTTGTGAATTAATCCATTAAAAATTATACAATCAAACTTGATCCAAAAATTACACTGATATTGATGGGGAAGTTCAATTGTTTCATTGCAATTTCACAAAAAATAACTCAGTTTCATAAGTGTCGGGTGACAGACAGAAAGCCGAGCTCAACTGACATCCAAATTCTGTGTCATTAAATTACTACATGTTGTTTTAAATATATTTTTGAACTTCTGCTTAGAAATTTTACATAAATTACTCAAATAATTATTTCTAGAAATATAGAATCATAAACCATAAGCACAAAAGACCGACAGGGTTCAGGCAACTAACAGCATGGCCAAATCATGCAGCTATAAAGGCTGGAATTAATTGGGCACAGATATTACAGTGTTGTGGAGCTGGAACATACCACAAAGAAAGGGAGGTCAGTAGAATTTGAAAACAAGGATGATGATTTTAAAATCAAAATATTGGCTGCTAGACAAGCAATGTAGATTAGTGAGCAAGAAATGATAATGAAACAAGACTTGCTGTGTGTTTATGAAGGATAGAATATGGGAGACAGCCAGGAAGGTATTGAAGTACTTGAGTCTACAGATAATAAAAACAGAAATTAAGATTTCAGCGGCACTTGAAAGCCAAGATACGAGTGTAGTCGAGTTACATTTCAGAGATAGAAATAAGTGGAAATAATCATAGCAATAACATGAAAATGAGGCTGGAAGCTCATCTCTGAATTAAATGTGACACCAAGATTGTGAATAGACTGGCTTAATCTCAGGCTGTAGCTATGGAGGGAGGGTGGTTTCAGTAGCTGTAGAGCAGAGTTTGGAGCAGGAACTGAAAACAATAGTTTCAGTTTTTTTCATATATTCAAGTGTAGTAATTTTCTGCTCATTCAGTAACAAATATCCTTTATATTATTTTATTTCAAATATGTATACAATTTTTCTAAAACAGGGCAATAAATTTTTGCCTTATATATTTTCAGTGACAAAGCACTCTCTGCACCAACATCGCTGCATACAAGAATTTTCATCTATCATCTGTCCTCATTTGGTGATCATTTTAAATTACTGACCCCTCACCACTGGGTCCCAGCAGAGGAAATGGAAATTCTTGAATAAACCCATCAAAATGTTTCATAATTCTGAAACTTCCTACTGGATTCTCTACCGCATTAAAAATATTCAAAACATCTGAAGTCTCGGCTTTCAACTCTATGTTCCAATTCCAGGAATTATCCCACCGACTTCTGCAAAATCTCTAGAACTTTAATTTCCTTCCAATAATGAAACGTCCAAACTGCTCAGTTACTTCTTTTTTCTTTGTATTTGTGACCCAAAGTTGCTATTTAACTTTTGTTTCAATGAAATACAAAACATACATAACTGTCCTCTAACTATTCATTGAAACCAGTTTTCAAATTAATCCCCATAATTTATTTTTATAAAACAATAAATTTCATAGTCTTTCTTACCACAGCAATCAATACTATGCAGAATTGATTTATCAAGCCCCAAAGCCTTTCCTTCAAACTGTGACATGGTTGTTTTTCTAGCCATCAAAGTTGCTGGGAGATCCTCCGAATCATTTGCTCCAAGTAGGCATTCATGCTGAGATGATCCAAGTTCTAGTTCATGAGAATGACTCTTCTCTGCACTATCTGTATTCTGAGTGCCTGATTCTACTTCAAACCCAGCAAATTTAGCCAGAGCTTTCCGCTCGGCAATAGCTTTGGCAGCCTAGGCAACAGAAATGGTAACACATTAAATGACTTGGTATAAACTATAAACTTGGTATAAACTAAATTTCCAAGGTCAAAACAACTATTTATACTACAGATTCTTCAGCAAGTTTATTAATCACTGCACAATGAATTTATTGTTGGCTTGTTTCTCTTCTATTTTATTGCATAACAGTTTCCCTGTTAAATATTACTAAATTCATAACCCTTACCTGCTCCTGTTTACTCTGGGTTGCCAGTAAATAATGCTCATCATGTGGATCTTCTGAATCACCCTGTGATCTGTGTTGCAGTGAGGTTATCTTCTGTCCCACAATTCCAAAAGTAGCCGGATAAAACAGTGCCATCGGTGCCTATCATATGGATGTATGCAAATATTGAATTTATTAACTATCGCTCGGTATATTTGTCTTATTTGCTTTGGAATAAAATAATGGAAGGTTACAAAACAAAATCCCCAAGACCCTTTCAAGGAGATCAGGTTATCATTTTCACCAATTTAAGGCAAGAGCAAAGTGGGCCCATTTAAATAAAACAAAGAAATACAGATGCTGGAGATCTGAAACAAAAACAGAAATTGCTGGAGAAACTCAGCAGGTTTGAAGAAGAGTCACCAAACTCAAAACATCAATTCTGCATTCTTCCTACTTATGCTTCCAGACCTGTTGAGTTTTTCCAGCAATTTGTTTTAGTCCCATTTAAATTTGGTTTATGATGCCAAAGCACAGGTGTAATTCCGTACTGGCTGAGGTTACCACGAAGGTCCTAGCTTCTCAGGCTCACTGCTCACCTGAGGCGTGGGAACCCTCAGGCAAAACCACCACCAGTTATTTCTCTGATGAGACAGCAGCCCTGTGGTCCTTTGGGACTATGGTGATTTTACTAACACAGAGAAAAAAAATGGGTCATTTAAAAATGTGAGCCTCTTTAGTTTCCTTGCAATCACAATCATCTCTTGATGGTCTCAATAACTTGTTAATATAATGCAAGAAAAGTATATGTTTATTTGTAATTATGCCTTTTCACCACCAGAAAATACTGCTGCTTTTCCTTTAGAATCTATTATGGAATTCAATGGTGGCTAACAGAGCCATCTTTATCTTTGACTGAACTTTGGTGCATAAAAATCTAATGTTTCTGCACCCACAACACAGAACAGGAAAACAATGGCAGCCATCTAGACAGACAGATTCAGTACGATTACTCCTTCAAAGTACAACATTTAGCTCAGACTGAACCTGAAATTCTTCAGTTATTACAAAGTGTAATGTTACCCAAAGAAAATATCTTCAATATGCAAAGTTCAGACACCTGTAGCTTTTCATCTCCTTGTCGCAACTGGTATAATAATGCTGGAGAATCTGGTTGACGGACCTTGAATTCATGATCCTGAATTCCAGAAATGTCCTGTTTAAGGAAATGGGAGACTTGATTTACTCCACACCTTTATTTAACTTTCATCTTAAATATTCATTCAAATATTTGTCATTTGATGGAATTAATAAAATTTTGGGAGGTGGAGAGAGGACAAGATGCAGGAAGGGATGGAAGTGAATCTGAAAGACTGACATTTTAATGGGATTTTCTCCTGATTACAGAAAAGTTTTTTTTAAATTTGGGATATGGAACTACTTTTACAGATGAAAATTATTCAGTATTTTAAAGGTATTTCGGACAATTTCAGTGCATCCGTTGTTATTCTTCCACATTCTATGCTGTGTAAACTCCGAACTCTCATTAAGTACTGTCACCCGTAACTTGTGCTCTCCAAATCAAGTTGGCTCTGCTAAGACAATTATTTAAAGGCTTCATTCTCATTTTGAAATTCTTCCATAGATTCACCTCTTCCCCTATCTAACCTACTCCAGTTCTATAACCTCTACAAGGAGTGACCTCTGCATTCTTCCAATTCTGGCCTCTTGCTTTTAATCATTCTATCAGTTGCTGCTAAAGCCCAAAGTCATCAATTCTGTCTATAAGCACACCTCTTCTCTGACTTCCTTTATCTCCTTTTGGAACTGTGTCGAATGTTGTTTGATAACTCTCCTGTGAAGTGCTTTGTGATATTTTACTACGCTGAAAGTGCTATATAAATGCAAGTTGCTGCTTTTGTGCTACTCTACAGACAACTCTAGTCATGCATGACAGGTTTCCTTACAAAATGCAGGATATTTAAATAAAAATGCAATTTAACTTTATACAATGGCAGACTCATTTACTAGAATTAAAGCAGCCTTTTCGTCCAAACCTGCATTCACTTTAGGATACCAGAATATTGGAGACAAGGGGAAATTTCTGTGAATCTATGTCTGACTACATTAGATGACCTGAGTAAATTGAGTTTTGGAAAATTGAAAGGGTCAGAATGTACACATTTATAGGTACCCTCCTGATTTTTCTCCATTTAAAATCAGTGAAAAAAAAAATAAAGCTCCTTTACAAGCGTGAGCTCTAATTTTGCAATCCTGATTTTCCAAGATATACTACAGCACACCTTGGTACAGACATGAAAAAAAAAATCATTTAGAGTGTTCCGGCTATAATTTCATGCTGATTTTCTATAGCTTGTGAAAGATGTCTGGTACAGTGACACACTAGCAACAAAACTGAGCCAACTCTTGGTTCACAGTGGCTTCAGGGTCGGTCACTCTCATCCGTGGAGTTGAAATTGGAAAATTAACAATGGGTTAACTTCATAAAGCACAATGCACCTCAATCTTTAAAAGACTATTCATTAGGATTTTTTTCATTTAGGGTGTCACTAGCTAGGCCAGCTTTTATTGCCCATCCCTAATTGCCCAGGGGACTGTTAGAGTCAACCACATTGCTATGGGTCTAGAGTCACATGTAGGCTAGGTGAGGATCTCCTGCTCTAAAGAACATTATTGAATCAACTGTGTCTGCCTTTCCCCAAAATATATTACTTTAAAAACTGAATTTTAGTTAAAGTTACAAGATCTAGAAGTGTATTTCACTTATTGTCCTTCAGCTTTACAATTCAAACTTTTATCAGAACAATGTCTGACCTGGTCTAGGTGACAGAATGTCTCTTTAAGCTGCTGAAGAAGGAGACAGTCCATTCGATTAAATAGTTGACATTCTCTATAAGGGAAACCAGACCGCTGCATAAGCCAGAAGAAACATCTGGTCACATCAGATCCTCCATAGGCTAAACGCAATCTGTAGAACATAGATAATTCTAGTTGTCAATATAAAATTACTGGTGGTAGGGCATTAACTGAAAATGTAGAGTTGTGGTTGGTTGGCTTGCGAAGCTGGTTCGTTCTTTCACAGACGTTTCATTACTCTGCTGGGTAACATCATCAGTGCAGCCTCCGATGAAGCGCTGTTGTGTTTTCCTGCCTGTTATTTGAACTCTGGTGTTTGTCGGGCTGGACTACCTCACTTCCTGTTTTCCTTCGCGGTGGAGCATATATGGGGTTGAGCTTTATGTGTTTATTGATGGCTTTCTTAATGGAGTACCAGGCTTCTAGGAATTCCCGTGCTCGTCTTTGCTTTGTTTGTCCCAGTGGAATTGGTTCTCCTTATCCATGTGGATAGAGATGAGTGAGTATTGGTCGTGTCTTTTTGTTGCCAATTGATGTTCGTGTACCCTTGTGGTTAACTTCCTTCCCGTTTGTCCAATGTCGAACGACACCAGGAAGATACTACGCGCTCCAACACACTCATCACGCTACCTTACATCAGGAACACATCCGAACTGACCGCAAGACTCCTACAACCACTGGGCATCAGAGTTCCACACAAACCCACATCAGCCCTTCGCCAATTGCTTAGCCAAACCAAAGACCCACTACGGACATGGCCAGTGTCATATACAAGATTCCCGGCAGAAACTGTGACAAACACTACATTGGAAAAACAGGAAGGAAATTAACCACAAGGGTACATGAACATCAATTGGCAACAAAAAGACACGACCAATACTCACTCATCTCTATCCACATGGATAAGGAGAACCACTAATTCGATTGGTACAACACCAAGATCCTGGGACAAGCAAAGTAGAGACAAGCACGGGAATTCCTAGAAGCCTGGTACTCCACTAAGAAAGCCATCAACAAACACAGAGCTCGACCCCATATACGCTCCACTGCGGAGGAAAACCGGAAGTGAGGTAATCCAGCCCGACAGACACCAGAGTTCAAATAACAGGCGGGAAAACACAACAGTGCTTCATCGGAGGCTGCATTGATGATGTTACCCAGCAGGGTAATGAAACGTCTGCAGAACAACGAACCAGCTCGACGACCCAACCAACCACAACCCGAGCTACAAATCTACTCAAACCTTAGAAATGCAGAGTTCTAAGCAGACTAATTCTGAAAAAAAGCACCAAAAAGTAACATGCTTATTAAGATTTATACATACATGTAAACTCAAATTGCAACTTCCTCTCATTCAAACCATCAGCATCTGAACTTCAGCCATTGCACACAAAGGAGATCTTTCCCTGAACACTAACATTTGGTCACTTCCCTCACTTTCTCTAAATCTCCTTAAAGCCCATCACTTTTAACCAACTTTCACCACTCCTCTACTATCTCCTATTTTGGCTTGATGTCTATCTTTGTCTGAAGATACCGGTGTAAAACATAGGGCACTTTTCCATGTTAAAGGCAAATAATAATATTACAGACGAAGCCACAGGATTCCAAAATGAATTGATCAGATGAAAGTTCAGCAGTCCCACCACATCTGGTTGTGAAAAGTAGTAGACAACTAAACTAACTAGAGTAAAAAATTCCATTAGTCTGCATTATATTACTAATGGGGGAGCACAGCACATCAGTACAAACATTTGGAACAATCTTCAGCCCAACTGCTTGTTCCGAATCCACCTCCTTCTGAGGTCAACAGTAAGACAGATGCCAGTCGATTTTAAAGGAAGTCTTCTTTGAAGAAAGGGAAGTGAAAAGGTGGACGAGTTTACGGAAAGAATTCCTGAAACTTACAAATGCTGATTGTGAAGCAAAGGAAGGTGTAATGAAGATGTGATTCACTCCACGTGACATCAAGGATGGGTTGAAGGTATCAGATGAAGCAATAACAATGGACCATCAACACCCTAGCAGTAATATTAAGACTTGTGCTCCAGAACCAGCTGCAGCTCTATTCAAGTTATTTCAGTACAGATCCAACTCTGACCAGAATACAAATACTGTAGTTAAAAGAGCAGGTCAGAAGCTGGGAATTCTAAAGCAAGTAACCACATCCTAATTTCCCAAAGTGCACTCACCAATTACAAAAAACAAATAGGAGTATGATAGAATGTCCTCCACTTGCTTGGATGAGTGCAGCTCCAATGCTGAAGAAGCTCAATACAATGAAAAACAACCCGTCCCAACAACCTCTTTTAAACATTCACTCCTTCCACCACCAGTGCACAGTGGCAGCACTGCGAATTGTAATGAGGATATAATGCAGCCAAGGCACCTTCAACAGCTTCTTTCAAATCCATAGCCTCTATCTTCCAGAAAGGCAAAGGCAGCAGAAACCTGGGAATACCAATGTGTGCAAGTTCACTCTAAAGGTACACACGATCCTAGCTTGGAAATATATAACTACTTCCTCATTGTCACTGCGTTAAGTTCTTTAACTCTCTCCCTAACAGCACTATGGGCATACTTACACAATTGTGACAGCAGCAATTCAAGAAGGCAGCTCACCACCACTTTCTCAAGTGGTAATTAAGAATAGGCAGTAAATACTGACCTTGCTACCAATGCTGACATTCCCATGAACAAGTTAAGAGTACATTTACATAAATATACCTTTGAAAACTACTGAATAAAAGGGGACTAGTTCAATCATGTTTTGAAAATGGAAATAATTTGCAAAACACATGTACAAAGAGATGTCAATGTGGACTAAAGTCCTGGACTTGTTCACTTTTTACCTCCACTACATTTCCATACTGTCAACTTTTGTAGCAAGGTCAGAATAATCCTGCCATGGAAACTCCATGCAAAATGAGTTAAGAGACTCAGATATTTAGCCTCAAATGTGCAAAATTAGACTGGTAAGTCTGACCTGAACTAAGCCCAAATGAAAAGTTCACTTTCCATGAGAATGTGAATAAGTCACCCAGGTAACTGTCCAATAATTTTTCTTGTGTGCTACCTGTTGCAGGTTTTAAAACAAGATTTTCTTTTGGCATCACAGCAGCCCTGCAGCATTTGCTTTTTATCAACCATCATTATTCTAGAGGTAACATCAGGAAAATATTAGTATAATTCAGAATCGAAAACAATTCAGATGGAAAACCATTTAACTATACAAACCATCATTTCAATTTGAATGTGGCATATATTATATAGTTTATACCTTAGACCAATAGGAGTTGAGCTGTACACCAAATAAGTGAGACCAGAAATATCAGGATTTTCTTTCTACCATTACTGCCTGCGACAAAAAACTTTGTGCCCAGGTTGAAACTCTCATGAATTTCTTTGTCCTCAGATATAATGCATAGCAAGTTAAGGTATTCCGCTGGTAATGCAAGTCCAAACCCAATTACATCAGAATCAAATGTTTTTAAATCCATCATTAAAGCAGAATATCAACTGACCTGGTATTTCGATGTGATACTCCATCCTCAACACAACATACACTAGTCTTCTGTTCTCCCACATCTACAACACAGGCACTGCTTAAACCACTTCCAAATGTAGCACAGATGGATTCCTGATGAACAACAACACCTAGAAAACATTATGAAAAGGCAAAAAATAACTAAAAAATTCATTATCAAAAGGTTTTAACACTGAGCAAACATATATGATTGCAGAAATAGTTTTATAAGGAAGAATTCCGCTAATTCTCGATTAACATTTATTAACTAATTTTGAAGTGACCGGTTATTAAACTATAAATAAACGTAACAGAAAAATTATTCTAGACATAATAAATATCATGGACACAAAATTTATTAGGAAATATTTGGAAAATTTGGAGGTAAAATTAAAGTTTTCAATGCCGAGGAAAGTCTCTACCCGAGAGGGATGTGAATTTTTCACACTGACTATATTTAACGCAGTGATAGACAGATTTTAGTTTCTCAGGGAATCAGGGATAAGGCAAGCAGACAGGAAAGGAAAGTGGAATAGAAGCCCAATATCAATCACGATCATACAAAACAGCAGATGAAGCTTGTCAGGCTGTATAGTGCACGCTTGCTTTCGTTTCTTACATTCTTAAACTTTATCTTTTGTTTTTCTTATGGAGATGATTGACACTCAGTTGCTAAACATTTTAACAGATACATGTTAAAAATAAATGAATGTGGCTTGATCACCTGCAATAGCATACCATGTAGGCTTACCTGAGAATCCTATATTGTTCAAAAGTAGGTTTATCAATTCTTTAACATGTTGTCTGTTGTAGATATCTGGGATTAGCAGAATACACCTGTAATACTTGTGGAATTAAAGCAAAGAAATTAAGTTAATACTAAATTTTAAAAATATCTTAAAGGGGAATGCAAATGGAACATGTGTTTTAATGTAGCTATCTCATATTAAAATTTTTGAATGGGCTACAACATTGTTTCAAAGTACTCTGAACACTCCTATGTCAGGTTCTACCTATCAATAGTAAAATACATTTTAAAAGTTTGAGCAATATTTTGCTCCCAAATATCTTCCATGAGCTTGAAGGCATAATAGAGACTCACTTTAGCACAGTATTAAAGAAGTGCTGCAATTTTCTTTGATGCTTCTTCACAACTTGATGTTCCAAATGTGGATTTATGTTAGATGTTACAGCATTTCACAATTTTATTAAAAACTGCAGCAAATTAACCTTCAGAGCACATTTATTTATATTGTAATTATCACTTAATTGATAAATCCCGATTTGCTGAGAAACTGGCCTTAAACCAATTTTTAGTAAGTCCAGGTTTTCAGAACATGCTAACACCTCCTAAATGAACAACGGAAATCAGAATGAAGCAGGTTTTAAGGTTTAATTAAGTGGAATGGATTTTAAAAAGAGGAAGAAGGGGAATTAACATTCAAAGCAGTGAAACTTGTCTATAATGGAAGCATATAATGGATTGGTAGCAAAATAGGTAAACAATTTTTCACCATGCCTAATCTGCTTTCCACTGATATTTACCGAACAATAATTTTAACTCTTCAGCAGAATAATTTCCTAGTACCCACTGTTGCTTTTACATGGTTAGAAATTTTAAATTTTGGCAATATTTTTCAAGTCAATGAGAATAAAAACTGATATGGTGCAAAATCAGTTGCTGATCTGCTATAAGCATACAGCATGCTGCTAGTACAGACCAATTCTACACCAAATTAGATATTTTTAATTCAAATTAAATTTCCATAGATAGCATTAACTTTACTCCTAGAACTTATATTGGTGTCATCACAGTATATTACTACCTTTAAATTGCTGAAACTTTAATTGTTGAAAATGAACTTGTACACCAGTAACAAATACATAGGGAACAATATAAAGTATAAACTGCGGAATAAAGAATTCTAACATTGTTTTCATTTAACTTCTCATGAAAATTGATAATTTTTGATAAAGGTTCATCAAGAATTAATTGTATAAGTAAATTACAAAGAGTTATTAAACAAAAGCAATAGCGTGCAATCTATGTGGTTTCCTGATTTCAATAAATTAATAATAATAAAATATTTCCAAAACATAATTAAATGGCAAAATGGTCAACAATTTCAATAATTTATAATAAAATAAATGGTAAAGTGCTTAAGAGTTTTACTGCTTTCAATAAGAAAGCTCAGTTGTTAACCTTTAAATCTTTGCGGGGAATTTCTAGAAACTTCTGAATAGCATATGTCCATATAGTTTCCAGATCAGCTAGTACTGCAGTGAGAGAGCCTCCAGGTCCTTCATGAAGGTTAAACTGGCCTCTGCGAATTGGCCAATGTACATTGTAGCAGTCTGATGGATTTACATACAATGCCTGTTGGAAGAGAATAAGGTGATAATAATAAATAAAAACGGAAAGAACTATGGATGCTGTAAATCAGGAACAAAAACAGAAGTAGCTGAAAAAGCTCCGCAGGTCTGGCAGCATTTGTGAAGAAAAAAAATCAGAGTTAACATTTTGGGTCCTGTGACTCTTCCTCAGGCCCTTCCTGTTCTGAGAAAAGGTCACAGAACCCAAAACGTTGACTCTGATTTTTTCTTCACAGATGCTGCCAGACCTGCTGAGCTTTTCCAGCAACTTCTGTTTTTGTTCCTGAAGGTGACAATACTACTGGATTGTATAATTTCAGCTTCTATTTTGATGCAAAGCTGCAGTGTCCTGGGTCTACCTATCCTCAGATGCTTCAATGACTTTCTCTCTATCATAAGAATGGAATGTTTATTGATGATCGCACAATATTCAGCATCATTCACGACTACTTAAACAACAGCAGTCTTTGTGCACGTGCAGCAAGACCTGAACAACATCCAGGCTTGAAACACTCGGAAGTGAGGGAATCTAACCATCACTCCTTGATGTTCATTGACATCACCACTGTTGAATCCCCAGCTATCAACTTCCTGTGGGCTACCGTAAACCAGAAACTGTACTGGACCAGTCACACAAATATTGTGGCTGCAAGAACAGGTCAGAATGGGAATTCTTAAATGACTAACTCGTCTTCTGTCTCTCCAATGCCTGTCCATCAACTATCAGGCACAAGTCAGGAGTGTGATGGCATACTCTCCTCTGACCTGAGAGAATCCAACAACAAGAAATCTGACAGGATACTGGACAGAGCAGTCCATATAACTGGCAGCCTATCCACCACCTTCAACGCTCCCTCCTTTCACTACTGATGCACAATTGCATCAACAACTACACTGCAGTAACCTCACCAAGGTTGTTTCCACAGCAACTTCCAAATCTGTTGCCACTACCACCCTGGTGGACAAGGACAGCAGATGCACAGCAACATCACCATCTACAAGATCCCCTCTAACCCACACATCATTCTAACTTGAAAATAAATCAACTGTTTTTTTTCAGTATCATTGGATCAATATCCTTGAATGCCCTTCCTGTTGGTGTAACTACAGCAAATGGACTGCGGTGATTCAAAAATGCAGCTTGCCATCAAAGCTCAAGGGCAAGTTAGGGTGGGAAATAAATGCTGATCTGGCAGTATTTGATGCTCACATACCATGAATGAATAAAAAAAAACAGAATTGACCTTGTGTGTCTTCAAATAATGCCAACCAATCTTTTATAATTATCTGATCGGGCAGATTGAGTTTTGGTTTATTAGCTTAATCGATACAACAGTGCACCCTTAATACTCTACTGAAGAGTGAGCTCAAATTATGTCCTCAAATCTTTGAATGGGATTTCAACACTTAACCTTCTGACACAGAGATAAGATTGCTACCATTGAGCTAAGACTGAAACTTGTACAAGTCACAATTTATTGGGACCTTTCATATCTTTCAGACATCACATTTCACAGCTAACAGATTACTTTTTAAAGTTAGGTTGTAATTATACAGCTTAATAGCCATAGTCAGAAGTTCACAAAGTTTCATCGTTAGTGAAGTTTATACAAAGATTTAAAACAAAATGTTTTACCTCTTCTCCTACAAGAAACTCAGGTTGATGAGACGTATTTGTCCATTTGACCCCCGAATTGGTGTCCAAGACTGCTGGTCTCATCTGCTTGTTATATGCCCTCACCTGCAAAGTACATAATATGTTATAATGTGTCATCCACTACTCAAAGTTCTCAAATTCATATATATGTCATATTCATACTGGGGAAACATAGACCTTGCTGTGCGCTGCCTTTTTTAAAACAGTATGCATTTTAAATTTTTCTGTGCAATAAAATTTAGTGTAAATGCTCTGGAAATTGTCAAACTATGAAGGGTTTAGCAATGTGATCTGAAACAATCGATTATACTTTATTGTAATTACCAAAGTAATATGTCAATAAAGAATACAGGTATTCGCCAAGATTATTTTGGAAAGAAAGATACCCACAATTCCCCAAGTGTAAGATCAATGCTGTAATAAAATCTCACCCCTGAAAACTAGAGTATTGTACCTGATCTGGAGGAGCTGGTATTCGCCTCGCACCATTTGACATCTTTTTGGACCATATAGCTTGATCCACCATTTTAAGGCCATTCTGTCTTTGCTCATTACTTTCTGGTTTCTTTAAAAAAAAATTCATTAATATATTAATTTCCAACTTTAGATCAGCATTGCGTTAGCAATTTAGTTATTGGATAAAGACACATGGCTCCAATGAAAATGATGAAATTTATCTTCTCAGGCTGGTAGGATATTAGAGCCTAGATTTTACAGTGTAACTGGCAAAATGGTCAGCGTTCCTCTGAAACTGATAGCAACTTGGGAAGCAGTTGGACACAGAAATCAAGAAGTTGCAGTCAGTGATTCAACACCTCCCCAAATAGTGCACTGCAGAAGTTTCACCACAGTTCAGTCAGGAATAAATACTTACACTGATAGGAAATGTTCTTTTATGCTATTAATCGCATTTCAGTTTTAAGTATACGTCTTTATAAAAGTTTGTGATTTTAGTGTCTAACCTAATCTCAAACGTATGCTCAGTCATCTGTTGCAGTCACTGTGAAATTTAGTTGAAAGTGCAATTAGTGCATTTTACTGCTTAGTTTGCTATTTGTGGGAGTATTTAAATATGATTGATTACTTACCCCGCTTGATAATGTCACACCAGACAATCTGTGTTCCCTGTTTTCCGTTGGGAAAGGGGGAAATCCACTGCATATATTGCTAAATCATTAAAGGCAATTTTCTTCAAGATTAGCACCGAATGCCATTATTTTGCAGCTGACATCGAAACTAGGCCAATGATTTCTCACCATGATTATCTCCAATATGAATGTCAATAGGTTAAAAGGTTTAGCCGAGATACTTTAAAAAAAAACAACAAAGCAAATCAAACTTACATTGAGACCATCCCTATGTAGCCATGGATCCTCATAGTGAGGCTGTCCTTGTTGTTTATGTCTTCGGGCAATGATATGAGGTACACCAACGGGAAGTGTATCTGCAGCTCGTCCAATCCTTAGAGTGGATGAACCAGGATGAATAACCACAATGAAGTTACTCTGGATTGGCTTCAAAAGAAAATATTAAAATGTTTCGTTTGGATCCAATTTTTAGAAAGTACACAAGAAAAATAAATGATTAAAAAAATAATTCAAATAGAGTCATCTGATGTCCTATTCTTATTGATCGCTGATTACAAACATTTTTAAGCCCTGGGTAAATTTTTCTCCAACATTTTTAACTTTCATCAATTTAATTTCAAATCTCTAATCCTATCTTTTGGCTTCAATAAAGGTGCCAGTTGTCTCTCGATTTGTCAGTGTCATGAGTTTTTGGTACAAACAGGCCAGTTTTTAACCCACAGATTTTTGGGGATATGGGGCAGCATAAGCTTACGAGGTAGTGAGATTTGCTTCTTTTTCTTTCCTTCTCTGCTAACGCTCATTCATTAAAGTGTTTGGACTCAGCATGCTGCTTGATGGGCAAGTTGTTACCATTTTGATTTGCTGGTAGCTAACTCCTCCCAAATATTAACACGGCCACACTTCAAGGAGAGCTTTAGAATGTCTGGTACCATTTTTATTCTCCTCCCCTGGAATGTTGGCCATTTGAATGTTGAGAAAACAGGACTTGGTGAAGGGGTCCCTGTGCAAAGGAAAACCTAAAATTATTAAATTATGCACACATACTTTAGTTGCCTTCCTTCTAAATTGTCCAGCTCAAGTTTAAAGCAATTTGGGTCACCTGCATATTTTGTTGATGGTGATACTTAAGGGTTATCCCTCAGTCATAATTCATCACATATACACTTGACAACTAATTCTGTCACCTGCCTATACATCCTATCCAACATATATAGATTCTAAGTTTTCTTCAAAATAACTCAGTAGGAAAACTGTTTGTTGACAATTTCCATATCCTGCTACTCTGACAATGAAGCAGATAAAACCAAGCATCACGGCTTGTACATATACAAGCAACAATCATATCTCTGAACAGGTTGATTAGGAAAATATCTACAAGCAACAATCACCACCAGAAAGTTCAACCACCTGCCCTGACCTTCGATAGCACCATCACAGGACAATCCCTTATCAATGTCTTGAAGGAGGTAAGGGAATCAACACTGACTAGGATCTTAACAGAAACTTGTTTAAGTATTGACATGGTGACATGAAAAAGGCAGAAGTTGGGCCCTCTGCAATAATGGCTCTCTTGTTGATCTCAAAGCTTTTTCCACCATTTATAAGGTATAACTTAGGTGTATAACTAAATAAATGTTTTTCACCAATTACTACGACTGAAGGTAGCACAGTGACTCTGTGGTTAGCATTGCTGTATTGCAGTGCCAGGGACCCAGGTTCGATATCTGTGCGGAGTTTGCATGTTCTCCCCGCATCTGCGTGGGTTTCTTCTAGATAGTCTGGTTTCCTCCCATGGTCCAAAGATATGTAGGTTAGATGGAATAGTAGTGCTAAATTGCCCACAATGTCCATGATATGCTGGCTAGGTGGATTAGCTGTGGGAAATGCAGAGTTACAGGGAGAGGGTACGGGGTTGGGTTTAGGTGGATGCTCTTCGGAGGGTTGGTGTAGACTTGAAGGGCCAAATGGCCTGCTTCCACACTGTCAGGATTCTGCGATTCTACCTGTTGTTGCATGTAGTCACATTCAACCACCTGCCCTGACCTTCGATACCACCATCACAGAGCAATCCCTAATCAATGTCTTGAAGGAGGTTAGGGAGTCAACATTGACTTGGATCTAAACAGAAACTTGTTTAAGTATTGACATGGTGACATGAAAAAGGCAGAAATTGGGTCCTTTGTAATAATGGTTCTCTTGTTGATCTCCAAGCTTTTCCACCATCTATAAAGGCATAACTTAGGAGCATGACTAAGCCCACATTACTTGGGCTCAGTACCATTCAGAATATAGCAGTCTATTTGACTACCACTTGTCACTGGATGAATTATCAATTCCTTTAACCATAGCTTACTAACTGTAGTCCACAACCAGTCAAAAGATCATTCTAATTCCACCCCAACCTCAAGTTCACCTGGATTATCTTTGATACCTCTCTCCTTCATGGGCCTCTCTGTCTCAATCTCTGGTGACCGCCTCGAAACCGATATCTATTTCAAGCCCACCAACTCCCACAGCTACTTAGACTACATCTTCTCTCACCCACCTTTCTGCAAGAATGCGATCCCCTATTCCCAACTCCTCCGCCTCCACCGCGTCTGCTCCCAAGATGGGGGGGGTTCCACTGCCGAACATCCCAGATGTCCTTTTATTTCAAGGACCGCAACTTACCCCCTTCGGTGGTCGAAAATGCTCTCGACCGCATCTCTTGTGTTTCCCGCACTTCTGCCCTCACATCCCCTCCCCACAACAAAAGCAAAGACAGAATCCCCCTTGTCCTCACATACCGCCTCACTAACCTCTGGATTCAAAATATCATTCTCCGCCACTTCTACCACCTGCAATCTGACCCCACAACCAAAGATATATTTCCCTGCCCACTCCTATCTGCCTTTTGTAGGGACCACTCTCTCCGCGATTCCCTCGTCCGCTCCAGACTCCCCACTAGCCCTGCCTCCCTGGCACCTTTCCCTGTGCTACATCTGCCCCTACACCTCCCCCCTCACCTCCATCCAAGGAGCCAAAAAAACCTTCCACATCAGACAGAGGTTCACCTGCACATCCACCAATGTGGTCTATTGCATCTGCTGCTCCCAATGTGGCCTCCTCTACATCGGTGAGGCCAAGCAGAGGCTCAGAGACCGCTTTGTAGAGAACCTGCACTCTGTTCGCAACAAACGACAACACCTTCCGGTCGCGAACCATTTCAACTCCCCCTCCCACTCCCTGGGTGACATGTCCATCCTGGGCCTCCTCCATTTTCACAATGACGCCACCTGGAAACTAGAGGAGCAGCATCTCATATTCCGTCTTGGGAGCCTACAACCCAATGCTCTCAATGTGGACTTTACCAGTTTCAAAATTTCCCCACCCCAGGGCCTCATCCCATAACCAACGCTCCCTCTCATTCCCACCTCCTTGACCTGACACAACGTGTCCATCTTCTCTCCCATCCATCCTCCTCACGCATTCCACTGACCTGCACTCACCTATCACTATCCCACCTACCTTCTCCAGCCCCATCCCTCCTCTATTTATTTCAGAGCTCCCTTCCCCTCCCCCATTTCTGAAGAAGGATCCTGAACCGAAATGTCAACATTCCTGTTCCTCTGATGCTGCCTGGCCTGCTGTGATCCTCCAGCTCCACACTGTGTTATCTTCATTCTAATCTTAGCGTTGCCTTTCTGCCATCAGTCTCAATCACCAACTAAGGTCAAGCTTTGTGACAGGGACACCCTAACTTCCAAGTTAGACACAATCTGACTTGGACATTAAACACTCGTCGTTTCTTGTGATGAATCACATCCTAGAATTGCTTTACCTTAACACAATCCCCACAGCAGCTGGAATTCAACAAGGCAGCACCAACTTCTCAAAGCAGCTAACAGGAGCCATAAATGTCCTAATATTCTTCAAATACTATACTAAATAAAAATATTGAAATTTAATTTCTCAAAAGGAATAATTCATCTCATTACTATAGCACTACTCGTGTGCATGTTTTTTCATCATATTTTGTTTGATTTTAATCCTTTCCTCTGTAATACACCTCACAGTTACATAAATTGTGCTGCGGTAATATATAAAGAACCAAATGTTAGCAGATTATGGAAGATAAAGATAACAACTTGGCCTTGGCCCAGGCCCAGGCCGCGGCTTCCAGTCCAGGCCCAAGCCGGCTGTGAGGACACAAAGCCAGTCAGCGCCCCGACTCAAGGTCGCTCAGCGTTGGCTCTCGGCCTCGGAAACCGGTTGTTCGCACTCACCTCGAGAACAGATTCCGGTATGGCGGCGGGGACTATCGGGCGCTTCACACCGCGTTGTTCCTTTTCTTTTTCCTTCTCTTTCTCTTTGCCGTTGTCCTGTTCCACTTGAGTCATTTTACCGGCTCCAGGACCGACACTGAGTCACAATTTTAAACCCGCGCCAGTGCTCCCCCTCTGTCTGCTGATCCTGTCTCAGAGCAGATCCCCTTCTGTGTCTGCTGATCCTGTCTCAGAGC
>NC_063347.1:26839113-26851855 GCF_021869965.1 Rhincodon typus
GTCTCAGAGCCGATCCCCTTCTGTGTCTGCTGATCCTGTCTCAGAGCTGATCCCCTTCTGTGTCTGCTGATCCTGTCGCAGAGCCGACCCCCCTCTGTGTCTGCTGATCCTGTCTCAGAGCTGATCCCCCTCTGTCTGCTGATCGTGTCTCAGAGCTGATCCCTCTGTGTGTGCTGATCCCTCTGTGTCTGCTGATCCTGCCTCAGTGCTGATCCCTCTGTGTCTGCTGAGCCTGTCTCAGTGCCGATCCCTCTGTGTCTGCTGATCCTGTCTCAGTGCTGATCTCCCTTGTGTCTGCTCGTCTCCCCATGTCTGCTGGCCCCGTCTCAGAACTGATCCCCCCTGTCTGCTGGTCCTGTCTGAGAACTGATGCTGTCTCAGTGCTGATCCTCTTGTGTCTGGTGATTCTTTCTCAGTACAGATCCCAGATTCTGTCAGTGAGCTTCCTGTATCTGCAGATCCCCTGCGTCTGCAGATCCTGTCTCAGTACTGATTCTAACATGTCTGCAGATGGTCTTTCAGTACAGATCCCCTGTTTCTGTTGATCCTTTGCCAAAGATCTCCCAGATCCTGTGTGAGTGCTGATCCAAATGAATCTACAGACCCTCTGTCAGTGCTCCCCAAATGATTTCTATGTCTGCAGACCTCTTTTTAGTACTCCCTCTGGGTGTGTGGATCCTGTTTCAGTGCTGCTCCCTTTGTATCTGGTTTTTCAGTACAGTATGTTGTTCCACCTGGAGCTGGTGTACTTGGTCACTGCCTTTGCCCCCATCAACAAGGTGTGTTTGGCCAAGCCCCTGGTCAACAGCAGGCACATGGACTTCTCGTGAGCAGATGGTGCTACGCATATTGAAATGAGTCAGCTGGGGAGCCTGCCTTGCAGTATGACTGAAAATATGAATGAGTTCATCATGCTCATTGCCTTGGAGGAGATGCTGGTGTCAGGGTGAACCTACTTCATCACTTTGTATAAAATAAAGAACTGAGGATGCTGGAGGTCTGAAGCAAACAAAAACAGAAATTGTTGGAGAAACTTTGCAGATCTGATAGCATTTGTGGAACAAATGTTCCTTCAGAACAAGCAGCAGCTAGGAAAAGATGGTATCTATGCTGATGATGGGGTGAAAAGGTTGTGGGATGGAAAATGAGGACAAGGGGTACTTTGTTGTTGTTGTGAGAGGGAAGGATCAAGGGTCATAAGTCATCACCTCCAGCAGGATGCCACCATCAGACACACATTCCTCTCCCCTTCTTTGTCAACCTTCTGCAAGGGCCATTCCATCCGGGACACCATGGTACAATCTTCCATCACTCCTAACACTTTTTCACTCTCCTATGGCAACGTCCTTTGCAATTGCAGAAAGTGCAGCACTTGTCTCTTGTCTCCACCCTCCTCACCATTCAAGGCCACAGACACACCTTGCAGGTGAAGCAGTGATTTATCTGCACTCCATTCAATGTATTCGCTGCTCACAATGTGGTCTCCTCTATATTGGGAGACAAAATATAGATTGCATGACCACTTTGCGGAACTCATATGTTCTGTAGGAAATGTGACCCTGAGTTTCCAGTTGCCTGCCACTTTAATATACCAATGTGTTCCCATGTCACATTTGTCCCAGACCTGCTGCAGTGCTCCAGTGAAGCTCAACACAAGCTGAGGAGCAATACATTATTTTCTGCTTAGGTACTTCACAGCCTTCAGGACTCAATATTGAACTTAACAATTTCAGAACATGTACACTCTCCTCCATTTTCATTACTTACCCCCATAACCCAGGTTCTGTCCTTATACAGGCTTCTTTCAGCACAGACAACTCATTTTCAAATACTCAATGTCTCCAAAGGCCCCTAACCCTGTCAACAACCCCTTTGTTTGCCTAACTGTCTTTCTCTGGGCTCCGTATCTGCCAGTCCACTTACTGCTTATCTGCGTCCCCATCATCATCATCATAACTACCACCTCTTCCTAACAGATTCTAGTTTTGAAGGTTCACTGGGCTTGAAGTGTGATCTCTATTTTCTCTCCAGATTCTGCCAGACCTGCTGAGACTTCCCAGTGATTCCTATCTTTATTTGTTTTGTACCTTTGTAGATGTATATGGCGTAAAGGTCTTTCCCGGATTTTCTCCTCTTCTGCTGCCTTCCACTGGTGGCTTCTTGATGATTTTCTTTGCACCCCCTTGCAGGTTTGCTGCCTTTTCTTTTGATCAATTTCAAACACTGAACCTTTTGTGTCTGTAGATTGTGATAAGTGTATACTATGTTGATCCAAATATTCCAATGGCCAGAGGGTCATTGAAGCAGAGTAGACTGGAGTTACATGCCAGAACCATGAAGAATTCTTGGTGCAGCTGACTGTGGGAATTGTCCAGGAAATTGCATTTTCTGATGGTCAAATACCTTGCATATTGAATCCTCCAAGAGTTAACCCTCTTAAAGTTGGAGAATTCAGTGGGTTCCGACTCACTTAAACTCAATAGTTACCCAAGAAAAGTTGGAGGATTAAAAACCTAGTATAACTCCTGGATAACTATTAAATTTCTCCTCCACACCAACTCCTCATTGACACTTCCCCCTCCAGCAGCTCTCCCCTGGTGTGGGTGGCAGCTGCCGCAAGGAAGCCACTAGCCAGGGACTGGGCCCTCCGTCAGCCGGGTTTTAGGTGGCTGTCAAAGGAGCTAGTTCGGGATTCGGGGTAACCAACTCACGGACATGTTAGATGACAGAAGAGAGGCTTGGATGACATTAGAAAAACTAGCCCATATGGCATCCAACAGTGTGCAGATTGTGGCCAAAGCTATCCATTGTCTGCTGACCATGGTAATCAGGCCTGAGAGTACACAGGCTATAAAGAAAGCTCAACTGTGCAATAGTTTTCCAGATGAACTGATCCCGGTCTATCTTGAATTCAACATTAGCCTTGGAGATTGAACCCTCCTTTAGGCCTCTGTATCCCACAGCTTGAGCAGGCTTGAGGCGATTCCCTTTGTGCCTTTCAAGAAAGCACAGAGAAAATCCCTGTACATGCTGCTCAGCACACTCTCCACTTTCTTATCTTCATTTGCTACCAATACTATCCTAAATTCTGACAGCAGAGAACCCTAGTGGAAGGCTCTCTGTAAGGAGTTCCTCCATCTTTCCTTTGGGGACTTAGGGCGGAGAGTGTTTCATGCAATGAAAAATTAAATAGATTCACTGGGTGCCAAGCATGAAGGGAAAGGTATTTCATGTTGAATTAGAATGTTTTCATTTGCAGGCCCCCAAATTCAGAAGGAGCAGCCTTAAAATTTTTGATTGCATTTCGGCTTTATGCTCCTGATCTATGGGCCCACCATGCAGAAAGGGGCGGGCATATAACAGAACCTCATGAACCTGCTCCTGGGCACCTGACTGTCTATCTGTCTTCCGAGGTTAAGACTATGCTTGGGCATCTGTGGAGAGGAAGTACGAGTGTTTCATTGGCATGGTATAGGCGTTCCATTCTGTCTGGGCTTCAGAGGGGTTGGGGTGTATCATCACATTTTATGAAATGACATTTTAATTAATGTTTGATGAGTTTCCTTTGCAAGTTTGATTTTTGCTATAGAGCTCCACATGGGCTGTCTAAACCATTTATTTAAAAGAGAGTATGTGTTGCAATATTTCCACTGCCATGGTGTACACGGAGCAGCTTTCTATCACTCTGGATGGAAGACAAGGACTTTTCCAGTCTAATACAATCTTAGTGAAAGATCACAGCATTGAAAAGACTTGTCAATTTGGCCAGAATTGGTCGATCTTACAATAAATGTGCTTTTGCCACAATAGTCTTGTAGGTCAAGCTTTTCAACATGTTCTTCATGTTCAAAACACCCAATAATGGCTTCACTAAGGTAAATTTACAAAGTGAATGCCTGAAAGTTCTATCTTCTACTCTCAACATAAAACTTAAACAAGTTAGACAGACCCTGATGGGGCACTGTAACAAAAACAATGGTAAACAGAAACTTATCAAAATTAAACCAAAGCATTGTTAGCAGGGGTGATGATGCAGCCTGGCCCGTGGTGCCCACCAGTTCCTAAAACCTCTCTTTGTGATAGACACCACATGCTCTGTCTAAATGGGCACCTGAAAGCAGACATAATGAAGTGAGGCAATCGGGTACTAAACATTTGCTTTTTACCATGAAAACAACAATGTAATACATAATCATTATGGTAAACTACAATCTCAAATTTATTTAATATATTCATATTGTATTCTGTCCATTGATTAGTAGAAACTGCACAAAACCAGATAAGAATAAAGTTCAGGCTAAAATAATGAGTCCAATTTATTTACATTTAAAATATAAAACAAAAACTTGCACTTACATTGTGCCACTAACATAGAAAGACATCCTAGGCTCTTCAGAGATACAATTTGATCTTGGCATCCATCATAAGTGAAAGAGACAGAGTTTAAGCCAGGTCTTAAGACCAGAGAGAATGGGTTTTAAATAAGGAAATTCACAGACAGCAGTAAACACAGCTGAGGCAAAGAGAAGCAAAGTAGGTAAAAGAAATAAGGTGTTTGTGAGTATTGTAGAGTTGGATATGATTATTGAGTAAGGATCAGGAGGAGATCAAACACAGTGACGAAAACGTTAAATCTGGAAGCAAATGTTAGGTGAACACATTTTGCACAGACATTCATAGCGGATAAAGGTTGCACAATCGACTAGGAAAACATCAAAATAGTTGAACCTACAGGAACCAGCAACAGATGTGCGCAGGTAGAGATACAGGCAGGCTCTTACTTGAGAGGAAATATGGGGTTTATAGTGGATTTCTTGTGAAATGATTGAATCAATGATTAACAGAAGCAGTATTTTTGTACAATTGTTCTATAATATTAGATTAAAAGGTGAGCAACCAATACGTTATGTGTAAAAAGATTGTATTGTTCAAGATGATCAGACTTGGAACTTGTATGGTCATCATGGCAAATGCACTTCTATCTGTCTGAAGAACACTAAATTTGAGAGTACAGACCCCTTCTTATACTGCTTGGCTACCTGAGGCTGCATCTAGACAGAATACGTGCTGAGGCCATGAAATGAAGTGTTCAACCATGTTCACCATCTTTTCCCCCCCAATATTTGTTTAATACATTTTCACTTTTTAAAAATTTTGGACTGCTGAAGCATCATCTCACTGCTATCTTTTCCTGCAGTATGTGGTACCTTAGTAACTGCCTCCTAATCTCTGGGAATTTATCAAATTTTGGAATCACAGAAGACAGACAATCTTTGAATCTTGCCTCAGTGAATGAACAATGTTTCCTCTCTTCTACATTTCCCCTCTGGCTAAAGTTCTAAAGCAAAGCATACTGTTGACATTTTAAATAAGAATATTTTAAATGAAAATATTTTTGCAGCAATTTTTCTGATAGAGAGTTTGAACGATGAAGCACAACTGGAGTGAACAGGGCAATGTGCCAAAATTGATTTAGCCTGAGACAGTAGCTAGCAGGAGACTGAACTTTGTGACAAGGCTATGGATTTTGGGTTGGGCCTGAAGACAATAGCTTCAGTCCTCCCAAAGTTTGACTCAAGAAAATTACTGCTTATCCAGAAACTGAGGACTGAGAGAAGTGGAGGAGAGAGAGATAGGTACTATTACCTTATTTGTGAAAATTGATCCAATGTTGGCATATGATTCTGATAAAGGATGGCAAACCGATGCAAAAAAATAGACAATTTGTCTGTTGTGTTTATGGGAATACAGAGACTCCAAAGATCATGCTGCAGAAAAAGCTAGCTTGTTGGAGATTTTATGCCCCACCAGGTTTTAAAAAAAAAAGAAGCAAGACAATCACATTGATTTGGAGATTTAACAATTTGTTCCTCCTTTGAGAATCTTAACAGAAATGTTCTCTTTCTGGAGTATCAATAGAAATGTTTTTTTTCTGAACAAATTCAAGGGGTCTAAGAAAATCTCCTGAACGAGAGGTTATTCTTTTAGCCCTTTTGCATAACAAACATATAAATAATGGTGCAAGTCCTTCCATGATCTGGAAATGGTGACAGTACCTTCCACAACTTGATGAGTTATGCCAGTCACCATATCCTTGAAGAAGCAGATCCACATCTATTGTTTCTGCCATCAGAAGCCCAACTGCTTAATAACTGTCTGAAAAAGGTTGGTGACTATTCTTATGGCCAACAGGGATCCCATCAGGAAGTTTACCAGTGTTCTATATTAATAAAGTCTATTTTTAAACTAAACTCCAGTGCCACTTTTTGCAAAGAAAGATTTTTACGACTTGATTCTTTCCAAACAATTATGTTAGGCAAATGGATATTAATTCTGTGAATTTCTCAGTAGATTGACCAGGAAACCATTAAACATAAAGGCAAGATTGAACCAATGTTAAACATATAGCCAAAACAAATACTGCTCTGTTATTAGAGATAACAAGGTGTACAGCTGGATGAACACAGCAGGCAAGCTGACATTTTGGGTCTGAACCCTTCTTCAGAAAAGGGTCCAGACCCGAAACGTCAGCTTTCCTGCTCGGCCTGCTGTGTTCATCCAGCTCTACACCTTGTTATCTCAGATTCTCCAGCATCGGCAGTTCCTACTTTCTCTGCTCTGTTATTAAGTGCTTCTGCTCCAATATTGAAACTAGGTATTTTAAATTTGAAAAGCAAGACATTTAAAATAATTTACTAGTACCTAGACCTAGGATATAGGATTATTCAACATAACTTTGAAAGGAATGCTTGAAAAGTCAATTTTATTAAACTCAAAGACGTTGCACAGTTGCTTTTCAATTGTGCCAGTGCCTATAAATTCAGGTATTCCAAGCACAACATCATTAATCAGCATGTCTAACACTGAGCAACTCTTCTGGGTGGACAAGCACATTCACATCACTTCTACAAACTGGTCTTTCCAGTTTTCCCATCTTCTTGGTATTCTTGCACGTCACTTTGTGAACGCATGTCCAACTGCCTGCTTTGGAAAGCAGGCATTTACCTATTTTAAAAAAAAAGTTTTACAAAATATATCTGTCACTTACATTTTCCCCCAATATCAATACAAAATCTAATAATGTTTAAATATTGCACAAATTTAATATTAATTGCCTCTGCCATTGAATACTAAGGTGTGGTTTTGCACTTGGCATTCCATAAACTTAATGTTTAATGCAGATTGGACAATTCCAAGCATATGACTGTTTACAAATCAACAGTGTGAAACTAATTATGAAAAGTACAGTTTTGATTAAAAAACAAGTGCAGCATGAAATCCCTGAAGTATAATCCTGTGATTCTCCCTCCATAATGTCAAAAGTGAAGATGTTTACTGATGATTACACATTTAATTCTTTTCGTAACACCCCAGGTAAAGAAACTGTTTCTGCCTGAAGGCAACAAGTCCTGAGCAATATTCAAGCTTGGATTGATTAGTTGCAAGCAACATTTTAACTACATAATGTCAGCAACAATAGTCTTCAGATATTAAATGGCAGAAACATCACTGAATTCTCCATCAATATCCTGTGAATAATTGATTAGAGATTCAACTTTTTTCATTCACTCACAGGATGTGGGTGTCTCTGGCTAAGCTAGCATTTATTGCCCATCCCTAGACTTAACGGTCATACAAATATTGTGGCTACAAAAGCAAGCCAGAAACAAGGAATTCTGTAGCAATTAACTCACCTCCTGATTCCCCAAAACATGCACATCATCTACAAGGCACATGTCAGGAGTGTATTGGAGAGTATTCCAACAACCTAGAGGAGTACAGCTCCAACTACACTTTCAGAAGCTTGACTCTATCACAGCAGCCTGCCCGATCATCAACCCATTCACCTACTCAAACATTTACTCCCTTCCCAACTGGTAGCAATCAATCAATCAATCTCCAAGATAGTTGCAGCAAATCACCTAAGGATGCTTTCAGAGCACCTTCCAGGACTGCTACCTAAAACGACAAGGATGGCTGACACATTCGAACACCACCATTTCCTAAGTTACCTAGGGCAGCACGGTGGCTCAGTGGTTAGCACTGCTGTCTCACAGCGCCAACCCGGGTTCGATTCCACCCTCAGGTAGCTATCTGTGTGGAGTTTGCACATTCTCCCCATGTCTGCGTGGGTTTCCTCCGGGTGCTCCGGTTTGCTCCCACAGTCCAGAGATGTGCAGATTAGGTGGATTGGCCATGCTAAATTGCCATAGTGTTCAGGGATGTGTAGGTTAGGTGGGTTATAGGGGGATGAGTCTGGGTGTGATGTTTAAGGGTCTGTGTGGACTTGTTGGGCCGAAGGGCCTGTTTCCACTGTAGGGATTCTACGATCTATACCATCTTCACTTGGGACCATAATGCCTGTCTCTTACTGGAGACTGGTAAAATTCCTGGATCTTCCTAGCAACACTGTTGGTATACTTACACCGTGAGGATACAGCTAGTTCAAGAACGTGGCCACCACCAATTTTTCATAGGTAAGTAGAGTTGGGCTAAAAATGCTGGACTTGCCAGTGATGCCCACATCCCATTAAAGAATAAGAAAGTTTAAAAATTCAGAAGCGCTATGAAATAAGAATGGAATTTGCTTTAGTAGGCTATTGTAATGAGTGACTTGGCTGTTTTATTAACCATTTCCTTGCTTGTAACAATTAAAAATAATTTGTAAAATTAAACTTACACTGCCATAAACTATTTTGCTATATCTGCCATCCATTATAGAATAGAAACATAAGGTTGAAACATTACAGAAAAAAAAGACCAGAATTCTAACTGAACCAGTCAGCAAATAATCATTTTACATACTAAAAGTTGTGATGGAATTCTTAAGTACAATTCTGTTTTGAAACAGGCATGTTACCTTCCTCATCCTCCAGACATCGGTGGTGGTGCAGGACCTCCTCCACCATGGTTTATTCGACCCATCTTTCTCCGTGGAACTCCTGGAGGGCTGTTAAAAAATTAGGTATGCAAGGCATTTAAATTGAGATTGTTACAACAGGATTCATATAGCCAACATATTGGGTAATAGGCTAAGTTGAACACAAGTTACATTAAGTCAGAATATTCCACAAATTTGATAAGCAAACCCCTTTCCCATTATTTATAAGGGCTGTTTATATTATACACTGAACATAAGAATATAGATATTGAAGGAGGAGCAGATCATATCTGCTCCACTAGTCAATACAATTGTCGCTGATCTACTGCACTTTCCTGCCTGCACCATATCCCTCAATTCTGAAACATCAAAAATCTGTCTAGCCTTTAAAAAAAATATACTCAGCAATGGAGCATCCACAACCCTGTGGGATGGAGAATTTCAAAGATTCACGCTATGGAAGTCAAAAAATTTCTTATCACGATCCTATAAGATCGACCCCCTTATCCTGAAATGATACCTTGTGCGCTGGATTCCCATGTCAGGGAAACAACATGTGCCTTACAAATAGTACAGTACAGAAAAATTACAATTGACTGTCAGCAACATCAAATTTTTAAAAACAAATTCTTAATTACTTATCATCAAAGCAGTTAGTCTTTGAAGAGGTACAGTGCCAATTTATGAATGTTTAACCTATTTAATCAAAAGGTGTTGATACATTTGTTTTAAATACCGAACAAAAATATTTGACTATTACTAAAAGAAAGGAGATCGGTGGTTGAAACTTTTCCACTTACATTTATCAGGACAGAATCACAAGAATGCCAAACCTCAAAGGGAACAATTTATACTGGATGAGACAGTGTTGATTGGTTGGCCAGTGAACTTTGACATTTGGAACAAAAGGCACAATGCGTGTATACATCAATTTTATTTCCGGAAAGTACACTGACATATGGTAATAAATGTAGCTTCTAGTGTCCGTAGGTGAACCACAACTGCCAGGTGAATGGTGTAATTCTTAACACAATCAGGATTGTTTAGCCAGTGTGTGCAATTGTGGAATGACAGCCAATATTGGACAATAGATTTTGAGTTTTACAAGAATGGGCCCATCAAATACAATGAGTACTCAGTCTGTTTCGATTTGCATTGTCTAATAATGATCCACGAGTTTTTGGGACATTTGGCCTACAAAAACATTTAAATTCTAAATTTTGTTTACAACATCGGCTCCATGAAGGAAACAATAAATGCATTAAAGGTCTGATTCTATTTGTGTCATTATAGCCATGGGCAACGCAGATTGTTGGGTTTAAATTTAAATTCTATAAACATGATTCTTTGTTCTGTTTACTTTGGCATTATGCTTAAAACAAAGAGTGAATCTTCAGAAACAATGAAAATGATTTTTACTGAAAACCATATGCTTGTTTTTAACACTGAATTACCCTCTTCCATCGTCAGGTCTACCCCAGGATGACTGACTTCCAGTTCTTTTATATTCAGCTCCAGCTGGGTTGAACAATGTCCTAAAGCTGAATGTGGAACACGTGATTATAAAATCAGAATCAATAGTAGTTCATATACTGCTTTAATAATAGAATAGTTTTTACACTTAAGATAGATCACAAAATGCCAAGTTGAAACTTACAAAAAAGAAATAAACTCCACTATTCCCCAGAAAAACTGAATTATTGATGACAAACTCCATGGTGCTCGACTCCGGCTATCAACTACTTGTCCTACAAAAAAAAGAATTACAATAAACAGTCTCATGTATTATACTCAGAACACAACAATGCATCATAAAAATATGTATTCAATAAATGAATATTTAGATGCCCCAGGTCTTTAGCTCCCGGAGTTTACAATGACTAGCTCAAATCCCAGCATGCAATAACATTACAATGTGAATGATTTGATATAGTGTTGAAAAAATCCAAATTATGAAAATCACACTTCAGTTTTCTTGCCCAATCTTTTATATTTTCAACAGAGATGTAATCAAGTACTGATGACATACAGAAGCAATATCACAGCCAGCACTGAGTCCTACATAGACTAATAAACAACTTTCCACGAGATTAGGAAAGGCTGTGCATTCTATCCAGGCAGGGTCCTCTGACCACACATTTAGAGTCCTCTCTAAAAGATTAAGTGTTAAGGATAGTACAGATCAAAGGTGAATATCATTTCTGTTTAGTGATCCATATTAGCATTCTGTTTGTGAGTATTAGTGAGAAAAATAAATTCTTTCCCCACCCAGATATCTACAGAAGCTACTGGCAATATTTGGAAGCAGGTGGTAGACTTCCCCCCCATTAAAGGCAGAGATCTAAAGGCAAACAAGAGGGAGAAGTTGAATACATTAAAAAGACAAAAATTGTTGTAAATTTCAGATGATCCAGCATTACAACAATATCATATAACATCACAAGCATAACAATTGCACTTAAACCAATGTTTTAACCTTGTCTAAATGTTTGGGCATGCTCTTGATTAATCTCAAATTGCCTATTATGATTATTCGTGATTATAGGTACACAAACTACAAAAACATAACTTGGAATGCTTTCTCCAGAGTATGAAATGTTAAGCTGCATACTGTTAATTTGAAATGGTTTGTAATATTTATAGTGCACAACATGTAATCACAATGGCACTAACCAAGCTCTGTCTGAAGTCTTTTAAATGTTTGCTAACAACACTGAAGCATGTGTAAAATTACAGAAGTTTACTATTTAATGGCAATATCAATTGGAACAGATTATTAATCAATCAATTTACACTTAAGTTATTTGCAGCAGGGACAGGAGAATAATAGGAACGAATTAAGTGCCAACCACAAAGCTTAAATCCAAGATACTTTTGCAATGCACTTCCATATTTTCTGGTCAAATTTTTTATGTAAAATAATTTAAACTTTTGGAAGATTACTACAGATAAAACCCCTAATCCAATTCATTGTTTGTAAAGCACAAATAGTACAAACAAACATGAATCAGATCACTGAAGTATTCACATGAAGAGAAACAAAAATCAGAGAATGCAAATTTCCAAAACACTGAAAAATCCCAGACTACTAATACCATATAATAAACAACATATATTAAATCAGTAGCTGAATTTATTCTTCAGTTGTATGAGGGAACTAAACCTTATGGTTGCTTCTCAATCTATTGGAAGGTAAATACGGAATATGTCAAGTAACACATCCAAACTTTTATTAAAATTCGTTTACGGGATGAAGGAGTTGCTGCCTAGGCAGCAGTTATTTCCCATCTGTAATTCCCTCCCCCCCAGAGGGCAGTTAAGAGTCAACCACATTGCTGTGGGTCTGGAGTCACATGCAGGCCAGAAAAAAGTAGACAGAGTAAAATAGCCAACAAGAAATTGTATATTTCTAAGAGAACAAAACTAGCTCAACATAAATAGTTAGACATCATAGATTGACTGCGTTTTGCACAAAGGGTTTAAAAAGCTATGGGTTGAAGTTATACATATTTGGAGCCATGAAAGTTCCACGAAATTAGCATAAATATTGTTTTCTAGGGCATCGGCGGCTTGGTTGCTGAGGTCACAGTGGACAATCCGTGCAAAGATTCATCGCTGCCTGTGTGCAGTGAAGTACCGACAGAAAGGTACCTTGTAACAAGAAACATTGAAGCCTGAGGGACGAATTTTAACTTTGTATATAAAAAGTGTGCTTACATCTCCCCTTTACCTCAAACCTCATACCCTGATTATCTCTATACTCTCTCTTTAATCATTTAACAGTCATGTTTCATTCCCACAGGCTTCTGACCGATGGGCGGTGAATCTGAACACGCTCTAGCAAGAGATAACAAGGTGGAG
>NC_063347.1:26852255-26901027 GCF_021869965.1 Rhincodon typus
GCTCCTCTGATGCTGCTTGGCCTGCTGTGTTCCTCCAGCTCTACACCTTGTTATTCTCAGATTCTCCAGCATTGCCAGTTCCTACTATCTCTCACGCTCTCGCAGGAGTCGCGAACATTTAAATGAGCGCAGGAATCAAAATCTCACCGAGCCTTGACATGCACGTTTACTTATCACTCAGGGACCAATCCCACCCAGACGTGACTAAAATCAAGGCTTTTGTTTTTAAAGATCAAACATCAAACTGAGGTTTATCTGCTTGCTGCACTGATGTCCAACATTGCTACGTCATCGTCGCCGTCACAGTCCGTCGTGTCACCCTAATCAAATACTCCACTGACTCTTGTTGCTGGATGTCAAGAGGTTAACCCAGATGTTAACCTACATCAGTCTCTCCCTTCTCTTGCGCAGCCCGGTTTAAACTGCACAGAAGGGTTCAGTTATTAGGTAGACACCATCTATCATTAACGGTGTAGGTGAAATGAGCGACGCGACATTCTCCCTTCCCCGACAAGGTTACACCTGATACGGGGGTGGGGGGAGGTGGGGAAAGACTGAAGAGAGAACACTCACTCAGTTTAAACACACTCACTCAGTTTAAACACAGTCACTTACTGTCACTCTCCATCAGATACATTCCCCCATTCCCCTACAACCTCATCAAACGCAGTTTTAAAACCCACTATCGACGCCGCCACTGTCTTACCGTTGGACACGTACACCATTTTGCAATAATTTATTTCCGTTTCCGCCTTACGGCCAGTTTCTTCCGGTCATAGGCTCGGGAATAGAGCGGTTTCACAACCTCCATCTTGGGAAAACACTGTTTCCGGTTCTTAGGCACAAACGAGCCATTCGCTTCCATGTGTTTCTGCACCTTACGTGATATGACCCACAGTGGTGTTTTCTCTTCTCCATGTTTCTAAAATTTTATTGAATTCAAATTTTACTATCTGCATGACGGGACCCAAATCTACGTACCCAGAGTATTAACCTGGTGTTCTGCATTACTCGCCCAGTGACATTATGACCACGTCTTTCCTCCAAAGAAAGAAATAACAATACAATTAATCCTGCTGTTAAAACTGACTGTTGTACAGCTCTTTAACTAAGTCTAGTTCACTAATGTCCTTTTGTGAAGGATAGCTGCCACCCTTACCCTGTGAGGTCTACATGTTATTTTAGAGCCACTGCAAAATGTCTGCCTCTTAGCCATCCTCTAGCCAATTAGGGATATGCAATAAATACCAGTGATGCCCATATCCCATGAATACATTTAAAAATGGCTTCCACAAGTTCTCCTTTTTAAAAAAAAAATGCTTTCAGTTGGAGTGCAGTTCTTTGCTGTAGGAAGGGAGTCTGGTTGCCACTTCAGACTTTCCTTTTCAAGACTAAGTAGGGTTTCTGTGTTATTGCAGCATAAGACAGGAATAGGGCCAATTTTACTGGTGAAGAAATATAAAAAACAATAAAACACCTACATGTTGCTATACATGAATTTCCAGGATAATTTTTGTGTTTTCAAGAGATACTTTCCCAAATTCTCAGCTTCTCTTTAGTGCAAACCCATCACCATGCAAAAGAGCAGCTTGTGTAAGTTTCATGAATTTAAGTGAGTAAGTATCCAGTGTAGATCTACACTTATAATCTAGGGGTAACATGGGCCAGAGTTACTTAATATTAATATTAGTGATCCTGGAGACAAGGAAGCAGCTGTATTGAAGACCTTGCTCCAAACCTTGCCACGTCCCTAGTCAAAATGATATAATACAGTTAGAACTGTGGCATCTATCTGTTAAAATGAAAAATTGCTCAGGTATGTCCAATCCACAACAAATATGACAAATCCAACCTGTCAAATTACCACCCTATCCATCTTCTGTCAATCATCAGCGATGTTTTGGACAATGTTGGCAACAGTGTTATCAAGTGACATTTGTACAGCATCAACACAAACAACTACCTTCAACATTCATTCCCCACCTCAGTACGTTGTGACAGCAGTAAATGCAATTTACAAAATGCAAGGCAGAAACTCATCAGAATTCCTTTGCCTGCACTATCTAAATCCACCTACCTCTATCAAGTGCGGTGAAGGACAAGTGCAACAGTTGTAGGAGAACATCACCACCACATAATCTTCCAAAGTCACACACTAACACTGATTTGGAATAAAAATGCTGTTTGACCAATATCACTGTGTCAAAAATTCAGAACTTCCTTCAGAACAGCACTGTTGGTGTGCCCACATCAGATAAACTGAAGCAGTGCAAGAAAGCAACTCACCACTATCTTCACAATTGTAAGTAGAGATGAGCACTTGGAGGACTGCCAGATACTAGCCACCGACTCAACACAAGCAAAAACTGACTCTGTAGAGTCAGCAATCAAAGACATCATCTGAATGCAGATGACAGAGCAGCAGGAGCAGACAGGCAAACAAGACATAATGGACCTCATTGCAAAGAAGGTGCATCGGCACAGCAAATCATATTTGCCTGCTTCTGTTGGCAGGTCAGTGGCTGCCATGGACAGCCATATCCAGCACCTTCAGGGGCTGCTGGACACGACCACACACCTGCACTCCGTTGCTCTTAAGAACTGTGGGCAGGGTGACAGAAGGGGCAAGCACCCTTGACCTCAGAACTGAAGACTAATGTCCTGAGGTTCAGTCTCTTGGCAATGGTTGCAATTGATTTTCCCCTTTAGTTTCTGTGGATGGACTTGATTGGTTAACTGGGGCCCATCCTGTCAATTGACATGGCTGGATAGTCCTGTGTAATATGTTCCCAGACCCCTGACTGGTGCATAAGTATCTCCCCAACTGTATTAGCTCTACCATTCCAGCCTTGCTGCTATGGAGCCAATGGACTGACTGTGACCAACTCCTTAGGCTGAAGAGGCATGAACCCTCTGCCTGAAAACACCCTGACCATTTACATAACCATTGCCAGTTCCATGGGCTGATATTACAGGCTGTCCTTGATGTACTTTGCTGGGATCCCTTGACTCAAGGGTGCCTCAAGAACTTCAATGAAGACTACACCCCTAGAGTTATGTGTGAACTGCTGACACATAGTGCAGGTGTGAAATTGACATAGCATACTGTCGTACAGCAAGATGTGCACACCCTAGACTGAGGACAGTTGCCAACAAGGCAAGTGCCTGTTTCTGTGATTATGCAAATTGGCACTGCTAGACAAGGGAGGGATGTTATAAGCATTAACGAATGTACTATGTGAGTCAGTGCTAACAGAGCACGTGAGCAGCCCTGACATGCAGCCTGGTCCAGTCTACGAGCTGGGTGCCTGTCCCATTCTCACTTCAGCCTTTCAATGCTAGTTGCTGGTGCATGCTGCAATGTAAGTCTGTGCAAACAAAATGCACAGCCAGTGAATTGTAAAAGTGCCAGGATAGTTGTGATGGGTTGGCAAATGCCTGATGTCAATGTCCATGGAGAAGGAGTCAATGCCCTTGATCATGCACAGAGATGTTGTTGCCCAGTGTCCAGTGTTATAAAACGGAGGTTGACCCCCTCTGAGAACTAAAACTGAAACACCCAAAGAGGAGCACCTGCCCCATAATCTGTAAAAGGAATGTGAAAAGTGGTGTAGCCAGCTTTTCAGCAACTTCTAGTGGTTAAATAAAATAAATCCCTGACTCACTTTACAATCAACAAGTGAAAATTTATCTAAAGCTAACAATGAACAAATTGACTAAGCTAGTAACAAACCAAATAAATCCCTTCTAACTACTAATTATTCCCAAATAAAGCAAAATTATAATGGTATGCCATTCCAATAAATACAAGTCCCACTTATATACAAAAAAAAAATTTAGTCTCTCAAAATTATAGCCAGGTTATGTATGTTCCGGAATGTTATGTACGTTCTCTGTCTCAGCTCTGGCAAATGGCAGATAGCTCTGGGGTCTTTGACCAACTGTCCCCTCCTTTTAAACCCTTGATGACATATCAATATTTCTTACAATAGGATTGGTCCTATGTTGTCAAAACCATCAGACTTAAAATTAATAGGTTTTTGGTATCTAAGTACCTGGTTCAAATTGATTGGCTAAATTCAAAAGCCTGTTATCTTAGTAAAAACTGTTGCTTGGCCTGCTAACTGTACCACTTTTGATACAAACGTTTCAATTCAGGTGCTCTCTGTGTACTTGCAAACTTTCAAGCTGCTGCTCACAGACATCCATTTTAAATCTCTAAGCAGAGAAAAAGCACATGATCTTTTAAAAGGACCAGGCAATGCTTTTCCCCTTAGCATTTTAAGACACCAAATTCTACCTTCCTGCCTGCCAATCCACAAATGCTGTAGCCAACATCGCAACACCTCTCCCCTTAAGAAAGAAAATGAACAATCATTATGAAAAGATGGCTTCTTATTTTTCTATTTTTTAAAAAAAATCCTTAACTTCATTATATTACTGGATCCGTAGCTCATTAATTTAAAGTTACACATTTTATACTAATTTGATTTATGTGTAACATTGAACACCATCGTTTCTATCTTATGTAAGCATTTTTCTTTTTAACTCGTGGTAAAGCATCAACGGTAATATTTTCATGACCCGCAACATGTACAATCTGTAAATTAAATGCTTGTAATATGAGACTCCAATGAAATAATCTGGTGTTCTTGTCCTTAAATCTTTCCAAAAATGTCAAAGGATTGTGATCGGTAAACACAATTGTCTCTGATGCATTGTTTGTAATGTAAACATTAAGATATTGGATGACCATTACCAAAGTCAATAAATCTTTTCCAATGGTTGAATATTTTTTCTGGTGGATATTGAGTTTTGTTTTGAAAAATAACCAATTGGCCTTTGAATTGCACAATCATCCTCCTGTAAAAGCATAGTTCCAACATGTACATTGCTTGCATCGATGGCTACTTTGAAGGTTTTCAAAACATTTGGCATGGCTAAAATGGATATGGTGGTTAACACTGCTTTTAAATTCTAATTTGCCTCCTGGCATTGTTCTGTTGACTGAAATTTTGTGTTTCTAAAAAAAAACTGTCAACGGTGCCACTACACTACTAAAATTTGGTACAAATTTCCTGTAGAATCCACTCAATCGTAAAAATCTTCCTTCTTTTGAGGACAGTCATGGAAATTCCTCGTTGGCTTTTGTCTTCATGTTCCTTGGCGTCATCTGTTGGTATCCGATGTTGTGCCCTAAGAATGTCACTTCTACCTTCACAAATTCTCCTTTTGCTAAATTTATGACCAACTTTTCCTTCCATAGTCTCTCAAAGAGCTCTGCCAAATGCTTCATGTGATCTTTCCGCAAGTGGCTAAAGATCACTAAGTCATCTATGCAGACAGTACAGTTTGTCAATCATGCAACAACTCTGTTCATAAGCCTTTGAAAAGTGGCTGGTGTGTTTTTCACCCCAAAGGGCATTACTTTAAATTGATATAGCCCATTTAGGGTTACAAAAGCAAAAACTTCTTTTGCTCTCTTCGACAAAGCTACTTGCCAGTAACCATGAAGTAAGTCCAACTTTGTAATTTATATGACTTGTCTGACATTTTCTACACAGTCCTCCAGCCTTGGAATTAGGTATGAGTCAGATTTGGTCACAGTGTTGACCTTCCGCTAATCTATGCAGAATCGTTGAGTACCATCAGGTTTTACCAACACAATTGACAAACTCCACTCACTTTGACTTGTCTCAATGATGTCTTCTTGGAACATTGCTTCCACTTCCTTCTGAACCTGCTGTGTTCCAATTGAACCAACTTTGCTGCTTTGAGAGTATTAAGCCTGTAGGGGAGTTTTATTGGAACAGCATTCCCTATGTCAACCCCATGTACTATGGCATTAATTTTCCCCATTCTATTTCTACATAGGTCCTCATAGCACTGTAACAAGTCTTTCAATTCAGTTCTCTGTTCCTGGGACAGATAGTTCACTACCCTATCCCATTCCTTAAGGATTTCCTCATTATTCAATTTATTCTGAGGTACATCAAAATCCAAATCATCTGCATTTGATTCCTCACTCTGAGTGGTTGTAACTAATACCTGTTTCTCTGCTTCCCTTTCCCTGTCATTATAATGTTTCAGCATGTTCACATGACATACACAATAATTTTGTTTCCTATCTGACATCTTTACCAGATAATTCACCTGAGTTAGCCTCTTTTCAATCTGATAGGGACCAATAAACCTTGCTTTGAAGGGATCTCCTACCACTGGTAATGGCACCAATACTTTATCCCCATGGGCAAATGTACAAATTTTAGATTTCTTATCTGCTTTTTGCTTCATTATGTGTTGTGCCACCTTTAAATGTTGTCTAGCTAATTCACCTACTGTGTTTAATCTTTCTCTCACCTCAGATACATAATTCATCTGTGAGATCTCTGACTTCGGACCTATCAAATTTTCCTTAAATATTTTTAAAGGCTCTCTTATGTCATGTCTGAATATCAATTCAAATGGTGTAAACTGAATTGATTCATTTGGAGCATCTCTAATAGCAAATAACATAAATGGGATATCTTTATCCCAATCATTTGGGTAATCATGGCAATAAGCCCTCAATATTGTCTTTAGGGATTGATGCCTCCTTTCCAATGTTCCCTGGGATTCAGGATGGTATGCACTTGATTTAAAATGTTTGATACCTAGTCTATCCAGGACCTTCTTAAATAATTTGGCAGTAAAATTGGACATTTGGTCTGACTGAATCTCCTTTGGTAGTCCATAACGGGTAAAGAAAGGAACTCCTCCACAACCTTTTTTTTTGCCTTGACATTCCATAATGGAATTGCCTCCAGAAACCTGGCAGACACATTCAGTATGGTTAACAACTATTGGTTCCCATTTTTGGTATTAGCGAGGGGATCTACACAATCAATTGTAACCCATGTAAAAGATTCTTCAAATGTGGGAATTGGCATCAAAGATGCTGGTTTTATTACTGCCTGTGGCTTTTCTGCCATTTGACATGTATGACAGGTACGGCAAAATTCAGCCACAGCTTTATGTAATCCAGGCCAATAAAAATGCTTCCATATCTTAACCTGAGTCCTCCTCAATCCGAGATGACCTCCCACAAGTAATTCGTGTGCTACCCACAATAATTCCTGTCTGTATTTTACTGGCAACACAATCTGGTGAACTTCTGCCCATTTCTCATCTGCACTAACCTGCCAATTTCTGCCTTAAGATTTTATCCTCAAGGTAATAGCATTCTGGAATACACTCTGATTCCTTTTCCAGGTAGGCTTTATGATATAAATGCTTTATTGTCTCATCTTTTTGTTGCAACTCCATTAATCTTTCAGAACTAAACACCTCTGCCTGATCCTTTACCTGCTTAGGTTTTTCCTTTACCATTTCATCAAACAGAGTGTCAGCTAACTGGATCTCAACTCCTTCATCTTTCTCTTTTGTTTTCCCTTCTTGTTTTAGCTTTTGGCTATGGGATCTTGTCACCACAGTCTGGAAAAATTCCAGGGTATTTTTCTTTTAACTCCTCAATTCCCTGGTTTTCCTCTGGCATTTCCACTAAAATGGATATCACTTCCACCTGTGATCAAGCTATAATGTTTCTAAGAATAAGTTGTATTGCTGGAATAGCCAATTTTTCCATCACTCCCACTATTACTTCCCAAGTCTTGATTGGACTTTCTAGCCTTACCTTACACAGGGAACACCACGCCTCTCTCCATTTATTCCATAGATTACCACTTTCTTAGGCAAAATTTCAGAAGGAGTGCAAATATTTTCATCTCTTACTATTAGAGACAGACTAGCTCTCGTATCTCTCAATATTTTAACTTCATTACCTACTCCTCGTGTTCTATCTGAGTAAATCTTATCCACTTGGGTGAAGACTTTGAAAAGATTGGGCGCTATCTTACTATTCAGCCCGTGATGAGGCTGTGCACTCTCTTGCAGCTCCTCGACTTCTTTTGGGATTTCCTTTACTACCTTAAATACTTCCACAAGTTTAGACTCTTTCACCACATCCTTTTTCCCAGTACCTTTATTAAACCACCAGCACTGTGACCCTGTGTGTGTCCCACCTTATTGCAGTGAAAACACCTGAGATCTTCCACCTCTTTTCCACCCTCTTGGCTTTCTTTTTTCACATGTGGTAAACTGTCCCCAGTGTGATCTACTTTTTTGTTTTTCGTTGAAGGATCTCCCTCATTCACAATTCCTATCCCTCATGGAAAGAAATTGCTGTCGGAACCTAGATTTCAATTTAGGCACTATTAAAACATAGAACATAGAACAGTATAGAACAGTACAGCACAGTACAAGCCCTTTGGCCCACGATGTTGTGCTGAACTTTTACCCTCAACCTAAGGTCTATCTAACCGCCACTCCTACCTTATATGATCATCCATATGCCTATCTAATAGCCACTTAAATGTCGCTAATGAGGCCGACTCCACTATCCGCTCCGGCAATGCATTCCACGCTCTGACCGCTCTCTGAGTAAAGAACCTACCTCTGACGTCTCCCCTATATCTACCTCCACTCACTTTAAAACTATGCCCCCTCATGATAGCTACCTCCACCCTAGGAAAAAGTCTCTGGCTGCCCACGCTGTCTATATCTCTGATCATTTTGTACACCTCTATCAAGTCACCTCTCATCCTTCGTCATTCTAAAGAGAATGCTCTGTCAACGTTTCCTTGTAAGACCTTCCCTCCATTCCAGGCAAATCCTGATAAATCTCCTCTGCACCATTTCCAACACTTCCACATCTTTCCCATAATGAGGCGACCAGAACTGGATACAATACTCCAGATGTGGCCGAACCAGGCTTTTGTATAGCTGGAGCATAACTTCACGGCTCTTGAACTCAATCCCTCCATTAATGAAAGCTAACACACCATACGCCTTCTTAACAACTGTATCCACCTGGACATGAAACTGTGGACATGAACTCCAAGATTCCTCTGCTCCTCCACACTGCCAAGAATCTTTCCGTTAACCGTGTATTCTGCTTTCAAGTTTGTCCTTCCAAAATGAATCACCACACTTTTCAGGGTTAAACTCCATCTGCCACTTCTTAGCCCAGCTCTGCATCCTATCAATGTCCCTTTGTAACCTAGAACAGCCTCCGCACTGTCCACAACTCGACCCACCTTTGTATCGTCGGTGAACTTACTAATCCACCCTTCCACGCCTGCATCCAAATTATTTGCAAAAATCACAAATAGAAGAGGACCCAGAACAGATCCTTGTGGTACACCACTCGTAACTGAGCACCATGTTGACTACCACCCTTTGTCTTCTAAGGGTCAGCCAATTCTGAATCCAATCAGACACATTTCCCCCTATCCCATGCCTCCTTACTTTCTGCATGAGCCTGCCATGGGGAACCATATCAAATGCCTTACTTAAATCCATGTATACCACATCCACTGCTCTACCTTCATTCACGTGTTTGGCCACCTCTTCAAAGAATTCAATAAGGTTTGTGAGGCATGATCTACCCCTCACATATCCATGCTGACTATCACGAATCAAACTGTGCCTATCCAAGTGATCATAAATCCTATCTCTCAGAGCCCTTTCCAATAATTTGTCCACCACTGAAGTAAGAATAACTGGCCTGTAATTTCTGGGGTTATCCCCATTCCCTTTTTTGAACAAGGGAATGACGTTTGCCTCTTTCCAGTCTCCCGGCATGATACCCATGGACAGTGAGGATGAAAAGATCATCGCCAAAGGCCCTGAGATCTCTTCCGTCGCTTCCCATAGAATCCTTGGATAAATCTCATCAGCCCCGCTGGACTTATTTATCTTCAAGTTCCTCAAAATTCCTAGTATATCTTCCTTCTTAACATCCACCTCCTCTAGCCTACCAGCCTGTTTCACACTGTCCTCCCCTACATCTAGGTCCCTCTCAGTTGTGAATACCAAAGAAAAGTATTCATTAAGGACCTCTCCTATCTCTTTAGGCTCCGTGCACAAATTCCTTTTGCAATCCTTGATCAGCCCTACCCTTTCTCTGGTCATTCTCTTACTCCTCACGTACGTGTAAAGAGCCTTGGAGTTTTCCTTGATCCTATCTGCCAAGGTTTTCTCATGCACCCTTATAGCTCTCCTAAGTGCTTTCTTCAGCTCCTTCCTGGCTAACTTGTATCCCTCTAGAGCCTTTTCTGATCCTTGTTTCCTAAACTTTATATAAGCATCCTTCTTCCTCTTAACCAGTTGCTCGACCTCTCTTGAGAACCAAGGCTCCCTCTCTCAACTGTACCTTCCCTGCCTGCTAGGGACAAACATATCGAGCACACGCAGTATGCATTCCTTAAACAATCTCCACATTTCTGTGGTGCTCTTCCCTGACAGCATAAGTTCCCATTTTATGTTATCCAGTTCTTGCTTAACAGAATTACAATTACCCTTCCCCTAATTATAAACCTTACCCAGCTGTATGTACCTATCCTTTTCCATGACTGTTGTAAAAGTAACAGAGTTATGATCGCTACCGCCAAAATGCTCTCCTACCAACAGGTCTAACACTTGGCCCGGTTCATTGCCAAGCACCAAATCCAAAGTGGCCTCTCCTCGTGTTGGTCTATCTACATGCTGTGTCAGGAATCTTTCCTGAACGCACTGGACAAAATCCGCTCCATGTAAACTATTACAACTAAAAAGTTTCCAATCAATATTTGGAAAGTTGAAGTCACCCATGACTACAACCCTGTGACTTCTGCACCTTTCCAGTATCTGCCTCCCAATCCACTCCTCCACTTCTCTGCAACTATTAGGGGGTCTGTGAAAAACCCCCAACAAAGTGACTGCTCCTTTCTTGTTCCTGGCCTCAACCCAAACTGACTCTGTAGACATATCATTCTCGAACCTGTAGGGGTAAGATTTACACAGATAGAACACGATGAGTAGGTAAAGAAGTTAAAATATTGAGAGATACGAGAGCTAGTCTGTCTCTAATGCGTATTCCTCCACCATCTCTGCAGTTCTTCTTGCTGTTTTAGTTTTCTGTTCCTCAGCATGAGTTCTTATCACTTCTGGAAATGAGTTTTTAAACTCCTCTATCAGAATAATATCTCTAAGAGCCTCATATGTCTTTTCTATCTTTAATGCTCTCATCCATCTATCGAAGTTGTTCTGTTTCATTCTTTCAAACTCGATATAAGTCTGACCTGGTTCCTTTCTGACATTTCTGAACCATTGTCTATATGCTTCTAGTACCAATGTGTAGACACTCAAAATAGCCTTTTTTACTTCTTCATATTCTCCTGGCACCTCCTCTGACAGCACTGCAAACACCTCATTAGCCCTGCCTACCAACAAGGTCTGAATTAACGTTACCCACACAGTCTCTGGCCAGTGTATCTGTTTAGCCAATTGCTCAAAGGAAATGAAAAAGGCTTCTACATCTTTTTCATTGAATTTTGGTAATGTTTGAACATATTTGTATAGATCCCTACCAGGCCTTTGGCTACGATGGGTTTGCTCACCATCACTATCCTCAACTGTCATGTTCAAGATGCTTCATCTGCAATTGAATTCTAGCCATTTCCAAATATTCTGATGGCATTTCTAGCAAATTTAAAATCAATCTTTTGTTGTAATTACCTCTCCTTTTCTCACAGACAAAGGCAACCCCAATTCCAGCTTGTCTGCCAATTCCAACAGCTTTGCCTTGCTCACCTTTTGTAAAACTCTTCCACCCTCAAAAAACTCTTAGTGACTGAAAGGGTCATTATCCGACTTTTGATTTAACCAACAACAAGCAGCCAAAATTAAACAGATTTTCCGCTTCTCATGTAAGTTTTATTTAAAGATCTAGGGCACTAGTCCCCAAGTCTGTTTAAATCTGCCAGGACCTTTTATACCCTAAATGTGTTCAAATCTGTCCAAATCCCGGATGAGCTCCCAATCTGTTATAAAGCTGAGGTTGATCACCTCTGAGAACTAAAACTGAAACACCCAAAGAGGATCACCTCGCCCTACAATCTGTAAAAGGAGTGTGAAAAGTGGTATAACCTGCTTTCCAGCAACTGCTAGTGGTCAAATAAAACAAATTCTTGACAATCACTTTAAAATCAACAAGTAACAATTTATTTATCTAACTCTGACTAAACAAGTTAACTAAACTATTAACAAACCAAATAAATCTTTTCTAACTACTAACTATTCCTGAATAAAGCAAGATTATAATGGTATGCTGTTCCAATGAATACAATTCCCACTTAAAAAAAGTGTAGTCTCTCGAAATTAAAGCCAGGTTACATTCTTCTGGAATGTTCTATGCTTTCTCCATTGATTCTTCTGTCAGGAATATTAACTAGTTGTGCCGTTGGTACGGTTGTTATTTAGATGATGCTTTCTCTAAGACATAGAGAAGGGTATGAGAGCCAGCAATTCTCTTTTGAGGGCTGAGGGCCATTAGATCTGGAGGATGGCAACAAGATCTGGGGTCTTTCTCCAACTGTCCCTTTCTTTTTATACCCTTGATAAAATATCAATATTTCTTACAATTTGATTTGTCCAATGTTGTCAAAACCATCAGACTTACATTTAATAGGTTTTTGGTATCTAAGTACCTGGTTCAAATTGATCGGCAAAATTCAAAAGCCTGTTATCTTGGTAAAAACTGTTGCTTGGCCTGCTAACTGTATGGCCTTTCAATACAAATGTTTCAATTCAGGGGGCTTTCTATGTACTTGCAAACTTTCAAGTTGCTGCTCACAGACATCTATTTTAAATCTCTAAGCAGAGAAAAAGCACATGATCTTTTAAAAGGACCACACAATGCTTTCCCCCCTAGCATTTTACAAGCACCAAATTCTAACCTCCTGCCTCCGAATCCACAAGTACTCTACCTATCTTCTCAACATCAGCATGGATGTTGTTTGAAGCAAATAGCAAGCTGAGTCTGCCAGGTACATAGTCTGGTTTCGCTCTTGAGATTTCCTCATGTTTTGTTTGTTTGTGCAAGTTCGGTAAGATGGAAGTCAGAATATTAATGAGATGAGTCCTGGCATTAACAAGGCATTTACAAAATGTTAATCCCTGGCAACTTGCATCTTGTCACTTCCTAGCGAGAATCTCATCATGCTGCTTGTGAAAAGCAGAAAAGATGGAATCAGATCATCTTGATGTCTAGATGGATCTCAGAGCACTTGTAGCCTAATTCTGTCACATGTCTCACAATAGCCTGTGTTGCTCAAACTCCTAAAACATTCGCTGTGATTTCGGGACTGCAAAATTGAGCTCCACAACTCCACTCATGCTGGCACTATGGAAACCTGAAAGTGGCACATGTTGAATTTCTAGTCACTTTCCATGTGGCCTGGCAATGCCTTGTACTGAGGAGTCGGTTGACTTGGGAGTTTAGGGTGTGAGTGGTCAGGTGGTGTTGTCAAATAGCTGTTCCCCATTCTTTTGCTTTTTGCTTCCAAAACCTAGAACTGCACAGGTTTATTAACTAGCCTGTGTTAATCACTCCCAGCTACATGAGAAACCTCCTGATCACTCTGTTCAAAGGACCAGCCTCCACCCTGCAGTGAAGTACTGAGGTCATTACTTTGCAGCAAAGTTTGGCCTTTATTTTTGACAGTCCTTTGGTGAGTAAATGCATCTATTCAGGAAGGACTAGTGATCTGGTCACTTGTGTATATCGAGACCATAAGAATTACAGGAACTGGAGTTGCATGACCTGCACATGAATTAGAGACAGCAGAGAGGGAAAACACCGAAGAGGGAGGAGGAAAAGGAGGGCTTCCTACAGAGGGGACAATTCAACACAGGTTTTCAGTGAACATTTTTCCTAAAGCTTTCTCATCCAGGAGCATGTCTAAGGTGCCTGAGGTTTAACAAGGAGCAGGTTACAGAACTGTGCCATCTCCTTCAAGAGAACTTGGGGCTTCACAATAGGCTGAAGATGGCTGCTAGTGACCAGGAAGTTCACAGTCACATTAAACCTCTGCATGACTGAATCATTCTAAGTGGTAATGGCTGACGTAAGGTGGGGGGAAGATAAGGGGGAAGAAGATTAAATATGAGAGTAAGCTAGCTAGCAATATAAAAGAAGATTGCAAGAATATTTTTAAATTTCTTTAAGGTAAGAGAGAGGTAAGAGTGGACATTGTACTGCTGGAAAATGAGGCTGGAGAAATAGTCAGGGGAATCAGGAACTTAGCATCAGTCTTCATGGTGGAAGACACCAGCAGCATGCCAGAACTTCAAGAGAGTCAGCAGGCAGAGGTATGTGTAGTGGTCATCACAAAGGAGAAGGTGCTGAGGAAGCTGAAAGGTCTAAAGATGGATAAATCACCCAGACTGGATGGACTACACTCCAGAGTTCTGAAGGAGATAGCTGAGGAGATTGTAGAGGCATTAATGGTGATCTTCCAGGACACACTCGAGTCAGGGAGGGTCCCAGAGGTCTGGAAAATGACAAATTTAATGCCCCATTCAACAAGGGAGGGAGGCAGAAGACAGGAAATTATAGCTGGTGAGCCTGACCTCGATTGTTGGTAAAATTTTAGAGTCTATTATGAAGGGTGAGTTTGCAGACTACTTGGAAGTCCATGGTAAAATAGGGCTATGTCAGCATGGCTTTGTCAAGGGGTGGTCATGCCTGATAAATCTGTTAGAATTCTTTGAGGAGGTAATGAGCAAGTTATACAAAGGAGAGCCAATGGATGTGATCTATTTGGATTTCCAGAAGGCCTTTGACAAGGTGCAGTAGCGGATGCTGCTAAATAGGATAAGCCCATGGTGTTAGGGGCAAACTACTGGTATGGCAGAAGGCAGAGAATAGGAATAAAGGGGTCTTTTTCAGGATGGCAGCTGGTGACAGGTGGAGTTCTACAGTGTTGGGATCGCTTAATGATCTGGATGAAGGAACGGTGGACATTGTTGCTAAGTTTACAGATGACAGTGGGGCAGGTAGTTTTGAGGATGTGTGAAGATTGCAGAAGGACTTGGATAGGCTAGGAGGGTGGGCAAAAAAAGTGGCAGATGTGGGAGTGTGGGAAATATGTGGGAAACTGTGGGGTTATACACTTTGGTAGGAAGCACAAAGAGACTTGGAAGTCCCAGTTCAGGATTCTCTTAAGATTAACATGCAGGTTCAGTTGTCAATTATGAAGCCAAATGCAATGTAGGCATTCATTTAAAGAGGGCTAAAATACAAGAGTAGTAATGTACTGTTTAGGATATATAAGGGTATGGTTGGGCCACATTTAGAATGTTGTGATCAGTTTTAGGCCCATTATCTGGGGAAAGATGTTCTGGTGTTGGAGGGTGTTCAGTAAAGGTTTATAAGAATGATCTTGGGGTGAAGGGCTTTTCAAATTAGGAGCATTTGAGGACGTTGGGTCTGTACTTGGCGGAGTTTAGAAAGATGAGTGGGATCTGATTGAAACTTAGAAACTTTGAATAATGAGAGGCCTGGATAGAGTAGACATGAAGAGAATGTTTCCATTAATAACAGAGACGAGAGCCTGAGTGCACAGCCTCACAGTGAAGGGGCAACCATTTAGAATTGAAATGAGGAGGAGTTTCTTCACTCAGAGAGTGGTGAATCTGTGGAACTCATTGCCGCACAGCGCTGTGGAGACCAAGTTATTTAGCATATTTAAGACAGAGATAGATATATTCTTAATTGGTAAAGGGATCAAGGGCTATGTGAAGAAAGCAGGAGAATGAGTTTGAGAAACATATCAGCTATGTTCAAATGGGACAGCAGAATCGATGGGCCGAATTGACTACAGCTCCAATATCTTATGGTCTCATGGTCTATAGCATGCATCACTCAACCACATTGCTGTGTGTCTGTAGTCACATGTAGGTCAGACCAGGTAAGGATGGCAGTTTCCTTCCCTAAAGGACATTAGTGAACCTGATGGGTTTTTTCCCTGACAATCGACAATGATTTCATAGTCATCATTAGACTCTTAATTCCAGAATTTTATTGAATTCAAATTCCACCATCAGCCATTGTAGGATTCAAACCTGGGTCCCCAGAACATTACCTGGGTTCCTGGATTAACAGTCCAGTAATAATACCACTGGTCCATTTCCTCCTCGCTTCTCCCATGGTCTTCAGTCCTCTAAGAAGAACCAAACGTTGCTCAGAGACAAGGGCTCTACCCTTTACACCCTTTAGAGGGATTCATACTAGGTAGAGGCAAAAGATTTTCAGTTTAGAAAGGCATCATGTGCCAGAACATGACTGGATGGAGAGAGGCCATGCAGATCAAGCAAAACTACTGAAACAGGCATGAGAAAGAGAGGGAGAAGCACCTTGAGTCAGAGACCATTATGGGATAGGATCTTCAAGAAGCATTTCTATTACCCCAAATGCATGCATATAAAAAAGCTTGTGACTGACAGTTGCCAAATCTGAGATCTGCAACATTGGCTTCAACACAGAGAAAAGACAACGTTGCATGATGACGCGATTATAGTATCAGGGTGACCATGGCTCTTAACTTTCGCGCATCTGGCTGCTTTCAAATAACTATTGGCAATGTAAGCCACATTTTGCAGATTTTTACTGCATTGCTGTACATAGAAGGCTATTATCTCTCTTTACAGAGATAAATCCTTTCATTTCATTCCCTCTTGCCAGAAACAAGGAGATGGAGTAAGCATGAAGTTTTATATGGATTACAGATTTCACTGTGGTCATTTGTATAAACTGAGAAGGATTTCACTTTTCTTTGATGTGTAGTAGGTGTATGATCACAGGCAATGCATCGTGCAGATGAATGACTGTGGTTTCCCTGGCATCTGTCATGATTCTTTCATTCTGTGGCAGTCTACTATTACACCTGTACTTGATCCACCATGCTCCTTGATATTGAACATAGGTTTCTGGCAGGCTTTTCAGTGCACCATGCATTTGGTTTTGTATACACCCACCAGCTTGGATCTGGTCCATTGAAATCTTCATATGATTCCTCTGTAGCAGAACTAATGTGTAATCTCACACTCTGGCAAGCTGGCACTTGAGCTACACTTCCCTCCTGTCTTGACTCATGCAAACTTGTTTCATCATAGAACTCCCTTCGCTCCTATTGTCTATAACACATGCAATGTAATCCTTGAGCTGATAACTGTGAGTGTAAACCAGAACAAATGACACTTCATTTTCACTATCTTCTTTCTTTTTCCCATCTAACTGAAGTTTCCAGTTCTTGGTTATCCAAATGGCTGACTTTTTTTAGTTTCAGAAATATACTTTATTCATAAAAAATCTCTTTGTATATACAGATAACAAGGTGTAGAGCTGAATGAACACAGCAGGCCAGACAGCATCAGAGGAGCGGGAAAGTTGACGTTTCGGGTCTGGACCCTTCTTCAGTAAATTCGGGTCCAGACCTGAAACATCAGTTTTCCTGCTCCTCTGATGCTGCCTGGCCTGTTGTGTTCATCCAGCTCTACACCTTGTTATCTCAGACTTCAGTATCAGCAGTTCCTACTATCTCTTTGCAGATATACATTGTTACGAATGCAGTGTTTGGTTCTGTACATTAGCATATCAAGAAAACAAGCAAACAATTGAATTTGACTCTATCCCAACAAACCATAGGCATCTCTTACATATACAAGACAACATTTACATACATTGAGGAATTAGAGGGGTCCGATAACTGAATGGACTCCAATTCACTTCAGCAGGAAGACCTCAGACAGTGGTCTTTCCCCTCTGTACCTTGGCGGCAGTTGCCGCAAGCTTTAGTGCTTCCCTCAGCACATAGTCCTGGAATGTGCCAGTCTGCAACACTTGGTCAAGGTCAACTCCTTGTACTGGAAGACCAATAGGTTTCAGGCAGACCAAAGAGAGCCTTTCATCGAGTTGATGATCTTCCAGGCACAGTTTGTGCAGAGAAGAGAAGCGAAAGTAAGAATTGTGTGTGTACACCATCTGCAGTTTGTGAAACAGAGGAGAACCTGGATGAAGCCCCTTTGCATGATAATTAATGTTGCTTCCTTCATGGGAATTAAAACAAAAACATACTTGTTCTCCATTTCCTCATGGTTTCTTGCGTGACCTTCTCCTCCACGAAAATGGGAGGTGCAATTTTTTTAATGTGTTGAGGTGATGTGGCTGTTTTGATGATGTGGATGCCACATTTGAATAGGTACCTATGTGTGTGAGCTGTGAATTTTGGGTGTGAAGCTTGTGACAATGCTAATCATATGAGTGTGAGCTAAGGCACATGAATTTAAGTTTTGAGTACCGATAGAGATTTTTCTGAGAGACAAAAGTTTAGTGAATTAAACAATTGGTGAAGTTCACCCACTGTGAAAGATGTGTCATGTGAAGATTTAACTCACTTATCTTGACACTTATGAAATCATTAAACCTCTTTCTAATCCCTAATAACATTTTGGAACTACACTCCTGGCATTGTCCCCCCTTATACTTCTTTTAAACGTGATAACATCATTAATTTTCCATATCCTCATGTTTTGTGAAGCTAGTGGCTTTTCAACACTATAACATTTAAAGTACAGGCTGGTGCCTGTGCTCAAACAGCTGAAGGAGTTCACGGTGTTGGTCATGGACACCGAGAATTTCAGGTCCATTGATGCATACAAACCTCAGGATGTCACAACTAACCCCTCAATCATACTTGCTGCTGCTCAGATGCCAGCCTATGAAAAGCTACTGAATGATGCTATTGACTGCTCAAAGAGTTGTAGTGGATCAAAGGCTGAACAACTGTCCAATGTCCTGGGCAAGCTGTTTGTCACTTTGAAATTTTGAAGAAAATCCCTGGCAGAGTTTCTACTGAAGTTGATGCAAGGTTGTCATTTGACAAAGATGCCATGGTCCAAAAGGCCCCATGCCTAATTCAGATGTATAAGGATGCAGGAATTGGCATGGATCATATTTTCATCAAACTTACTTCTACACGGGAATGTATCCAGGCTGGAAAGTTCCTTGAAGAACAGTGTGACACTCACTGCAACATGACGCTGCCTTTCTCGTTTGCTCAGGCAGTTGCCTGTGCTGAGGTTGGGGTAACATTGATTTCTCCATTTGTGAGTCGCATTCTGCACTGGCATGTGGCAGACACTGATAAGAAAAGCTTTGAACCATCAGCAGACTCAGGTGTGCAGACTGTAGCAAAGATCTACAACTATTATAAGAAGTTTGGTCACAAGACTATTGTCATAGGGGCAAATTTCTGTGAAATCAAAGCATTGACTGGCTGTGATTATCTCATAATATCTCCAAAACTGCTGGAAGAACTTAGCAAAGACAGTGATAAGCTAACATCTGCCTTGAGCGTTAACAAAGCTTATGCACTTGACCTACAGAAAGTTGAAATGAATTAACAGATCTTTTGTTTCACAATGAAGACCAGATGGCTGTGGAAAAATTGTCTCATGAGATCTGCAAGCTTTCAGCTGATGCTGTTAAACTAGAAAACATGCTAGAGGAACGGCTTTTCTACTAACAAGAATGGATGATAGCTGTCACTTAACTTGCACACTTGACTATTTTGAATCACACGGTTTGATGGCTGAAATTTTTAAGTTTCACTTTGACCAACTATGTATAAGGTACATCATACATCTTATCATTGGTGTATCTATTGTTGACCAGTGCTTTAATGTTGACTTTGGCAGTCTAGTGCAACTGTTTCTCATAAATACATAAACCTAAAAAAAATTAAAGTACAAAATATTCCAATGTTTGAAATATTAATTTCTGCCTGAAGGTCAGAATTTTCTTGAATATTTTGATAAGTCACCTGGTTCAGTTAAGGGGTCAGTGATATATCAAGTTAAAATATCAAAGCAGTTAAAATATCCAAGAGTCAGTGAAAGAGTTACAGAGGGTGACTCTATGTTGCTAAAGTGCTGCTGTTAGCTGTGTCCATGCAATTCCATCTAATGTTAGTCCATGGGCTATGGGGTTCTGTGCAGCTCAGTTAGAAAGCTGGAATTAAGACAGTGATATGTTGGTGGAGTGCAGCCTTATGAAACATGGTGGAATGCCAGCAGAGTATAGATAGAAATCTTCAAGTTGTTAGAACTGAGAAAGCTTCAGACATCAGAATTGTTAAAGGTTCATGGCAGCAGATTTGTAAAAGAATTGTAAAATTATTTCTACAATTCAAAAAGAAGAAATGGTGAAAGTCAGTTAAATAAAGATTTTAAAGAGCTGAGATAGGCAGGATATCTTCCTGGAATTGAAGAAAATTGTGTTGATGCTAGTCAAAACTTTGTTTTGGTGATTGCATTAACATCTATCTAACTGTTTTCACCTTTTTTGAAACTGCTCCAATTCTCACAGTTCCTTAGGATCAAGCACATCACATCATTGCCTGCTACGATTGTGCAGACCACAGCATGTCAGGGTGACATAACACACTTTGCCCATGCTATACAGGAAGGCTACACCAGATCAAGCCAAGCAGCAGAATTACATCTTTAGGAGCCCTATTGTCTGCTCCATCATGACCTTGGTTGTATGATGTGCACCAGCTTGGTGAAGGTGTCTCGCTGGTTGAGTGAACAACACATTGCATCAAAAATGGAGTCCCTGCTGCAGTCCCAAAACCTTCCCATCCCAGACCCACATCAATCAGTTAGGTTTTCATTGCATTCAGTTGAGACCATCGATATAAGTAACACTGAGATAACCTGGTCAGCATAGACATGTTGGACCAAAGGCTCTGTTTCCATGTTTTATTACTTTATGACTCTATTACATATAATTATACTGGGCTTTGTCCCAACCCTTTTCCAGATTGCAGGGAATGCAGCTTGCACTGTACTGAAGGAGCACTCGGCTCCCATTAGTCCCTTTAAAATTCCACCCCAGAATGTCATTCGAGCATTGTGACAACTAGTCCCAAAATAGCCATTAACCAATCTTGTGGTCTAACGTTTTCTAAATATTCTGGAAATTTACTTACATGGAGCTTTTGGCTTCAATAGAAATATCATAGAATGAAAACCTTACGGAGAGAAAAAATCAATAAATAGATTAAAAATACAGTAATGAGTTATAAGGAAGTTGTTTACTCTGTAATTACACAGCTTCCAATAGTTAATTTCATTCCATTTGTGCAAATTACTGGAATTACTGTTATCAAAATTAGATAGAGAATGAAAAGAACTAGCAGCTTTTATGTTTCTCACTGGTATTTAAAACAAATTGAAAGTAATAGAAAGTTCAAACTTGTTTTCTTAATTGACTTTATATTTAATTGGAAATATATTTAGAACATCTACTTAACATTTGAATACTGAAAGTTTTGGAAAATATGGATTTGGGAGATTGATTGAAACCACTAACTGAAATTAAGAGTGGTTTCATTTCTGAAAATGTCAGGTTCTAAACTTTACAAAACCACACTTTCACCATAATCGATTAGTCTAAGAGATACAGACATACTTAATTTCCAGAGATGAGAGCTAGGTGAATACCAGACTCATCCTTTTCTTTATAAACATGGGATGCTACATCTATAAGCTAGCAGGTATAACTTTTTACTGTAATTTTACTTCAGGAATTACAGTACCTTTATCTGGCCCTGCTGTCATAGCTTTAGATTTATTTTCCATCTATATTAGAGTCATAGAGATATATAGCATGGAAAGAGACCGTTAGGTCCAACTCGTCCATGCTGACCAGATATCCTATATAAATCAAGTCCCATTTGCCAGCATTCGGCCCATATCCCTCTAACCCCTTCCTATTTATATACCCTTCCAGATGCCTTTTAATTATTGTAATTGTACTTGCCTCCACCACTTCATCTGATAGTTCATTCCATACATGCACCACCCTCTGCGTGAAAAAGTTGCCCTCTAGGTCCCTTTTATAGCTTTCCCCTCTCACCTTAAACCAATGCCCTCTAGTTTTGAACTCACTCACCCTGGGGAAAAGACATTGCCTATTTATCCTTTCCATGCTGCTCATTATTTTATAAGCCTCTATAAGCTCACCCCTCAGCTTCTGATGCTCTGGGAAAAAATAGCCCCAGCCTATTCAGCCTCTGCCTAAAGCTCAAACTCTCCAACCCTGGCAACATCCTTGTAAATCCTTTGTGAATCCTTTCCAGTTTCACAACATCATTCCTATGGGAGGGAGACCAGAATTGCACACAATACTATAAAAGTGGCGAGCCAATATCCTGTATAGCTGCAACATGACTTCCCAACTCCTATACTCAATGCACTGGCCAATAAAGGAAAGCATACCAAACGCCTTCTTCACTATCCTATCTACCTGCGACTCCACTTTCAAGGAACTATGAACCTGCACTCCAGGGTCTCTTTATGTTATTAAAATGCATGAGAAGTCTTAATATGGAGATAATGTAGAATGTATTCTTATTAATTGAACAAAATGCCTTTCATAAAATAAAAGCAAAATACTACAGATGCTGGAAATCTGTAATGAAAACAACAGAAAAGTGCTGGAGAAACTCAGCAGTTCTGACAACATTTGAGAAGACAGATGGGTCCAGTACTGAAGAAGAGTCGCTGGGCCTGAAATGTTAATTCTGCTTGCTCTCCATAGACGCTGTCAGACCTGCTGAGTTTCTCCAACAATTTCTGTTTTTGTTGAACTTTCATATGTTTTGTGGGAAATGAAGAGATATATTGGGGAAAAATGCCACTAGAGGGCAATGTTTGTTTTTTGATATTTTCAAAGTTTGTAAGAGCTTTATGTATTAAAACGGAGAAGGAGATATAACAATCCAAAATAATGAGAAAACTATACATTCATTGACTTATGTAGAATTTAATACTCCATGGATTTTATGAACTTAGTTAGATGAAAATGCAATGATAAAAATTAGAATTGGCTTAAGATCTGTGTGGTGCTCAAATTTAAGAAATACGAAGTGCAAAAATATTTATTCAGCAACTTAACTAGGGATTTGCAAAGTCATGCATGGCTTTATAAAAAAAATCCATAATCAACACCATTAATACTGTTACCTATACTATTCATGCACTGAGCTGCATTGATTTGATACCAATGGAAAAGCATTTGCCGCCACCAATGATCTGGAGAGTTATGATAATGAAAATTTCCCGGATCAGCTTGTTTATTAATGATTGGAGTTGTGATTGAGGGAAAATCTGTGTAAAACAGGTATTTTCTGATAGAAATTAAAGCACAGCCTTCAAGAAAACACTACTGGTTGAAGATTGTGGCAGCTTGATGAAGACCAGCAGCTTCATCAGGTAACTGTTAGCAAGGTTGATCATATATTTCATGAATGGGCTTGTGCTACTTTTTGAAATTATTTAGTTGAACAACTCACACAAACAGCTAATCCTATGTAGCATTTCTCAAGACATCAGCGCTTGGTCTCTGGCTTTCCTCATCTGTCAATGGAACATAATGGGTAACACCAGGTTGCCCAGGAATGAAGCACGCAAAGCAATAATTTTCACTGTATCTCGGTAGCTGTTACAATATTAAATCAAATCAAATGAAAATAAATCAAAAAATGCTTGCAATCATATAGCAATTTAAATAAGTGAAATGTCCATGACTCGTTACAAAAAAGCTGTTTAATAAAATTGAACTACCTAAGAACATATTAGGACAGGTGACCAAAAACCTTGTCAAAGCACTTCCTGGTGGGTGGCGTGGTGCGAAGGCTGATCCCTTCCACAGCACTGGCAGAGATGGTTGCTCCACCAGTCTCTGTCAGCCTCGTCTGGGGTTATCACTTGGCTCAATGCCATTTCCAGGCTGTGGAGGAACAGCCAGCCATTCCCTTGGAATGATCACTATCTCTCCCCCCTATACATCACAATGAACAACTGTGCCCCCTATTCCTATCTCAATGGGGAGGCAATGGCCTAGTGGTATTATCGCTGGACTATTAATCCAGACAACCAGATACCATTCTGGGGACCCAGGTTCATGGCAGATGGTGGAATTTGAATTCAATAAAAAATATCTGGAATTAACAATCTAATGATGACCATGAATCCATTGTCAATTGTCAGGAAAAACCCATCTGGTTCACTAATGTCCTTTAGGGAGGGAAACTGCCATCCTTACCTGGTCTGGCCTACATGTGACTCCAGACCCACAGCAATGTGGTTGACTCTGAACTGCCCTCTGGGCAATTTGGAATGGGCAATAAATGCTGCCCAGTCAGCGATGCCCTCATCGCATGAATGAATAAACAAAAACTCATTTCCCCCTGTTTTTCTCATTGCAGTGAAAGACAGACCGTAATAATGAAGAGAGATCCCAGAGGGATGGGAATGTGCCTAATATCAGGCTCCTCACTCCCTACTAGGAGAGAATTTTGAATATTGCGGAAGAAGTTCAAGATGCGGAAATATTCTATGCCCTGCCCAGTGAATAAGTACCACCTTCATCCAGCTGAAATTCTTATGTAAACCCTGCTGTCACTCTCAATCATTGCACACAACTCCTTAACCATTGGCTGTGATACATTCTCTCTCTTTGCTCTTGAAGGTTCTGCAAGCCTGTTACAATGTCTTCTGGATCTACCTGAAGACCTATGCACTTGCCTCTGAGCATAAGAGTACCAAGGCTTCTGAGGAAGCGTTGGGAAATCCTCTGGCTGTACTCCCTGCCAGCTCAGATACTGACGTCTTGGTGGGAGCTGTTGTGATAGAAACTGAGGGTGCATATTCTGATGAGTTACCTCAGTGTGACTGGTCTGCAGCTGGCTGAGGAAGAAATGTCCTTGTTTTCTGGCTCTTGGAGGACGGCTGGAGACCAGGCACATGCTCAGTCCCAGGCAGGAGAGGATCCTGTGGTTTCGGCATTCAGAAACATCATCCACATACACAGGGAGTAGCAGGTAGGCATCTGGGGTGTAATTCCCTCACTGCCCTGAATCTGCAGCATGGCAGCGAAATCTGCACTTGTCTGTCTACCTTTATTGACGGGTTGGTGAGTGTCACTGGGAACAAGGACCAGCACACTCAGGGTCTGCGCCCCCATTTGTCCACACGACTGAGGGCAGGGTGACAGAGGGATGGCGATATTTGACTTCATTCCAGGTGCCCTGTTCTCACTCCAGGCACTCATCTGGGGCAGGAACCACACGCAGGTGCCATGTCAGTTTCCATTCAGAACACGCCAGAGGTGGCCAGGCCCTCCACTCCCACTGTGCCTGCCACCTCCAACACGGCAACTTTGCAGTGAGGAGGATCAAGTTGCTTCTGGCCAGAAGACTGTGGGCATGTTAGGCCTAGAACACCCCCTGGGGATGCCCCACTTAACCTTTAGGGCCAACAACCACTGCAACAGACCAGGCACCCTCCACCCCGCTCCGGAACCAGGGAGTGCACATGAATGTAGTGGCAGGAGAGAAAGATAGAAAAAGGGGAGCTAGTTAGGAGCAAGTGGCGAGCTGAATCCTTCAATTGCCTTCTGGTTTTCTTGTTGCGGTTTTCCTGACCTTTATCTTGTTTGGTGAAACAAAGGCACAAATTACTGGAAAAAAAATCAGCAGGTCTGGCAGCATCTGTGAGAAGAAAGCAGAGTCAATGTTCTAAGTCTGGTGATGCTTCATTAGAACTATTCATCGCACAGAGAAACTGGATTAACGCTGAAGCCAAAGTCGGGGAAGGAGGAGGAGGGGAGAGAGGAGAAGTGAGTGAATATGAGGAGATGGAGCCCAGACAGCGAGAGATATGAAATGGGGAGGTTAACAAAATTCCCTTCCTTGTCAGCATTCCGCAGGGACCATTCCCTCCGGGACACTCTGGTTTACTCATCCATTCTCAACACCTCCTAACACTCCCACGGCACCTTGGCAGGCAATCGCAGAACACGTAATATTTGCTTGTTTCCCTCCTCTCTCCTCATCATCTATGGCCCCAGACATACTTCATCCCGGGAGCAGTTGCAGCAGAGGCAGAGGAATTGGGAATAAGAGATTGCATTCTTGCAAGAGGGTGGATGAGAGGAGGTGTAGTCAAAGTAGCTACGGGAGTTGGTGGGTTGAAATAGATGTCGGTGTTGAGTTGGTTGCCAGAGATGGAGACGGAGAGGTCCAGGAAGGGTAGGGAGGTGTTGGAAATGGTCCATGTGAACTTTTTTTCTATTCATTCTGTGGGATGTGGGCATCACTCCCATGTACCGTGGGAGTGTGAGGAGGTGTTGAGAATGGATGAGTAGACCAGAGTGTCCTGGAGGGAATGGTCCCTGCGGAATGCTGACAAGGGAGGAAATTCTTGTTTACCTCCTGGTTTCATATCTCTCGCTGTCTGGGCTCCATCTCCTCATATTCACTCACTTCTCCTCTCTCCCCTCCTCCTCCTTCCCCGACTTTGGCTTCAGCGTTAATCCAGTTTCTCCGTGCGATGAATAGTTCTAATGAAGCATCACCAGACTTAGAACATTGACTCTGCTTTCTTCTCACAGATGCAGGTCAGCATTTCTTGTCCATCCCTAGTTGCCCTTGAGAAGGTGGTGAGCTGCCTTCTTGAACCGTTGCATTCCTCCTGCTGTGGATTGACCCACAATGCTATTAGGGAGGCAATTCCAGGATTTTGACCCAGCGACAGTGAAGGAACAGTGATATGTTTCCAAATCATGATAGTGAGTGACTTGGAGGGGAACTTGGAGGTGGGGTGTACCCATATATCTGCTGCTCTTGTCCTTCTCGACGGAAGTGGTCGTGGGTGAAAGGTGTTGGTGAAATGGGTGAACTGTTTGAACTCCTCATGGGAGCATGAGACAGCACCAATACAGTCATCAATATAGTGGAAGAAGAGTTGAGGGACAGTGCCAGTGTAACTGCGGAAGAGGGACTGTTCCATGTCCTGATGAAGGGTCCCGACCTGAACTCTCTCTCTCTCTCTCTCTCTCTCTGCATTCTGTCTCCTCCTATTTGCTCAGCTCTCCCCACCTCCACTCTGGTTTCAGCATAAATACCATCGTTTCCTACCACAGTTCTGATGAAAAGTCACTGGACTTGAAACGTTGATTCTGCTTTCTTCCTACAAATGTTGCCAGACTTGCTCAGTTTCTCCAATAATTTCTGTTTTTGTTTTAGATCTCCAGCATCTGCAGTTCTTTGCTTTATTTTAGATTGTTTGGTGAGTTGGTAATATGGAAATCTGAATATTAATGAGATGAGTTATGGTGTTAGCAAATCATTTAATGCTCTGTAATGACCACCAATTGGCATCCCATTATTACTCAGCAAGAATCTTGTCATGTGTGAGAAGCATAAATGTTAGACCTAGGTAAGGTTGACGTCGAGAGGGGCCTTGCCACACTTGTTGCCCAATTTAGCCAAACATCTCACCATATCACTCACACCACCACAAGATTTTGCCCACAGACTAATACTAACAAGAAGGATTGTTGGCAGTGAATCTACTCAGAGCTTTTCAGTCACTCCATGATAGCAAGCTAACAGCATTGGCACCTGATGTTAGAATATGGAGCCGATGGTGGTTGTCGGAATGTTTTATTTAACCAGCAATTATAATAAAGGGCATGTGTATTTATCCAAGTGAAGAAATGTATTAGGAAAATGAAGGTTGTCCTGTCTATTTTGGTTTTCATTGTCATAAAGCAAAGTATTCATTTGCGTTATGCCTCACATTTTAACATTTTTGAGAGATGTATGTGAAAAGATGCAATTATTTGTTGTCAACTTATTTAATCAAGTAATAATCATTGCTACAATCATGAAGAGACAAAGAAACCCTTATGTTAGTATTGCCATCCCTCCAGAATTAACGTCGGTCTCCTAGAATTGAAAATTAATTTCTAGGCTACTGCTGTTATTTGGACAACCTGTTCAAATACTTTTACTTCTTAGTTGTACATGTTTTAAAGATTTGTTGTTTAACTACCACTTACAAATTGTTAAGGGTGGTGGAAGGAATGTCCTGTTTGCTTTCCTAGATACTGCGGCAAGACAGATCATGATTTGAGTGACCCAATGACAGCAGCATAGTGTTTGCAAACAGAAATTCCCAAGACCACCAGGAACACAATTGATTAAAAATGGAAATGCTACTCTGCGGGCTGAACATCACAAGACAATCAGGAATGCATCCAATCAAAGCGGCAACCCTACTTGATATATTGCCATGTTCAAGGGTAGGACAGGTTTGAGGGAGTAGACCTTCATTTCAAGATGGGGGAGAAAGAAGCACAGCTCCATTGTCAACAGTGTCACACGGAGGAGAAGGCTTCAGTGATGGGATTTGTTGTGATGTGTTCTGATGCTTCTGTTATTTTTATTTTTTATTACAGTCTCCAATGAGTGCCAGATTTTACAGCATTTTCGAGATATTTTCATGGTCTTGTGTTTGTCTGCCTTTTGGGGTCAGCACCAGAGGGGATGAATGGTTATGATTGTAGAATAATTGCCAAAAATGAATCTCTTGGATTTTTGAGTGAGCATGCAATTCTAGATTTAGTGATGTATAATGAGGCAGACTTGACTATGGAGCATAAGGTGAATGAACCCATAATATAACGATAATATCATAGAATTCACTCTCAAGAGTGGGAGACACTGGAATCAGATGTAATAGTATTACAATTGAATAAAGGTAACCACAAAGATGTGAGGGATGGTGTATAAGGCTCTGGTCAGACTACATTTGGAGTGCTATGAGCAATTTTGGGCCCCGTAAGGACCCAAATCTAAGGAAGGATGTGGTGGCCTTGGAGGGGGTCCAGAGGAGGTGTACAAACATGATTGCAGGGATGAAGGGCTTGTCATATAAGGAACAGTTGGGGATACTGGGTTTGTACTCAATGGTGTTTAGAAGGATGAGGAGGAATCTCACTGAAATGTACAAAATATTGAGAAGCCTGGATGGACCGGACATTCAAAACTTGTTTTCAATAGTAGGAAAGATTAGAACCCGAGGGTACAGCCTCAGAGTGAAGGGACGATCCTTTAGAACTGAGGTGTGGAGGAATTTCTTCAGCCAGAGGGTAGTGAATCTGTGGATCTCATTGCTGTAGAGGGTTGTGGAGGCCAAATCATTGATTGCCTTTAGGACAGAGACAGATAGCTTCTTGATTGCTATAGGGATCAAAGGTTACAGGAAGAAAGCAGGAGAATAGATTTGAGACAAATATTAGCCATGATTAAATGGCAGAGCAGACTCAATGGGCTAAGTGGGCTAATTCTGCTCCTATATCTTATGGTCTTATGGAATGTTTGGTATTTCTGAAAACTGCATATCAAAATTATACATCTTAATTAAGGATACAATTATTCCTACTATTGAATCTAATTTTCTGTTCATTTGCTACATTTTTCCTCTTTTTAATGGGAGGAATGTTATCAAATCAAACCAATGTTAAAGACGTAAGCTTACAGGATCAATTGTTGTTACTAATGTAAATGTCAAAAGTACATTTTTTACAAAAATGTAAAATTTGCTAATGTGGTATTTTTAATGGTTGTGTCTAAGTACAATCTTGGAAGTTTAATTGTTCCAAAATAATATGAGGCACTTACAGGGGTTAAGCCTTCTAGTATTTTTTTCACTCATAGGCTATAATTGTTTCCCTCTCTGTAATAATTTTGCATAGTAGACCAAAGCACACTGAGATGGAATTGCAGCCACACAACAATCGCTGGTGGCATTATAATATAAATAAGGTAGTTTCTTGACTGCTCGAGCAAGCATTTTTCTTTGTAACCTAATGACTCAAAAAGACAGATTATAAAGGGCACTGAACTAAAAATGGAGAAAAGATGAAGCCAAGACATTTGAAAAGCATCGAATTGCTCAGAAAAATTATTCCTTAAAAATGAAAGTAGGAAAAATAGATATTATGTTTATAGGTTGAAGTTATCTATTTAAAAATAAGCAGAAATATGGGATGAACTGCAGGCATCAAAATTGAGGTATACTACCTTGATTCTTTGACTGAATTAGAAGATTAGAATGGAAGTATTTTGAAGTAGCAGATGTGTTCAGTGCCCTCTAGGCAAATAAACATCAGTGATATAACAACAACAGAGAATCAGGACCTACAAGCTGTGATGTCTACTGGAGTGTGTCAGTTCTTTCTTCTTTTTAGATGCCATTACTTCAGAACAGTGTATTTGTGGTTTTGTCTTAAGGGAGGGAATAATTACTTGAGATAATTATAGTCTTAATAGTAAACTAATTGTTACACTCTTACTTACCTCATTTGTTGATGACTTGTTTGCCATGTATCAACATATATGATCCACACATTGGTGATATAAATTTCATTAATCCTTGCTAATGTTCCCATATGCTATCAATGTGACAGGGTATTAGGTTTAAGCACACTTGAAAATCATGGTAGAATCATCAAATATGTGGTGATAACTCAGAAACCGATAAAGATGCATTCTTACACAAGAGATGGATTATTAAACAATCACAATTGATGTATTTTAGAAAATACCTGCTGAGAATAAATTGATGAACGCTGATTTTTGTTTACTTATTCTTGGGATGTGGGGGGTGTGAGAAGATCCCCTTGACCATATCACTGATTTTTAGTTGTTGATGGCCATTTGATGACTGTGGACTTCATGATGGTAGTAATCCCATAATCAGGATAGGTAGGCTGTTTCAGGACTTTTACTCAGTGACATAAAAAGATGTGTCCATATCAGAATGGTGTGTGACTGGGGGAAGAATTTGGAAGTAATGGTACTCTCATAGTTCTGAATATTGCAGGAGAAAGAGGTGCTTGTGAGGTACATCAAGACCGACGTGAAAAAATTTTGCAATTATTTTAGGAGTGAACAATTAGCCAAAGGTAATGTGGGCCTTTTAAAACTGAATGCAGATGGAAATAAGGGAACAACAAACTTGGTCAATAATTGCTTTACATCACTCTTCACAATTAGGGAAATGAAGAATATATTTGATAATTCAGAGAAAATAGTAATGAGTCAAGGACTGAATGGTACTAAAGTTAAACCGAAAATGTAACAGGAAAAAAATAATGTCATAAAACAGTGACAAATCTTTAGGACTTGATTGTTTCCATCCTCGGGTTTTAATGGAAGTAGATCAGGAAATTACAGGTGCTTTAGCTATAATCTTCCAAGGCTTTCTACGTTCAGGAATTGCCCCTTTCCATTAGAAAATTGCAAACATGACTATTACATGAGGAGATGTGAGATATAAATCAGGAGAGTATAAATCTGTTGGTCTAACCTTTGTAGTACCTTTGTTGCCAGTCTAGTCTAGAGAAATTAAAATGGCTAGGAATCAGATGTTGAATTTTCTGCTCTAAAAGGCACTAGATGAGTTTACAGTTACCAATAGTATCTCAGATACTATCTTTGCTTCGAATGTGAGTAGCACAGATTTGGAAATTTCTTAGCTCACAGCACCAGTTTCAGGAGAAAGTCCCAAAAATGCTGTGATTTTTATTCTGGCTCAGAATGACAGGTGGTGGCTAGAATCGTGCCCACCATCCACAGAGACTGATTGGAGGCAGCCACAGGGGTAACTGAGTGATCTCCTGTTTATGAGGCTTCTCTTGGTTCTGTTCAACTTCATCCCAGTGGTTTCATTAAATGTTTGGCTCTCTTCACATCACTCCTCACATCCCATTGGCACCCTTCCACGCAACATGTCCAACAATGTAATGGCAACCCAAACATCCTTGCTTCCTTCATGACTCCTATAGCCCCTTTGCCACTTTAATGCCAACTCATACCAACCCACCCATTGTCAGCTTGCTTTATGTTGGATGTTGCTTCCAAGGTATATTTGGTTTGGTACAGCATATACCCCATTAATGCCAACACATAATGTCTCTGCTAATTATCAAAAATCTCCTGCTGTAACCAAAAAGAAATAAATTGTACCTAGCAACAGTAGCTGGGACCCTTTTAAAAGAAATGTCTGATGTCAGATGTCACAAGTAGATTGAAGGTGAGGAAGGGAACTAATGTAATGAAGGCATGAAGGATGAATGATTGTGTTGACATCTGGAGATGCAATTTTGCTTGCATCAATATGTATTGATGAAGCTTCTGGCTGTTTCAGAGATCAGCTTCCACTGCTGTCAAAAACGCAGAGAGGAAATCAGAGAGGGTGCAAACTGGGCAGAAATCAAGTGGAACTGATTTCTGCCCTATTTCATGGTTGATTACACTCCATCTGCCCCTGAGATTGCTTTAATCATGTCAAGGAATCAGATTGAGATAGCAGTCATGTAGGTTTCATTGCTGCCCAGTAATCTGCTTCCACATAAATCTCTGGCCACGGTGAGGAAACATCCAGCTTTAGTGGAATGGCAGAAGCTGACATAAATGAAGCAAACGTCTCACAGTGAAATGCCAAATCTTTAATGCGCTGATTCCATCCTCAAATATATAAAGTAGAATGTAGGCCAGTGCAGCCACCACAATCAACACTGTTTATCACACATTTAGGCAATAACGCAGCACAATTACACACTTGACTATCTCCCTTCCTACAAACTAGTAGCCACCAATTCACAGCTTCCTCCCAATGGTGAAATATTGAGAAGAAGTATATGTTTAAAAGAACAGCAAAAACAGTCCCCATAAATTGCCTGAAGAATTTCTTCAAGGCTCATTGGATAAATTACTTCAAATGGAGTTTTAGTTTGAAAGCTGAATACCAAATGGAGTTCGGCTATTGAACTGCATGTTGGAAGAAAATGGGCTTTTAGTTAACATAAGTGAAGTGAACTATCATTCAGGCTTTTCTCCGTTGAATTTCCTAGCTTACTTGAACACAAGATTTTATGAACTAAAGCTCATGCAGCACTTAAAACCCATAAAAGATCCTAAGTAACAACTTGAAAAATGATTGTTTTTACACTACAGGTCTCCATAACAGTCCCAGTAGCCATTATACTTAACTCAAACCATTAGATAACACCTGTAGGAACATAACAATGTCACATCTTTCCATTTTGGACAAAATAAATTTTTGAAAATTGCTATATCATTAGGGTTTTAGAGAATTGTAGACATAATGCTTGCCTTGCTGGGGACAAGAGATGTTTCAGCATCTCACTGGCAGCCATGGGACTCCACATAATTAAATTGCAGAAGAATGGGACAAAGTGTTTTAGCACCAATGTTATCCCGATTGGTTCAATGAATGTAGGCACAGTTCCCTTTATAATTAGGATATTAAAGTGAAAGATTTAACACCATCGAGACGGCTCAATGTTAGACAAGTAGTAGTCTGCAGTAAGCTTTTCTGAGATTATGCCTTCTCCCTTTTTGTACAATAAGCTGTTTCTCCGTTAGTTCATTTAGGTTCTTAGGCAAGAACTTTTGCCTAGCAGATAGTTTGGTTACTTTTCTTGTCCAATATACTTGGACAGGAAATAGAATATCAAGCTTCCTATTTAGTTGTCCCAGCAAGGAGAAGGCAATGCAACTTCAATTTTATTAGTCTGCGATCAGAGAAATGTAAGAGTAAAGCTAGCTTATATAGCATGGGCCTAGAATGGATTCAGTCAGAACCAAAGATCCAAGTGATATAGATGACACTGTCATGAAAGGACTCATTTGCTCAATTGCTTCTAGACCTGTTGAGGTTGAGGATGGAAAAAGAGTGATCCAACCACACTGCTTATAAAAATGGGGTTGCCTACGTTCTGAATGTTGCCAATTACATCTAGTCTTAAGCTATTTTATAGACTGTGTTAACTTGTCATCTATCTATATTACTGTTAATGTTATTTATCCCATACAACTATGATTTCAGGTTCTGTTGGCTATTATAATTAATGCTTATGTTTCATATGTGCCAACCATTTTGATACATTGAATTGCATGTAACATTTGTCATTTGTTTCACGAAGTAATTCAATCTATTAATGTTTACTATACTACCTGATAGCATGTTTTATTTAGGCCTGTCTATTAAGTGAACACATACGCAACTTTAGAAGTTTAGTTATTGACGTATAGTCAGTCCTCATACGTGGTCATTTTGTAAGCATTGTGAATTAACTCACTCAATCTAATTGGGCACTGAGAAATGAATTATGATACAAAATGGGTAAGTCAGGCATCACATTTTACATCTAAACAGGGAGCTAAAATTCTATTTGGTGAGGATTTAGAGAAGGGTATTAAGGATTTGTTAGTTCCTTTGTATTTGTGTAAATGTTATCTATTTGTCAGGATACAAACAAAATACAGTTTTTTTTAACAAAGTTAAACACCAAGTGCTGTCACTGTGAGGAAAGTTTGAGAAAAAATTGCTGTACACACCTACAGTATAATTTGTCAGGGAAAATAAATTGTGGTTTACCTATACTCTAAAATATCACAGTTTCACCTGAGATCGAGTGGAATGAAATAGTTTTGAGAATGGGTCATGATGCAACACCGTGGACCATAACAAGCTGCTGTCTTTTGTTAAAGTGTTGAACACATATGCTGGTGGCTATTGTGTATTGAATGGTACTGGCAACAGGCTATCTTGAAGCCAGTTCGGCAAACATTTAGGCAAAATTGCAAGATCACCTTTGATGCATAGGTTTTGCACTAAACTCTATTTACTGGATTAAAATCACTACTTGAAGTGTCTCCCCACCAGGTCCATTCTTCTCAGTTCTCAGTTGGTTAATATTCAGCATTGACAATAATAACTTGGCGGAGACTGCTGCTAACCTGTCAAAATGGTGATAACTTGTGCATCAAGCTGGATCACAATGTCCTAATTATGAGACAGAGAAGGAAAGACAAGGATACAAATACTGCACGTTGGATCCTACTACTCCGTGGGACATCATGCCAAAGGTTCTCAAAGACCTGTGTGTCAAGAATCAACCTGTTCAGTCACATGAAGATCCTTGTCAGAAAAGTGCAACCCTGAGTAAACATCATCCTCAAATTGAGGGACAAGCAATGACAGAGCAGTCACTAGGTATAGGTGTTGGTTAATGCACTGGCCATTCACAATCCTCGTCAATATCTGATTTTTCATGTATCGCGCAGTGAAAATTTCCTTAGATCTACTTCATGTATGGAACGAGCCAAATACCACAACTTTGGGACTTGAGACCAGAATGAAATTGGGCCACATGCCTCATTAACATTGGAAAGACTGTCAGGTCCACTTGTGTCTCTGCAAACAACTCACCCAGTTATGAAGTTGGGTTGTTTCCCTCGCCAACTGAGGGGGAAGGGAATGAGGTGAGAATGGGTGAGGTGGCAAAATTGTCAATTGGGAACTGGCAGTGGCCTTCAGGATTATTGTTGAATTAGGAGTAGCATTCTTGCTCTTCCCTGCTCCACAGCAGATATTCTTTTTAAAGAGTCTGTTTTGTTGGTAAAGGATTGTAAGAGCGCATCCATGCTGGAAACTCAGAAGTGGAACAAACCAGAGGCTGTCCAATTTCCCTGGGAGATTCTAAAAACTCCATTACCATATGCAGCGGCAGAATGATTGTTAAAATGGTCACTTGGTATGCTTGAACAATGGCCCAATTCTATATTATGGTTTGATTTCTTTCAAGCAGACTTGGGTGCAAGATATTGGTGAGCAAATAGGCTGTGCCTATTTTACACTCATAAAATGTAAGCATCAAGTTCTGATTTCTGATTCTTCTTCTGTTTCCTATCTTAAGTTAATCTACACTTCTTGACAACCTCCCTCTGGTCCTATATCTAAATAATTGATGTAAACAATACACAGAAATGATCCCAAAGCATAGCCCCATAAGAGAACATTGTTCATTTTCAATTTCTCTGAAAAGCTATCTGAGACCTGGAGTTTACATACCCACAATGGTATTTTAGCAAGTGGGCACATAAAATAGGTTAGTGGCTAGCCCAACACTTTTCCGCCCACCACTGGACTGATTCCTGTATTGCAATGGAATATTTAAAATGATGACAATGTAACAAATGATGTGTCTCTGGCATTACCAAGAGAGTGAGTAAAGGCTGGGTATGGAAGGTTTGAGTTATAAAGAAAGGCTAGATAGGCTGGGATTTTTTCACTGGAGTGTAGGATGTTGAGAGGTGACCTGTTAGAAGTTTATAAAATAATGAATGGTATAGATAGAGTTAATGGTAGTTTTGTTTTCCCCCAGGATGGGGGATTTCAAGACAGGAAGCACATTTTCAAGGTGAGAGGAGACAGATTTAAAAAAGACATAAGGGACAATTTTTTTTCAGACTTCCTGAGGAAGTGATGGATGTGGGTACAGTTACAGCATTTAAAAGACATTTGGATAAGTACATGAATAGGAAAGGTTTGGAGGGATATGGGCCAGGAACAGGCAGGTGGGACTAATTTTGTTTGGGATTATGTTTGGCATGGTCTGGTTGGACTGAAGGGTCTTTTTCCATGCTATATGACTCCGTGACTTTATGACTGAAACACTACGCTAGAGAGATGTATTTTGTAACCTGCAATGTAGAGATGTTAATAAAAGAGGGTTATGGTCCATCAGGAATGGAGGACCCTTACCTAAAGCTAAGGAGCCAACAGCCTCAGGGAGAGTGTATGTGTAGACCCTGCTGCTCAGGGGCACAAAGTATAAGTATCTAAATATACTGGCAGCAGTATTAGATTAAAGCCCACAATAATGTATGATGGCAGCTCGGGAAAAAGGTTCTAAAGTTACATCAGAGTTCATGGGACACATGAAACCGGATGACTTTGAAGGTGGGGCAGGACCTTGCAAGAGTTTGAGTGAAAAGCTAGATAACACATAAGACTTCAAAGGAAAGAACTTTGGAAGACGTCAAAAATACAGCAACAGTGTGGGAAGGCTCTGAAGGGCAGGAAAAAGAACCCTCAAAGACTTTGGAGACAAGCCATGAACTAGTAATACTCTGGGGAGTAAAAATACAGAAATGAATTCCTTGAACAGTAAGCAAGGGAAGCCCAAGTACACACCCAAGTTAACACCTCAGTGGTATGTCAGCTTGATTCGAGGCAGGAGCACCTCTGAGATAATGTATGCTGCCGTGTCTTCACAGCTTGTCATAGAATCAATGCCCCAATCTTAGGCACTAGGAGGACTGCCACAGACCAGGCATTGCTCAGCGCCAGGCTGCAGATCATACTATAATGTTGATACTTCATAAAAATACACACAGAGACACAGGAGCAGTGGGCATGTCTGTCAGAGCAAAGCTTGGAAGACTCCACCAATGCTGTTTTAACCTGTGTCCTCTGGCATGTGTGTATCTGGTTCCCACTGTGCATAGTTTAATACAAAATCAGAAATTGCTAGAAAAACTCAGCAGGTCAGAAAGCAGAGCTAACGTTTTGGTTCCAGTGATCCTTACTTAAACACTGCTTCCTCTCCACAGATGCTGCCTGATCTGCCGAGTTTTTCTAGCAATTTCTCTTTTTGTTTCTGATTCCCAGCATCCGCAGTCCTTTGGTTTTTCTACTATGCACAGTTTGATAGTTGCCATGGAGATTCAGACCCAGCATACACAGTGTCTGCTGAATAAATGCACATTCCTGCACTTCATCATGCCAACCATTGCTGATCAGCACCAATGGTAAGGCAACAGTGACAACAATGGACTTTGAGCAGGCATCCAGACAGACGAGGAACCACATAGAGGTGTTCCAGAAGTCTCCTCTCAAGATACTACAGTGGTGGCCAGGTCCTTCACCTCTACCTTTCCTACCACTCTCAGCCCTGTGGGACGCCCGGGACATCTAACCACAAACACCGTTGGGTTCATCTGACCAAACCGCCAAGATCAACAGGCTCCAATGTTGGTTGGGTTCCCACCATCCTAACTACACACTACTGGTCTTCACTGAGACATTGTTGGGGGGGAGAGGAAGAAGCAAACCTTCTGAGGGCACACAGGTGGCATGGGTTATAATTCATTTCAAATACGTTCTCACCTTTGTAAATGTATGTTCACTTTACATCATCAACTGTGTGAACGAATTTCTGTCTGCTTGCAACCACAAAACTGAAGGTGCAAAGTCTACCCATTCGTAGTGCTTCATAGGGTTTTATAGTTCAAGTTGTGCAGTGATCAGCTCCTGTAGCATGTGTAGGCAATGCGATTGTTGGAAGGTGCTTGATAATTTGGCAACTTGCGTAAATCATTCCAGGTTGCAATAAATTACTTGTGTATCATAGTCATTACTGGGATTGATTCCTGATGTTGCATGATGTGGTCAAGAGTGCTTGGGACCTGGATTTGTACATTAGATTAATGCCTAAGGTTCACATACAGCATGTAGGGAAGGGGAGGTGATGGCCTACAGTGGTATTATCGCTAGACTATTAATGTGGAGATCAAGGTAATGTTCTGGGGCCCTAGATTCAAATCCTGCCATGGCAGATGGTGGAATTTGAATTCAATAAAAATCTGGAATTTCGAGTCTAATGATCACAATGAAATCATTGTCAATTGTCAGAAAAAACCCATGTGGGCCATTAATGCTCCTTAGGGAAGGAAACTTATCTGGCCTGCCTTACATGTGATTCCAGACACTTGATTCTCAACTGCCTTCTTGGAAGTTAGAGATGGACAATAAATGCTGGCCTAGCCTGTGGCACCCACATCCTGTGAGTGATGTCTGTGTAATCCTATTGCCCTTTGAAGGGCTTCACAGTGATCGGAAACGTAGCCCCCTCCCTCACAGGGTGAAACAGTTACCCCACCCATTCTGGGTCTGGTCACAGTCTTTTTTTGCTCCATTGTACATTTGCTACTTGCATCATGATGGAAAGAAACATCAGCTGAACTTCCCACAGTGAGTTTCAGGCTCAATCTTTTACCCTTGGTGAACCCCTACATGTACTCATTCCCTTTGATGACTCTCCCTGTCAAACCCATTGGTTTTGAACTTGCCCCCGTTCCCATCCAACCCATCTATCATCTATCCAACAGATCATCTCCTCATTTTCTCAGCCTCAGGCATATTGAGTCAACATACTAGATATAGGACAGTACTATCCCTCACATTAGTACCAGAGTATTACTGACTGTTGATGGCCTCCACTCCCACATTCCATTTTTCCCTCCATGCTTTAATATTTCCACCTTGTTATAGGTTGACATGCCGCCATTTCACAATTGTTATCCCCTCTGATTCTGGCATGCTGCCCCAGCTGAATACCCAAGTTTCCCTCTCACAGCAGTAGGCCCTGATAATCCAGACCAAACCCCTGATGGATCTCTGATTAGCTCTCTGACTGACTTACAGGTAGTTCTGCTCTAACGCATGTTTCGTTAATGCAAATTGGCTGTAACGCGATTGATGAATAGTGGGCGTTGTTTGTATAATGCGAACTTTCTGCTGTACAGGTATAGTGATTTTTTATCGTGTTTCCCTATAATGTGATTTTCTATGGCAAATTTATATAGCACGACTATCAAGTTCTAGGAGAATTACCTGTACTGAAATTATCTGGGCTAGTTGCACTGGGACCACAGGGCTGGTCCTGGTCCATTCCCTGGAAGGAAGACGTACAGACCCCGTAACTCTGACCGCCTCAAGTGTCCAACTGACCGGGCCCAGGTCCCTGGGCTGATAACGGAGCTGTCTTTGACTTACTGTGCTGGGATCCCCTGACTGACAGATGTCTTCCTTGATTTGATTGATGACTACTCCCCTTAGACTTTGAGACATGATCATTTGATGGAAGCACATGCAATGTGTTTAGTACATAATGCAGCTGGAAGATTATCATCGCATTGTGCCATTCTGCAAAATGCCCACCCCACTGACTAATGACTGCTGGCAACCATGACAAGCTGCTAGGCATTGTGTCTACACTAAAAGGCAAGCTGATTAAGAAGTACAGTGAGCATTTAAACTCTAGCTGAAGGGGAAAGTGAAAAGAAGTCAAGGCAAGACAATGCAGAGATGTAGTGAGCATCCAAGCTGCTGTAATGCGAGTGAGCAAGTGCTAAAAGTGCAAGTGAGCATCCCTGAGATGGTATAATCCAAGAGATGGGTGCCTGTCGCTGATTAAAGTGTCTTGACAGCAGCATTACAATGAAAGATGCCTGTGCACTCTAAAATACAGCATTGAAGTGTGGAGCAAATGCAACATTACAAGTGGCTTCCAGGTGTGCCCTGTGGTTGGGGTGCGGCTGTTATGTGTCTGATTCCAATGCAAGTGGATGGAAAGTGCCTGTGGTTGCTGCCTTGAGATATTGATGCCAGATGTCCAAGGTGAAGGGCTGGAGGTGCAAATGGAAATCTGGAGTCACCAGCTAACTGCTCTGACTTTTATTTTATTTTTGTCATCTAGTTTCTGTCTGGTGGGTGGAAGAATGGGAAACTACATATTACTGAAGTGAGATAAGGTTAAAATGAGATGTTAATCTACACAAATGCATGAAATTAGGCACCTTCCACCCATAAGAGGTCTTTAGCAAAAAAAACCAACAACAGTACTGAGTCATCGTCAAATAACAGCTTTTGAAAAGATTAAAGAGAAGGTACTTTCACCGAGGTTTTGGCTCATTACTATCCAGGCTTATTTAGTATTTTAGCCATGAATGCATCCTCCATAGGACTATGAGTAGTCATTACCCAAATGCAAACTGATGGAAGAAAATGTACATATTATGTCAAGAGTTTTGGCACATGCTGAATAGAGGTAGGCAACCATGGAGAATGAAGCCTTCACAGTTAAATTGGAGTGTGAGAGGTTTACAGATTTCCTTTGGAGACTGAAATTCCAGGTCAAGTTGAATCATCACTGATCAAAGTAAATTTCAGAAATGCCTTTGTACATACGAAGATCCAGGCTTAGACTGGTGAGATAAGTCTATTTCATTATTTTTATTCCAATCAAGGTGCGTGCCGTGGCAGTCACATTCACAAAGGGCTGCAGTAGATCAAGCAGAAAAAAAAAGATCTTTTTCTTTTAGAAGAATTGGAATCTGACAGGGAGTGCACAAAGATCAGCAAATTCTGTCTGCAGCAGTGGTCAAAATATAGTCCAACAGACAGTGCTGTAAAGATGCCACAAGCAAAAAGAAAAGTTGATAACATTGAAGTATTTATTGGTGTACACCTTAGAATGGTTATATCAAAATATATGAGAAGAGAACTTTTACACAAACTCTATGGGAGAACATCTAGATAGCAGAAAGAGCACAACAATCAGTGTTGTGCTTTCATCAAGCCAGATGCATGCCACACACATTCAAGTGCCCACAGAGCCATTGATTTTATCAAAATTTCTGGAAAGGCCAGGAGAAAGACTGGTAATGGATTTGTTCAATTTCGAAGGGAAGATGTATTTAGTTCTGGTCGATTATTCTTCAAGAAGGTTTGAAGTGGCAAGACTTCAACAGACTCAATGATCAGAGTATTGAAAAGAATCTTTGTGATACCTGGTTTCCCACAAGGGATAGAGAAGGCAGTCAAAACCATAAAGTCACTGATGCATATGAGTGCAATCTGAAATTTACTGTATTCAATGACAGAGGAACACCATTGAATAATGGAACATTCTGGAACTGGAAGTCAATGCTGTGAGTGGCATTGGCTTGCTGATCTCCATTTGCTGATCCTGGGAGAGACCACACATCTTAGAGGGAACACTGTTTGCTAGTAAAATAGCTATTAGGAAGGAGATTGAAAACAAATGTACCCACTGTAAAATATAATTTCAAACCAAATATCACCTCTCAAGGCCATGAGAAGGTAAAAAACAAATGGAACATCACAACAGCACAAAACAGCAGAGGTGGTAGAACTCTAGACACTGGGCAAAAATTATGTCAATGTTTAAACAAGGTTAGAAGATCTTGGTTATGGACAGAAGGTCAGAGGTCACAGAAATCAGCAAAACAGATGAACTGATTGAACTAATGTCTTACAGTGTCAGAACATCTAAAGGGACATTCAGGAGAAGCAAAACGGCATTGATCTCACATGAAATCTCCATGTCAGACTGAGTATGACTATCATATGATGTGAATGAGACATGATCATACTACATTAGACAGTGTACAGAGTGGCACACCTATTCCAGACATAAGGCAACACCATCAATGATGGAATCAAGTGAAGCAGATCAGGAGTCAGAGTTACAGATCTGCTCAACATGAGATTGGGATTTGGGGGTTGGTGGAGAGATGGTGATAAGGATGATACAGAAACAATGATAATGGTGGTAATGAATTAATTATTACAAAGACTATATAAGTAAGTAAAAGTAAATTACTGGAAGAATGTAGACCAAGTAGAGAAAAAATGTTGACATATATTAATATATTTTCAGGGCTTTGAATACAAGAAGTATGTAAGCTCTCAGTGCCATGCAGCATGACAATTTTTTTAATCACTCATGGAATGTAAGCATCACTAGTTGGCCAGCCATTTACTGCCCATCTCTAGTTGCCCTTGAGAAGGTGGTGGTGAGCTGCCTTCTTGAACTGCTGCAGCCCACATGCTGTAGGTTGACCCATAATTCTCTTAGGGAGGGAATTCAGGATTTTGACCCAGCAACAGTGAAGGAATTGTGATATATTTCCAAATCAGAGTGGTGAATGGCCTGGTGTTCCCATGTGTCTGCTGCCCTTGTCCTTCTAGGTGGAAGTGGTTGTGTGTTTGGAAGGTGCTGTCTAAGGATCTTTGGTGAACTTCTGCAGTGCATCTTGTAGATACGATACACTGTGACTGACCTTCAGTGTTGGGGAAAGTGGATTCCTGTGGATTGGTGCCAATCAAGCAGGCTGCTTTGTCTGGGATGATGTCAAGCTTCTTGAATTTTTTTGGAGCTGCTCCCATCCAGGCAACTGGGGAGTGTTCCATGACACTCCTAATTTGTGCTGTGTAGATAGTGGACAGGATCAGGGGAATTAGGAGGTGAATTTCTTGTCTCAGTATTCCCAGTTTCTGACCTGTTCTTGTGGCCACTGCATTTATGTGGTGAGTCCAGTTCTGGTCAATTGTAAGCCTCCAGGATGATGGTAATGGTGGATTCAGTGATGGTAACACAACTGAATGTCAAGAGATGGTGATCAGTTTGTCCCTTATTGGAAATGGTCATTGCCTGGCATTTGTGTGGCTCCAATATTGCTTGCTGCTTGTCAGCCCAAGCCTGGATATTGTCCAGATCTAGTTGCATTTAAAAAGGACTGCTTCAGTATCGGAGGAGTTGTGAATGGTGCTGAAAATTGTGCAATCATTGGCAAACATTCCCACTTCTGACCTTAAGATGGAGGGAAGGTCATTGATAGTGCAGCTGAAGACGGATGGACCTGGGGCACTGTTCTAATGAATTCTTGCAGAGCTGTCCTGGGGCTTAAATGACTGACTTCGATCAACCACAACCATCTTCCTGTGTTCCAGGTATGGCCCATCCAGCAAAGACTTTGCCCCCCCCGATGCCCATTGATTCCAGTTTAGTTAGGGTACCTTGACACCAAACTTGGTTATTGAGTCATAGAATTATAGCATGGAAATAGACTGTTTGGTCCAATTCATCCATGCTGACCAAGTTTCCCAAACTGAACTGGTCCCACTTGCCTGCGTTTGGCCCACATCCCTCTAAAGCTTTTGTATTCATGTATCTATCCAAATGTCTTTTAAATGTAACAACTATACATGCATCTATCACTTCCTCTGGCAGTTCCTCCCAAAAAATGAACCACCCTCTGTGTGAAAAAGTTATCCCTCAGGTCCCTTTTAAATCTTTCTCTTCTCACCTTAAAAATATGCACCCTAGTTTTGAACTTATCATTGTAGAGAAAAGACCTTTACTATTCACCTTATCTATAACTGTCATGATATTATAAACTTCTATAAGGTCATTCCTCAATCTCCTATGTTCCAGTGAAAAAAGTCTCAGCCTATCCAGCCTATTCTTATAACTCAAACCCTTCATTCCCATCAACATCCTGGTAAATCTTTTTTCTGAACCCTGTTCAGTTTAATAATATCCTTCATTTAACAGGGCAACCAGAAGTGTACATGGTACTCCAAAAGTAGCCTCATCAATGGCCTGTACAACCTCAACATAATGTCCCAACTCCTATACTCAATAGTCTGATCAATGAATGGAAGTGTGCTAAACGCCTTCTTAACCACATTGTCTCCCTGTGATGCAGATTTCAAAGAACTATGTACGTGAACCCCTAACTCTGTCTGTTTGACAACACACCCAAGGGTCCTTCAATTACCTATACAAGTCCTGCCCTTGTTTGTTTTACCAAAATGCAATACCCAGTATTTATCCAAATTTAACTCCATCTGCCAGTCCTCAGCCAATAGGCTCAATTGATCAAGATGAATGTAGCCTTAATGTCAAAGGCTGTTACTCTCACCTCATCTCTGGAATTGAGCTTTTTTGTCCATGTTTTAACCACGGCTGTAATGAGGTCAGGAGCTAAGTGGCCCTGGCAGAACCCAAACTGTGCGTCACTAAGCAGGTTATTGCTGAGCAGGGGCTGTTTGATAGCACTATTGATGACACCTTCCATCACTTTACTGATGATCGAGAGGAGATTGATGGGCGGTATATGCATGTGTTGGATTTGTCCTGCTTTTTGTGTACAGGACATTTCTGGCCAATTTTCCATATTTTCGGGTGGATGCCAGTGTTGTAACAGTACTGGAAAACGTTGGCTGAGTGACATGTTCTGGAGTATAAGTCTTCAGTATTACTGCTGGAATGCTGACAGGGCCCGTAGCCTTTTCAATATCCAGTGCCTCCAACCATTTTTTGATATCACATGGAATGAATTAAATTGGCTGAAGTCTGGTGTCAATGTTGCTGGAGACCACCGGAGGAATCTGAAATGAATCATCACTTGGCACCTCTGGCAAAGATTGCTGTGAATGCCACAGCCTTATGGTTTGCACTGATGTGCTGGGCTCTTCCATCATTGAGGATGGGGATATTTGTGGAGCTTCCTCCTCCAGTGAGTTGCTTAATTGTCCACTACCATTCACAACTGGATGTGGCAGGACTTCAGAGCTTAGATCTGATCTGTTGGCTGTGGGGTCATTTAGCTCTGTCTATCACTTGCTGCTTCTACTGTTCGGCATGAAAGTGGTCCTGTTTGGTAGCTTCACCGGGTTGATGTCTCATTTTTAGGTATGGCTGGTGCTGCTCCTGGCATGCGCTTCTGCACTCTCCATTAAACTAGGGTTGATGGTAATGGTTGAGTGGGGGCTATTCTGGGCCATGAGGTTGCAGGTTCTGCTGGAGTACAATTCTGCTGCTGTTGATGGCCCACAGTTCCTCATGGATGAGTTAGATCTGTCCCATTTAGCATGATGATAGTGCAGCATAACACGATGAGGGGTATTCTTAATATGAAGGACTGTGCAGTGATTGTTTCAGGTAAAGGTTGCTGCCAGATACTGGCTGAACTTTACCAGGGTCATCCAGGGGTTTCCAAAATGAAGATGTTGGCAAGAGGTTATCTCTGGTAGCCAAGATTGCATGCAGACACATTTACCTTGGTAGGGCAGTGCCCAGAGTGCCAAAAAAGACAAAAATTATGCCAGCAGCTACCCCACATTCATGGGAATGGCCAGGTAAACACTGGGCTCAGTTACACGTTGATTATGCAGTTCCTTTCATGGTCACAATGTTCTTAGTCATTGTGGACACACACTCCAATGTGGCTGGATGTGCATAGAATTCATTTGTCAAACACAGGGATGACAAAAATCTGCGCGCATCTTTTGTAAGTCACAGACTCCCTGAAGTGTTGGTCACAGATAATGGGCCATCGTTTACCAGTGGGGAATTTGAGTATTTCCTTAAGTTGAATGGTATTCGACATATAAGGACAGCTCCATACCATCTATAATCCAATGGTCTGGCAGAAAGAGCAGCCCAAACTTTGTAGGCAGCCTACGGCTTCATTAGATAGTAAACTGTTCTGGTTTGTATTTGATTATAGGACCACCCCTCATGCAACTAAATGGATAGCTCCAGAAGAATTGCCAATGGGGAGAAGACTCTGCACCAGGTTAAATTGGATCTTCCCTGTCCTGGGGTGGGAATGGTTGGTGGAGAGGGTGAAATGGCATCAGGAATGCCATTGCTGAATATAAAAGCTAAGCGAGATGGACAGTTTACTTCAGGTGATGCAGTTTGGTGTAGGAATCACTGGAATGGCCCTGCATGGGTAAAAGGCATGATCGGTGCGAGGTCAGGTCCCATAATGTATAAGGTTTGGCTATGCATGACGATCTTGAAAAAATGTGTAGACCATATGAAAGCTGCAAATTTGCAAATGGTGTGGGTGAAAAACATGCCAGGCTCCTTGCCAACTTTTCTGTCTGTTCCGGAACTAGCAGGTTCTCATTGTCCATCAAGCATTGAAGATACCTCGGAATCTGAGATAGAAATGGCAGATGATGCCACCTCGATGCCTTTGTCACTTGAAGAAGAGAATGGATTTCTTTTGAGACACTCCAGATGGAAGAGGCAAGCTACCATGCATTACACACTGCCTGTATCAGAGGTAGGGTTTGAGGAACCTGACCTGGTACTAAAATGCTACAAGACGAGCTACAAAAATAAGAACCGGCCTATGTCCACAGGCTTGGAAGGGGAGTGATGTAGTGATTGTAACAAGGATAATAGGTGGACTTCACAGAATGAGTGAGATAGCAAGAACTGCAGATGCTGGAGTCAGAGACAATACAATGTGGAGCTGGAGGAGCACAGCAGGCCAGGCAGCGTCAGAGGAGCAGGAAAATTGACGTTTCGGGTTGGGACCCTTCTTCAGAAATGGGGAGGGGGAAGGGACCTCAGAAATAAATAGAGAGGAGGGATGAGGATGGGGTAGGTAGGTGGGATGGTGATAGATGAGTGCAGGTAGGGAGTGGTGGGGATTGGTCAGTGAGGTGGGAGGGACAGATAGGTGGGAGAGAAGATGGATAAGTTGTGTCAGGTTAAGGAGGCGGGGATGAGAGGGAGGCTTGGATATGGGATGAGGCTGGTGGTGAGGAGATTTTAAAACTGGAATTCACCCGAAATTGACCCAAAACGTCAACTTTCCTGCTCCTCTGATGCCCCCTGACCTGTTGTGTTCCTCCAGCTCTATACTGTGTTCACAGAACGAATTCCTTGATTGGGGCTATTAACCTGGTCCAATCAGGGAGCCCTGGCTGACAGATATAAACAGGAAGGTAAGAGGTTCTGCTGACTGTGACAGCTGGCTCTGAAGAAGCCAGGCCAGTGTCAAGTACCATGCACATGTAAATAAAGGGTGACTTGATGATGGTATACTGGCCTGTGTTGCGTTATTTCAAACCCCAGATGTTAGTAAGGAGTACTTTGCAGGGTTGACACTCACAACATTGCATACTGAAAGAGCTCAGTCCCCAGTGCCTAACAGTGTGATGGGCGACTTTTACTGCTGTATGCACTCATCATCTTTGTGTTGTGAAGTTAACTGTGAGATGTATAATTACTTTGCTGAAGCTTTGGAAAGAAATGCCATGTATATTGAAATATATGGTTTTCTGTAAAAGTGGCATCTATGGGGATTGGTTAAATGTGCAATTAATTAAATCTACATAAACAGACTAAAATGGTTTTAGCAGTCAATAATAGCACTAATGGATCCATTTCCACCTAATATTTAAATTTGATAGCCTAAGGCAACATTTCTAATTTTCAAATCTTTGCTTGAAAACATCTTAATGCAGGTGACTGCTGAACTCTATTATTTAGCAGCTGGCAATAAAATCCTGGGTTATGATTTTCAAATCAACTGTTTTTTCAGCTTTTATTCTACACATCAATGCTTGTAGCCCAAAGAACTTCTCAAAGTTGCATCAAGATAACTTTAGCACTTCTCTTCAAGTTGGAAAGAATAATTCCATAAATAAATCATCAATACTGTTGCTTGTGGAGGATGCGCGTCATATCTGCTATTAAGTTTCAACTATAATAGCCTAATGTCATTGCAAGTTTGAAAATGCTGGTTAGTAGACTATGAAATATTTTAAAGGGTATTTGCATCTGGTGTTGTGTCTGGAAGATTCTTGCTCAAGTTTCCCAAAAGAGCTATATGCAATGAAATTATTGACAATTAACATTGATTGCTATGCGATACTAGATTTGTAAACATTAATGAGAACAAACTCCTTCTTAACAAATATATATTGAAATGTTACAGAGTATTTTGCTGACAAACACAGTTCCATGCAGATTGTTAAATTGTGAAAACTAGAACTGTTAAGACGTGATTATAATCCTGAATGATTCAAATAGGGATAACAAGATGTAGAGCTGGATGAACACAGCAGGCCAAGCAGCATCAGAGGAGCAGGAAAGCTGATGTTTTGGGCCTAGATCCTTCTTCAGAAATGGAGGAGGGGAAGGGGGTTCTGAAATAAATAGGGAGAGAGGGGGAGACAGATAGAAGATGGATAGAGGAGAAGGTAGGTGGAGAGGAATCAGACAGGTCAGAGGCGGGGATGGAGCCAGTAAAGGTGAGTGTAGGTGGGGAGGTAGGGAGGAGATAGGTCAGTCCAGGGAGGACGGACAGGTCAAGGGGGTGGGATGAGGTTAGTAGGTAGGAGATGGGGGTGGGGCTTGAGGTGGGAGGAGGGGATAGGTGGGAGGAAGGACAGGTTAGGGAGGCGGGGACGAGCTGGGCTGGTTTTGGGATGCGGTAGGGGGAGGGGAGATTTTGAAGCTTGTGAAATCCACATTGATACCATTGGGCTACAGGGTTCCCAAGCGGAATATGAGTTGCTGTTCCTGCAACCTTCGGGTGGCATCGTTGTGGCACTGCAGGAGGCCCAGGATGGACATGTCATCTGAGGAATGGGAGGGGGAGTTGAAATGGTTCGCGACTGGGAGGTGCAGTTGTTTAGTGCGAACCGAGCGTAGGTGTTCTGC
>NC_063347.1:26901427-27145177 GCF_021869965.1 Rhincodon typus
CTCAGTTCGCACTAAACAACTGCACCTCCCAGTCGCGAACCATTTCAACTCCCCCTCCCATTCCTCAGATGACATGTCCATCCTGGGCCTCCTGCAGTGCCACAACGATGCCACCCGAAGGTTGCAGGAACAGCAACTCATATTCCGCTTGGGAACCCTGTAGCCCAAAGGTATCAATGTGGATTTCACAAGCTTCAAAATCTCCCCTCCCCCTACCGCATCCCAAAACCAGCCCAGCTCATCCCTGCCTCCCTAACCTGTCCTTCCTCCCACCTATTCCTTCCTCCCACCTCAAGCTCCACCCCCATCTCCTACCTACTAACCTCATCCCGTCCCCTTGACCTGTCCGTCCTCCCTGGACTGACCTATTTCCTCCCTACCTCCCCACCTACACTCACCTTTACTGGCTCCATCCCCGCTTCTTTGGCCTGTCTGTCTTCTCTCCACCTACCTTCTCCTCTATCCATCTTCTATCCGTCTCCCCCTCTCTCCCTATTTATTTCAGAACCCCCTTCCCCTCCCCCATTTCTGAAGAAGGGTCTAGGCCCGAAACGTCAGCCTTCCTGCTCCTCTGATGCTGCTTGGCCTGCTGTGTTCATCCAGCTCTACACCTTGTTATCTCAGATTCTCCAGCATCTGCAGTTCCTACTATCTCTGATTCAAATAGGGGCTAATTTCCGTTGTTTATTTTTTCCCATGAAAAGGAATCAGTTTTCACCAACACAATCTGTACCTTTTGCATTTATTGGTTGCACAGACTCAGTGATAAGGACTATAATTTGAGTACTTTTTAAAGATACTTTTTATTCTTATTCTGGACTTTGAGTAATTTGAGTATTTTTAAAAACTTTTTTTACTCTTTCAATTCTGTAACAAACACTTGAAATACCCTGTACCTAAGATGGCACCAAAGCAGCAACATTACAAACTTTTCATTGCACTCATTTGAGTGCACATGACAATAAAGGCTATTTTATTCTGTGTGTTTGTACTGAAATGTTTGTTCCAACGTCCTGTCTGTTTTGCATTATTTTCTTGACAAGAAGTTTTCACCATGAAACGAAAACAGGATAGGGTGCGCTAATACTATATTAAGTTTTATTGCTTTTTACCTAGATAAAAATGATTGGGTTAGGAGTAAAGTTGATGTAAAAATCAGCTGTTCCAGAAAACGTTACATAAGTCTGAGTGTATCCAGAGCAGAGATTTTGGGCAAGCTACGCACAAAAAGCCTGCATTTGCTGAAAAGAGGTTTTCTGGCTAATCTTAATTATCCATGCCCAAGTAAGCATAACATGTGGCCCCTTTTTGACCTATATGCAAAGTTAAGGTTAAGACTAGAATCTTGTTCTCATATGAAGTGATATCACTACGATTGATGAGGATAGTAGTGCTCAACTTGAGTGCTACGATTAATTCCAGTCACTTATGGACATCTGAAAATTGTATTGTATAATATCATTCGCGAGTAAGTATCTGAATTGATTTATTAACTAAACAAGTAATCGATATTTTTCTTACTATTCCTGAATCAAAAGAATCAATGGATATCCAGATCATAATGTAAGTTGTATGCATGGAGCATCTTTAATAGAAAGGGCGAAACTAGTCAGTGGCTTACATGTCATCACATATATATTGAAACCATACACAGAAACCATCTGTAAATGATTCTGAAACTTGCAGATCAAAAGGCATCTTCAACTCTTTCAACTGCCTAAAATGAGGAACAGACTCGGAGAAAAATGCAAATGGTTCTCTGTTAATTAACCCCTTCAAACAGGCACTTGGCTGAATCTACCTTTCTTTTCTTGGTTAAGTGTCAATTGTATCATTTTTTTTGAGGGTTTGTTGCTGTGTGGCCCAGTAAAATTTCTTGCTCTGTCTTACCAAACCTGCCTCATTAACCACCTACTCCATCGCTATGGCGTTTCTCTAACTGATCCTAACCCCACCCTACTATGTGGCATTCCCAGAACAAGTCACCTCTCACTGGATATCTGTCAAAAGGCCAGCATCCCTTGCACCTGTGCTATCTTTAAAAGACTATTGCACTCATGGACAAATGTTAGCAATCTGGTATTGCCCCTCACCAGCAATGTAATGGCACACCACTCACAAACTCATTTTGCTCACCAGACACAGCCAGCATAGCTAACACTCCCTCACACATACTCACCCTTGTCACCATTTAACCAATAGATCCAGCAGTTAACCTGTCATTAGCTACATCCTGTATAAACATCCTCTCTAAGCCACCGTTACTCTGTGTCCAATGCCCACTGTAGACCCTGCACCTTGTCATTGTCAAATAGGTGAAGATCACATATAGGGAAACCATCAGACATTTCCAACTATGAGCTTTTATTAACACACAGAAAAAGTGGAATGAAGTGAATAGACGCTACAGTTCACCCCCAAATCCAAAGTAAATACTGGCATCATGACCAATGACTATTTAACATTCCATGATGGTCTAATGCACCCAGCTGCTATCAAATGGAACTGGGTCTCAATCAGGTCCTGTTTGGCTTGAATTGCCCAATGCAGCTGAACCCTGTAATGCACAAGCAGATCTTCCTCCTCCCCAAAACCTTCATCATCTTCCTTGGAAGACTGCTCCCATTCCCCCTGTTCCTTAGCACCCATCCAATCAAGATTTATCGTTAGATCAGCTAATTCTGGTAGGAAATAGCAGAAAACCCAGACCTTTGTTTCCATAATGAGGATATTCATGACAATATGCTTGAACCATCTTTTGAGAATCTGACGCCATTTCTCTAAAGCTGTCTGAGTTTGTGGATGGTGGTTTATAACCAAGAAACATCTCAGGCATAAAGTTTGTCTGGTTGTGTATCTGCCAGCAATCCATAACAAGTATAAAATTGTGTTAATTTGTCCACCACTGTGATTGCTCCTACTAGAATGGGCTCTGGGAACCAAGTTGACATATCCATAATGGTAAGGATATACTAGTGTCCCACTTTTGTTTTTGGTAATGATCCTGCAGAATCTACTATCAACCTTCTGATTGGTTCCTCAAAAATTGAATTGGGTCATAAAGTGGCAGTACGTCTGTATGTTGAGTTTTGCCCACCACTTGTCATGTTTTACAAAATTGGATCATATTCTTATGAAGAACTGACCAATCAAAATGCCTGCTTAGCGATGCTTGAGTTTTCCATATTCCTCTCTGTAAGAAACTTCAGTCTTTTCCAATGCCATTTTGTTTTGTTTTAATATGAGAAACCTGGATGAAATCTTATTGGGGTCTGAATGATGTGAGCTATGGCGAGATTTATGCGGCCTAGTGTTAAATCAGCAACTCGGGTGAGAGAATGAGGTTTTATTTGTGAGGGAATGTCAGCCATGCTGGTTATATGCTGTGAGCAGTATGATTTTGTGACTGTTGTACCATTATGTTGCTGGTGAGGGGCAATGGTGGATTGCCAATGCTTGTCTGGATGTACAGCGGCCTTTTAAAGATGGTGGAAGTGAAAGGGCTTATGGTCTTTTGGTGGATATGCACTGAATGTCCAGTTGTTCTTGGAATGCCATACGGTAAGGTGGGGCTAGAATTGGTTAGGAGGCACACTAGAAGGTTAAAAAAGGTGAGTATGATAAGAGACAGGGAGAAACCTCACTCGGCCTCGCAGAAAAAATCCTCCAAAAACTCGACACAACTGACAGTTGGGCAAAAAAAGTAACCGGCATCTGTCCTTTTAATTTTTTACCAATTACTATAACTGTACGTCCCATTTTAAATTTTCCACATACAAAATGCTGCTCTGTACCACAAACTATCTTATGGCTGTAATGGGAAAAATGCTCTGACTATAAATGCCTATTAATCCACCAGCTGCAACATTAACATACATTGTGAATTCAGTAAACAAAATTAGCAGTTGCTTTGCTTTTCTACGACAAAAGAGATGTTAACCAGACTTTTTTGATGAACTCAAAATAATCTGTTTATTATTTTTAAAAAATTATTGTTAAACAAAATTGGCAAACTCTGGTTTACACCTGAATTATTATCTGAATTAAAGCCAAATTTGGTCAATCCCACACTGAGGAAGTCTGTAGCATTGTGGTAATATCACTAGGCTGGTAATCCAGAATCACTAATATTCTGGGGAAATGTGTTGAAATCCCACCATGGCAATTGGTGAATTTGAATTCAATAAAAATATCTAGAATTAATACCTAGTCTAATGGCGACCATCTAACCATTGTTAATTGTTGTAAAAGCCCATCTGGTTCACTAATGACTAATAGAGGAGGAAATCCATTGGCCTACATGTAACTCCAGAGCCTCAGGAATGCGACTGACTCTTTACTGTCCATTGAAATGACCAAGCAAGTTATTCAGTTCAAGGGCAATAAAGGCTGATCCAACCAACAACACCAACATTCCATGGATAAATAAATAAAAAAAAATAGTCATACAACAAACACAGTCAATTCTCTGTAAAGATGATGGGCAGAATCTTATAGGGGCCTGAGCAATGGGCTTTTGACAGAATTGTACACAAAGTATGGCAAGATCAACTTGACATCAGGAGCAACTTGATGCATCTTTTATGCATTTTTCTATTCTCATCACTTGCCACTTGTCAGCCCAAGACAGATCATGTTGCATTTGAACATGGACTGCTTCAGTGTCTAAGGAGTCACAAATGGTGCTGATCATTGTGTATTCATCATCAAACATCTCCATTTCTGACCTTATGATGGAGGAAAAGTCATTTATTTACCAAGTAATGAGGCCAGTTTCTTGCTAGGCAGCAATGAATTACCAATTAAGGAGGATTATAGATTTTAAAATGCCTTATTCAAGCCTCAACTCACCTCATTGACATTTAGCTTCCTATTTTGCCAAATACACCAAACAAGCTTAGCACAAACAAGAATATTTGACGTGCAGGTCCAAGTGGGCACCTAGTGACTAGATCATCGCTGGCTGTGATCAGCCTCCATGTTGTTCAGCACCAAAAGATCTCAGGGCATAGTCCATGGGTACCAGCCACGTGCACTCCTCATCCAAGGACATTGGAATCTGACTTTTGACAATGCCTCACAACCACAGCTAGCATTGAAAGACTGTTGCCAGGACACTTTGTGTGCGGGGACAGGCACCCAACTCATGGATTGGATCAGGCTACATTATTCTGACTCTTGTAGAATAAATCTTTTAAATCCAGATCATATTAGTGTAAGGGCCCATGTCCTCTCAAAGCCATTTTTCCCAGTAATCAAGTTAATGAACCCCACCTCTTATCTCTTTCAAAGCTTTGCTCTCCAAGCTCACTTGATTTCCAGTAAAAACAGCAGGTGGCTAACAGCACAAGTTAAACTCTTGGCTTCATTGTTAAAAAAATCACATGGTATAATTGATCTCAATCTAGAAAATGTTCAAATCACCAAAAATATTCCAGTATCTCCCGAATAGTTTTTAAATATAAGTATGCATTCCAACACTCTTTGTCCATTAAATTGTTCTATCATTCAACTAAGCTACTTAGCCAACTACTAAGCCAAGAACAACAGTGTATTCATCAGAAGAAGGATTCATATATATCTGAAGACAATCTGTGCATTTAACTGGCTATGGATTATATTTCCCTGGGTATTCATATCTCCTCTAGAACTGGAATTGCAAATGCAATATAAAGACATCAGACATCTTGCCTGACAACTGGAAAATAACTGATGGCTATGAAGTCTGGAGGTTAGCTGTTTGGAAGGGTATTGGGAGAGATGAGCAGAACTGAAAATCTCAGCTGGCTGACAAGAATTTCCAGAGAAAACAGCACAGCTTCTCAACCTACTGTCTTGCTATGCAGAAATTGTGGCAGAGACCACTGTGCCAGAGTGGAGCTCCTGAGGCACAGCAGACATGGTGTTGACCACAATAGTGTAATTCATCATCTTATGAGACAAAACTCCAACTGGTTGATCACTTGCACTTTGTTTATTTCATGGAAACTGATTTGTTCAGCTGCTGCCTGAAGCAATAAATCAACTTTCAATAAACATTTTAATCCTAAACATGTCAAGCTAGATTTGTTTTCAGAGCTGGCAAGTAGCTCGAAGGAAGAGAACTGATGAGGCTGGCTGTTCAAGAAGAAAATCTACAATTGTATCTTGCCTTACTGTTTCTCAGGAATCATCATCCCACTGCCTTGCAATTAAGGATACATGTTGCAAATTTAAGGACAGAATCCATACTTCTTTGAAATATAATCGTGATTTTTGAGTCCTGACAGTGTCCTTGCTGCAGTTGTCCAGACTGTGCAATGCGTCTGAAGGTGGTGCCCTTCTTGCCTGCTTTCCAATTCAGGGTGGCATTTGGGTTCCTGAGATTGCAGGTCCAATCAGTGAGCCTTCAGTCTTGGAGGGATGGCAACAGCACTGGCAAATCTGCATGCTACTTAATAAGTGCATGCACCCACTAAGTTGCCATTGTGGTGACTTTTGAAGATGTCTCAATTTTGTTTACGTAACCTAAGGTTACAGCTGCCAGACAACCAGTCTGGAGGAAAAGCCCACCCACATAATGGCTGGTGGTTGAAGATTGAAGCATCTCCAGGTAGGCAGGAAAGTGTAAGAGGCATTGCAGGATGTCCAGCCAGCCGTAGGCTAGCTGCCTCTGTAGGCAATTTCCAGGCTTTGGACTCAGTGGAGGGCTCTCCTGCTGCTGCTTACACTTGGGTACTTAGTTATTCAAAGTGACCTCCTGCTTCTGTTGGTTGGGTAGCTGTGTCTGCTTTCAAACAGCCTTTGGAAGCAAGAACACAAAGGCCTAACACCTTCCCATTTTACTCTCCCCTGGATCCTGCATTCAAGCCTTTTTTTTTTGATCTTGTAAATGTCATCTGATACATAATTTAATCTCAAAATCTCTCGATAGCTTCATCACTGAACTGAAAATTGCATTTTTTCCTGATCAGTCAACACTTGTTAAAAAATGAGAAGATGAAATGTATCATGGCAAAAACAGAAGGGTAACTGGAACTGCCGATGCTGGAGAATCTGAGATAACAAGGTGTAGAGCTGGATGAACACAGCAGGCCAAGCAGCATCAGAGGAGCATTTCTGAAGAAGGGTCTAGACCCGAAACGTCAGCTTTCCTGCTCCTCTGATGCTGCTTGGCCTGCTGTGTTCATCCAGCTCTACACCTTGTTGTCTCAGAAGGGTAATTGGACTAGTTTTCTCTGTTGCGTGTCCCAGGTGCCCTCTTTAGAAGTATAAAGTAGGTAAAGAGTTGGTGGAGACCTGTTATATTGGGCGTTTACCATTGGTTGCACTCATTGGAAACTCACCTCTTTGTGGCTCAATGAGGCATTGTAATTCAAAGAATATAGCATTACAACAAGGGCTAATTGACGCAATTGTGGGTTTTGGACATGGAAAACTGTTTTACTGCATTGTTAATGAAATCGTAAATGAAGTACTTTTGGATGAAATGTTTTTAATATTAATTAACTTTGTTGCTACACTGATGTAACATATTGGAACACAATATCAAAAAACTTGTTCATCCGGTAAAAGCTTAGATGGCCCTACGCTTTTGAGCACACTAGTGTGTCTAATGAGATCCTATTTTACATGACGTGTTTGGAGAAGATAAAAGAGAATACATTGAACACAATTTTGAATGTCAAAGAAATGATGCACCATAAGAGAAGGATTGCACCCAGCTGGCATGCCCAAAAAGACAAATCCAGCTGCTCTGCAAGAAGTTAAAAAACATTGCCATCTTTTTAGAATGGATGTGAAGACCTTGAAAAACAAGCGTACCAGTACGGTATTAGAGATGGGAGGCTTCAGATATGCAAAGTGACCAGCAAAGTTGGGTTTGTTAGAGTAGAAAAGGCTCCCAGGAGATTCAATACAGCTGTTCAACATGATGTAGGGTTTTGATAGACTAAATAGGGAGAAACTGATTTGATTAGGAGGAGGATTGTAACACGGGGACATAGTTTAAAATTGTTAACAACAGAACTACAGGGGACATGAGACATTTTGTTTTTATGAATGAATTACTGTGATCCGGAACGCAATCTCTGGATGGATGGTGGAAGCAGATTCAATAGTAAATTTCAAAACAGAAATGAAAACCTCTCAGGCTAAAGCAAGGAATAGGGGAAAGGGACTAATTTTATTATCCTTTCAAAGAATAGAGAAAATGGCCTGAATGGCCTTCTATGCTGTAAGATAGTATTATGCATATGATTTGCAGGCTGTCTTTTTTATTAGGGTGATTATTCAAAAACTTTGCTTTCTTGTAAGTAAATCTTTTATTCCATTGTTGGACGCACATGGAGAAAGCGATTAAATTGCCCTGGTGAACAGTACATCAGTTCCCTCTTGATGCATCTGTCATCTGTAGATTCACTGACATTAATAATGTCCCCAGTAATAGCTTGGAATCAGTTCCTCTTACAGTTCCACAGGTTCTTATTTTCACTGCTTTTGTCTGTCAGGTTCTCAGTACAATTTTACCAAGAGTTTTGGTAGTTGCTACAGCTGTAGAACTGTAATGAGCTTAATGTCTAGAGTCATTCCTGTGCTACAAGCTGGCTGCAGACCAAATTCAAGATATCATACAATTCTGTCTGAAACACAAATCTACAAAGCTGGCATATGGTATATTGCAAGGGATATGTCTTAGTATGAGATACTTGAAAGTCAGATTCATTATAACATGCTGTCAAGATGCTATGGATTACTGTGCAATGTGCTAACACATTAAGTAACATTTCTTCAGTGGCATTCTATGTGACTTCACTTTACATTGTCTTTTAAAATGGCTTTAGAACACAGTACAGAGGGATAGAGAGAGAGAGAAAGAGAGAGAAAATTGACATGGGTGAATTTTGCATTTGAAAATTTGCCACACCCCTCACCACACAGTAAAACGTGCCATGATGATGTTGAATTTAACAATGTTTGGGATTTTTTTAAGTTGCTAAAACAAGGCCGCATAAGGTTGACAGATAAGGCCTGCTATTGGGATCATGACTCAATATGCTTGAGAAGGTACGTCTGATTTTTAAGTATTTCTAAAAATATTTTAAGTGCTTTCAAACTGATTAATCAACTGATTCTGAGAACACATGACTATACAATTGTAACCATGGCCACAGCATTACTCCTTTGCCACATGGCATGCAATGCAAATTCTAAGATCTCACTCACCAGGGTGTTATTCATATTACAATGCAAATGTAGCTGCAGTAAAAATTTAACACTCTATTAATTAACGTGTGAGCTCAAGTCACCAGAGCTTACTGTGTTCAGACATTTAAAAACTGGCCCTGACACTAACTGTAAGCCTGTAAGAGAAAAAGGCAAAGGATTTGTGGTCAGGAGGCAAATTTCCTATGCAGCTATAATTGGCCAGTTTTCATCAGATGGCCGCAACATTCTTTATTTTGATTGTACATACAGTGGAGGGAAAGTGGTAATATTGCTGGTACACAGGATTTAGGTGTATACTGACCAACATATCATGCACAACTTTTTCCAAGCTACCAAAGCAATCTATGGACTGTGTTCGATCAGATAAAATCCTCTCTGATCACAGGATGGCTCCCAGAACTTCAAGGATGATGATGCCATCCTTCAATGATGGAAAGAGCACTTTGAACTTCTCCTCAGTCAGGAGTCCCCACTTCAAAGGAGACCCTTCAAGCCAACTCACTGCACCCTGTGGAAAATTCCCTTAGTGACCCACGACCTTCAAGAGGCTTAAGCAGGCCATCCAACAGATAAAGACAATCAAATCTTGGGAGTTAAATGATATACCTGCTCAAGTCTAGTGTGCTGGCAGCTACTGGCTTATGCCAGGCTCCATTTGCTCATTCTCCACCTCTGGAATAAAGAAGATAGCCTCACAGATTTCAAGATGTGATGATATTGTGATGATATTGAATTTACAATGCAAGAGTGGGGATAAAACTGACTCTGCAAACTGTGGAGGGATTTTTGCCCTGTCCATCACAGTTACGGTCCTCACCTGTATTTTTCTGAACCACTTTCCTCCAGATGCAGAGCACCTCCTCCCAGAAACCACGTGTGGGTTCTGACTATCCTGGGGTACTGCTGGTATGGATTTCGTGGCAAGGCCGATACAGGAAAATTGTTGGGAGCAAAATCTAGAACTGTTCCTCATTTTTTCAACCTGACCAAAGTATTTGATTTTCTAAATCATGAAGTCCTATGGACTGTCCTCCGCGTTTTGATTGCCCATTAAAGTTTGTCAGCATTCTGAGACTCCTGTCTGACAATATGACTACCACTGTCCTGAAATGAGGGTTTAACACTGACACATTTTACATCTAGACTGCATTCCTTCACCTTCTTCATCATCTACTTGAGCACCATTATCCACCTCATTCAAAATGATCTATTACCCAGTGTCAGCATCCAATATCTTCTGGATAGAAAGCCCCTCAACCCTGGTCACTTTGGGGCAAAAACACAACTCAGCATCATTGATATCTACTGCCTTCAAGTTTTTGGATGAATGCTGTGGTGGTACAGTCCACACGGTCAAAGGATGCTCCTTTTAAGCTTCTTGTGTATGATTCCTGGTCTGTATTTAAACACTGCCAATTGGAAAGTTCTCCACCAACTTTCTCTGGGCTAGTTGAGCATGTCCCATGCCAGTCTACATTGATGGGTTTGTTCTGGAGTATGTGCAGCACTTACCATATTTGAGCAAGTACCCTCTCCCAGAGTACTACTAACAATGAAGAAGTCCAGCACCAACTCAACTGTTCCAGTGCTACCTTCTGCAAGTTGTGACATATCTTTGACAACAAGGACCTCTTGAAGTCAGCAATAGTCTTGGTCTATAAGGTTGAACACCCTCCTCTAGTGCAAGGAAAGCTGGACCATTAACTGATATCACGTTAAATCCTTGAGAACTTCCAACAACAGTGCCAATGGTGAATCCTGGGGATCAGCTGCGAAAATTACCAGATCAATTCAAACATCCTCAACAGAAATGTATCTACCAGTATCAAAGTCATGCTCCTGAGAACCAAAACCAACTGAAGGGCCATTGCCTCCAGCTACCTGAAAACCGTACCCCTCAGCAGGTTCTCTACTCTCACCTCTCCATTGACCAAAGCTTAAAGGGTGGCCAAGGGAAAAGATTATGCTAAAGGGCTAAAGCAATGAAGTATTGACCCCAATGACTGGAAGGAGAAAGCTGCCATCTAATTGGCCTGACATTTCTCGATCCATCAGGGCCCAAGCCACGTCAAGGCTCCACAACTTGACTGTGAATTGGAACAGTGGCACCAATGGAAGGAGAAGGAAACCAGCTTAGGGCTGCAAATTCTATTCCCCTGTGTGGAAACATTTGAGAATCTAAAGTAGGGCTCCTCAGTCATCTGAAGACTCATCTAGCTTTATAGATGTTATCCTCGGTTCTGAGGGACTACCAACAATAAAGATAAAATCACTCGTCTAATATTCCATACTAATGCTTTGGAGAAATGGGTTCAAATCCAACCATGACTGCTGGTTGAATTTGATTTCAGTTAATTAAACCTGAAATTGTAAACTAGAGTTGGTAATGGCTTCAATTGGCTTTTTAACAAACCACCTTGTTCTCATGTCGACATTTCTGTTCTGGAATTGCTGCAATTTTCCAACGAAGCTCAACACAACTTTGAGGAATAACATCTTATCTTCTACTTAGGCACTCCTCTGCATCTGTCAAAAGTATAAAAAGCACTATTTCTCAAATCATTTCAGTTTTAAAGAAGAGTCATATCGGACTTGAAACTTTAACTGTTTCTGTCTTCATAGTTGCTGCAAGACATGCTGAGTTTCTTTAGCATTTTCTGTGTTTGTTTCAGATTTCCAGCATCTGCAGTATTTTGCTTATATTATGGAATTATAAGTGTTTATCCTTCTAAACCCAAAACATACACAGACAAACACAAACTGTAGGAGAATAGAACAAAAAATTCTCTTTCTGATCAGGGTTATTCTTGAAGGCAAAAATAATAACTTGTAGAATGATCTGGAGTCTTTTTCTCTGATGTTCTGCCTTGTGTGGTCAAGTCAGAAATCATGTCTGGTTGTCTCATGAGTCTTGGCAGACACAGCTTGTTCAGGAAATACAATATTCAGAATTTCCTTCAATCGCTCTTCCAGAGGAACAAATAGATTTCACTCAGAACTTCAATGGTTCAGAAAAAGGAGAGATCAGCTGGTTAGCCCTTCCTGGCAGGCTTCATATCTTCCATCTAAATTCTAGATATCAAAGCACTTTCCATTTAGTAACTGTTCAAATATCTCCTGCAGGGGCTACTGTGAAAAAAACAAGTTATCAGTAGTCATGTGATTGCTAGGAAGCCTTGTTAAATAAAATTTCAGTATCCATTGTGACCTTTCAATGACCTCTTTTAAAGAATTCATTCCAGATATTTCCATAAAATCTGAAATAAATGCATTTTTGCATAGCCCTTCAAAAATTAACTCCTCCAGAATTATGAAATATCTTTGAACCACTGCAAATCTACAAAAATGTGATTATTTCTTAACTGCCCTCTGAAATGGTTTGGCATCCAGTTAGTTTAAGGTTAATTAGGCTTAGGCAACAAATGCTGGCCTTGCTAACTTTCAATGGCAAAATAGGTCACCATACACTTTGGGGCAGTCTCCTGTACTCTGCTGATAAACTTAAAATTCACTGCAAAGTAAAATCTCAAGCTATAAGTAGTTTACTGAAAGTTGGACATTAGCCACCAGCAAAACATGAGGCAGCATCAAGTTCAGTAAATGGGAACCAAGGTCAGTCATTAGCCTCGTTGGAATGTTAAAAGGAAGTTAAGAACAATATCTTGGCTAAAGACGAGGATGAGTGCTTCATAAGACTAGTTGCCAACAAGGTTGCCAAATGACTTCAATGTAAAACCCATGTCCAAATGCTAACATTCAATAGCCAAAGTAAGTGATGGCAAGAAGACACAGGACTGAAACATGAGTAATCAAGGACATCAGTCATCTGGTATATTTATAATTGGACAAGGAGTTGCTGGGTGTAACACACTGACTGGCCTGGTCAACCTCAGTGATATTGCATTGTAGAAATAGGTACAAGTACAGAGCTCCCCACAAAAGTTATAGAAGATCTTAGTGAGAATTCAGGGAATTTGAGCTGCACTCAGAGGAGTGACCAGTGGCAGAGGCAAGAAAATGCAATCAGGGGATGTTTAAGAGACAACCTGAGGCCAGCCAGAAGGCACAGACACTTGTTATGGCTTGTACCCAAAGCATAAACATGGTAATACAATTCTCAATCAAACCTTTAGGTCTTACTTGGTTTGGATGAATTTTACTCGCTACTACCAATATGGGTTAACATCAAATCATTGAATATCACACTTTACCAAAACATAATATTGATCTATTTGTGGAATTTCTAACATAGAGATGGGGTAAGGAAGTCTCACTTTGATGTATTTGATTTTGTTTCATATTCTTCATTATAACCTCTTCCTCCGACTCCAAATAACACAGAGCAATTCCTGTCTAGAATGCTCATTTTAAAAAAATCCCATAACAATGAAAAATGCAACCACCAAAACTCTGCTTAAAGATATTTAGAAAAAGATTGATATATAAAATCTTGAAAATTAGATCATGTTGTAAAATGGATACATTTTCAGATATTCTTTTGGAAAAATTCTGTTTTTTTGTTAATCAAGGATGAGCCTGCTCCTAGGGCATATTTCATTTGGGTGAACTCGCAGAACTGGAAAAATGATAGGACATTGTGTATATGGTCAGAAGATTGTATAATATTAATTAAATTATTTAAATTATGTTCTTGATGGCTTTCTGTAAAAGCTCCAACAGCTAAAATTTAGACTTAATGAAAAATATTCACCTGGCACAGAATAAGTGAAGTTCTTGCAAGATTTTCTGACTTTTTTTTATCCCTCCCAAGACTAATGCTGCTTCAGCAGCACCAGGAATGGTGACCAGATTGTTTCTCCCTTCCTTACATTTTTCAGTTCTGCTGGATACAGGAGATGGTGCTGCAGTCTTGATACACAACTGCTGTGTTGCACACATCAGATATCTGCCATAAAATTGGTTTTTGCTTTTCTCTTATTCTCTTCAGAAGTGCTCCCAGTAGCAGGTCATTACACTTGATTTTGTTGTGTCCAACAGTCACCATAGCACAAAAGAAATAGAAAATAAGTTTTCTCATGCTGTTTCTCATTATTGTAGAGGATTAATTTTGTTTATTGTTGTAAATTGGTCTTGTCACCATTACTGACCTTGCTTGCTGTGTAGGTGATTTAGCACAACTTATTACTATTCTAGTCAAATGTGAAATGATGAGTTATTGAACATACTTATTTATGTTCAGAAAAGCATAAACGGTGTTCAGTTGACCCTTGCATCATACTCATGTGACCATTTCTAGTCTCTATTTAGAACACTGCATAACTGTATGTGTGAGAAAATAGAGTTGCAAGAAAGTTGAAAAGAAAAAATTATGTTTCTTCTGTTATAAAGCGGAGGTCAACACCCACCCTCCACTAACCCCTGACCCCGATAACTAAAACTGAAACACCCAGAGAGGCTCACCTCACCCTATAATCTGTTAAAAGAAGTGTGAAAAGTAGTATAATCTGCCTCTTCCCACGCATCTGTTATAAAGGAATGGTTAAATGAAATAAACTCCTACACTCACTCTATAATCAACAAGTAATAATTTATTTATCTACCTCTAACAGTGAACAAATTAACTGAACTATTAACAAACCGAACAATTCCCCTCTATTGAGGGGAACTGACCATTTCCGAAGAAAACAAAATTCTGATGGTATGCTGTTCCAATAAATACAAGTCCTACATATATAAACCAAAATAATAAAAAAAAATTAGAACTTAGTCTCTTGAAATTATAGCCAGGTTGTGTCTTCTGGAATGTTCTGTGTTTTCTCCATTGATCTTCTGTTAGGTACGCCTTCTCTGTTGAATTCTTTTGTCAGGAATATTAACTGAGAGTGCCCTGGTACCTTTATTTGGATGATGCTTTCTCTAAGAGCTGAGAGAAGTAATCTCTTAGCAGATGGTAGTTCATTCTCTACTGTTTTTGCAACTGTCCCTGTCTTTCATACCCTTGATGACATATCAATTTCTTACAATAGGATTGGTCCTATATTGTCAAAACCATCAGATTTAAATTTAATTGGTTTTTAGTATCTAAGTGCCTGGTTCATTAAGCGATTGGCTAAATCAAAACTTGTTGTCTTGATAACAAAGACAAAACTGTGGCTTGGCCTGCTAACCATCCAGCCTTTTGGTACAGATGCTACAATTTAGATGATCTGTGCACCTACACAAGCTGTCCAAAAACTACTTTTTCTCCAAGCCTAGAAAAATCACATCATCCTTTAAAGGGACCACACACTGCTTTCCCCCCTATCATTTTATGAACATCAATATTTTGCAAACACCAAATTATAATGTCCTGCCTTCCAATCCACAAATACTCTTCCCAACTTTGCAACACATCTCAAATTTACAGCATTAGTTATTTCAAGAAATCTGTGGTAAACTATCAAATACTAACATAGTGAAATCTTGGATGAACATACTTCCCAATAACATAACCTCATTTATCACCGTCACCTTTATAGATTCTGCTGTTCATGATTTTTTACACTGTACTTGTCAATTGTACTTGTAATGTGCAGGTAGTTGGCAAATCTTAGCCTTCAGCCTTTGACATATTACTCAGCTGTTTAAACTGCCTTTAAGTTGTGTTGATCAGTAAATTGGTTTATATTCAGTAATGGTGTCACTAACATATTGAAGAAAGAAAGACAAGTAGGAGGAAATGTGCCAAATAAAGCTCAAGGACAGTCACTAGGTATAAGAAGAACTAATCATTATTATTGGGAAACACAAATGGGATTGTGTTATTTGGAGTCCTATTATATCAATATACAATTGCACTAATCATTAACAATTTATCGCTAATATATTTAAAATGTAAAAATGTCTATGTGAATGTTGTTAATTTTTGTGAGTTTTTTTTACTGCCTTGAAACATAGGCACCAGATAAAGAGTTTGCTGGATGTTTAGGAACGTAGGAAATGGGAAAAGGAGTAGGATACTCATGAATGGCCCATCTAGCCTATTCCACTATTCAAACAGATAGAGTCATAGAGTCATACAGCATGGAAACAGACCCTTTGCTCCAACTCCTCCATGCCAAGCAGATATCCTAAACTGATCTAGTCCCATTTGCCAGCATTTGGCCCATATCGCTCCAAACCCTTCCTATTCATGTACCCATCCAGATGCCTTTTAAATGTTGTAATTGTACCTGCTTCCACCACTTCCTGTGGCAGCTCTTTCCATACACACACCACCCTCTGTGTGCAAACTCTTGCCCCTCAGGTCAGTTTTAAATCTTTCCCTTCTTACCTTAAAACTAGTATAGGACTCCCCTACCTTGGGTACAAAGAACAAAAAAAAAGAACAAAGAAAATTACAGCACAGGAACTGGCCCTTCGGCCCTCCAAGCCTGCGCCGATCAAAGATCTTGACTGTTCACCCTGTCCATGCCCCTCATGATTTTATAAACCTCTATAAGGTCACCCTCAGCCTCTGACGCTCCAGGGAAAAAAGCCCGAGCCTATTCAGGCTCCCCCTATACCTCAAACCCTCCAATCCCGGCAACATCCTTGTAGATATTTTCTGAACTCTTTCAAGTTTAACAATATCTTTCCTATTGCAGGGAGACTAGAATTGAACACAGTATTCTAGAAGTGGCCGAACCAATGTCCTGTATAGCTGCAGCATGACATCCCAACTCCTATGCTCAATGCACTGACCAATGAAGGCAGACATGTTAAAAGCCTTCTTCACTCCCATGTCTACCTGCAACTCCACTTTCAAGGAACTATACACCTGCCTCCCTAGCTGCCTTTGTTCGGCAACACTCCTCAGGGACTTATTATTAACTGTATAGGCACTGCCCCAATTTGTCTTACCAAAATGCAAAACCTCACATTTATCTAAATTAAACTCCATCAGCCACTCCTTGCTCCATCAGCCCAACTGATCAAGGTCCTGTTGTACTGTGAGGTAACCTGGTTCACTGTCCACCACACCATCAATTTTGGTGTCATCTGCAAACTTACTAACCATTGCTCCTATATTCACATTCAAAGCATTTATATAAATGATGAAAAGCAGTGGTCCCAGCACCAATTCTTGCAGCCCTCTGCTTGTTACAGGCTTCCAATCCGAAAAACAACCCTCCACCACCACCGTCTGTCTCGTACCTTCAAGCCAATTTTGTATCCAATTGGCTAGCTCCCCTGGATTCCATATGATCCAACCTTGTTAATCAATCTACCATATGGAAACTTGTCAAATGCCTTGCTGAAGTCCATATGGACAACATCTACTGTTCTGCCTCCATCAATCCTCTTTGTCACTTCTTTAAAAAACTCAATCAAGTTAATGAAACATGATTTCCCACACACAAAGCAATGTTGACTCTCCAAAATCAGTCCTTGCCTTTCCAAATACATGTAAATCCTGTCCCTCAGAATCGCCTCCAACAACTTATGCACCACTAATGTCAGGCTCACCGGCCCATAGTTCCCTAGATTCTCTTAACACCTTTCTTAAATAACTGTACTACATTAGCTAACCTCCAGTCTTCTGGCATCTCATCTGTGGCAATGGGTGATGCAAATATCTCAGCAAGGGCCCCATCAATCTCTTCCCTAGCTTCCTACAAAGTTCTGGGATACACCTGATTAGGTCCTAGGGATTTATCCACCTTCATGTGTTTTAAGACATGCAGCACCTCCTTGTCTGTATTATGGACACTTTTCCAGACATTACTATTTATTTCCCCAAGTTCTCTATCTCCCATATGGTTCTCCACAGTAAATACTGAAATGAAATACTCATCTAGTATTTCTCCTATCTTCTGTGGTTCTACACATAGACAGTCTTGATATTTTTTAAGGAGGCCTATTCTCTCCTTAGTTACTCTTTCTCCCTTAATTTACTTTATAGAATCACTTTGGATTATCCTTAATCCTATTTGCCAAAGATATCTCATGTCCCCTTTTTGCCCTCCTGATTTCCCTCTTAAGTATACTTCCACTACGCTTATACTCCTCAAGGGATTCACTCGATCCCATCTGTCTATACCTGATACATGCTTCCTTCTTTTCCCTGACCACGGTGTCAATTACTCTAGTCATCCAGCATTCTCTGCACCCACCAGCCTTGCCCTTCACACTAACAGGAACATACAGTCTCTGAATTCTCGTTACCTCATTTTTAGAGAGCTCCCACTTTCTAGCTGTCCCTTTACTTGTGAATAGCCCCTCCCAATCAACTTTTGCAGGTTCTTGCTTAATACTGTCAAAACTGGCCTTACTCCTATTTAGAACTTTAACTTTTAGATCAGGTCTATCCTCTTCCCTAACTCTTTTTAATGGAATTATGATCACTGGCCCCACAGTGCTCTCCCACTGATACCTCACTCACCTGCTTGCCTTATTTCCCAAGAGAAGGTCAAGTTTTGCTCCTTCTCTAGTAGGTACATCCACATACTGAATAACAAAATTTTCTTGTACACACTTAACAAACTCCTCTCCATCCAAGCCCTTAACACTTTGGCAGTCTCTGTCTATATTTGGAAAGTTAAAATCCTCTACCATTACAACCTTATTATTCTTACAGATGTCTGAGATCTCCTCACATATTTGCTTCTCAGTTTACACTGACTGTTGGGGGGAATCACAGTACGATCCCAATAAGGTGATTGTCCCTTTCCTATTTCTCAGTACACCCATATAACTTCACTGGATCTTCTCCCAGGAATATCTTCCCTAAATATCGCCATAATGTTATCCTTAACCCCCTCCTCTCTGCTGCTCCCTCTTCTATCCTTCCTATAGCATCTATACTCTGGAATATTAAGCTGAAAGTCCAGTCCCTCCCTGACCCACATTTATGTAATAGCTATGAGATCCAAGTCCCATTTCCCAACCATGCCCTGAGTTCATCTGCCTTACTTGTCAGGGCTCTTGCATTGAAATGAATACAATTAAATTTGTCAGTCTTACCTCATTCTCTGCCTTGCTGTTGCCTATCTTGACTATTTAACTTGCTCCTCTTCTCTACTGTACCAACTTCAGACTTATCTCTTTCTCACTATCACTTTAGTCCCAACCCACCGCTCACCACCACCCCCCCCCCCCCACTAGTTTAAAGCTCCTGAGTAGCACTAGCAAATTGCCCCACCAGGATACTGTTCCCCTTCCAATTCAGGTGCCTTTACAGTTAATGGTCCATGTGTGTTAATGGCCTGATGCTCTAGTGTGTGAACTAGTGTGCTGTGAAGGCCATAATTTTGAGAACAACCATTATACACCCTGCAGGATTAGTAAAGAAAGGGAAAAGACACTCTATCACTCAGAGTGCTGCCAGCCAGGGCAAAAGAATTTCAATCAATCTGTAAAAGCAAGAAACTTGTAATCTAATGCTCAGCTACCAATGTCATTGCTACTGGCACCATCTGCTGTAACGATTGCAACATTCTGCTATCTATTCTTCACAACTAACTCAGAGAATGATTTCTTTAAACATTTATCTTTTATTGGACTCTTTTCTTATTCCAAATTTGTGTACATGTGTGTTGCATTATTATTTCTTATCGTGTTTAATAACAAATCAACTCATTCTTTTGTTACTCAAGAAAACCTAGTTAAATTGGCTTCTTTTAAAATCTAAAATTCTTTGGTCTGGAAGAAAAATATCTGCAGAGAAGAGATCACATCTCATTCTTTGAAATCTTAGAGAATACAGGACCAGTTCCTTAAATCCCTCTTTGTAAGACAATCATGCCATCCCAAAGATTAGTCTGGTGAACCTCAGTTGCATTTCCTGTATGAAAAATATATCCTTCTTGAGATAAGGAGACTAAGGCTCCAGGTGTGGGTCTCACCAAGATTCTATACAATTGCAGCAAAGCATCTTTTATTTCTGTATTTCTTTTATTTCATTATTTTATTTCTGTTCTCAATTCTCCTTGTGATGGAGACAACTCCATTTGCCTTCCTATTTGCTTGCTGCACCTGCACGTTCACCTTTCTGAGTCATGAACAAGGGCAGACAGGTTCCTTTGAGCATCAACACTTTCTAGCATCTCACCATTTCAGTTATATTCTGCCTTTCTGCTTTATTTCTGCCGAAGTGGATAACCATAAACTCATTCCCATTATATTGCTTCTGCCACATCCTTGCCATTTGCATTGCTTGTCCAAATACCCCCTAACCTTTCTTGACTGTGAAAAAGTGTGGCTCAACCAATGAACCTTGTAGTATCTCATTCATAATATTCATCCTGAGTACGACCATTTATTCCTACCATCTGTCTTCGGTCTGTTAACAAATTTTCAATACATTGCTGTATATTATCCTCAATCCATGTGTTCTTTAAGAGTATAAATGCATTTCCCCTTTAAAATTTTGCTGGAGTTGTCCTGAACAGTACAAAACTAAAAACTTTGACAAAATACATTTTTTTCAGTAAAACTAAATGACTATTTTTAGCATTATTAAAACGTTACTAACATTGAATCTTGAGGTCTAACAAAACACATGTTAACGTGACTCTGGGGTTTAGTCACCTGGGAAGAAGAAGAAAGGAAACACAAAACTGAGAAAACAAGTGCGAAGAACATAAAAGTTGAAAAAAAGGTAAGTAAACAGGACAACTAAAACAATTGAGTACAACTTAAAAGTAAGGAAAATTGAAAGACAAAAAGAAGAGAAAATGAAATGTAAGTGATAAAAGTGGGAAATCATTGGATATGCACTGGCATACAACTTATGCTACATATAAATCCTGTAAATGTCTCTTAAAAAGGTTCTTTTTGGATGTTGTGACACATTTATTTGATTCTTTGGAGGTCTGTGGAATGACTCGGAAGGATTTTGCCATTGTAAGGAATGTGCAGGAGCAGTGTTGGCTACACTGGAAATTATGGATGTACTTCTGGGGGAAACCACTTACACTGAAAGCATCAAATTTTTATTAGATTTTCAACTTAACACCTCATGATGGAGTTAGAAGTCATGGGAATACATGGCTGAAATGTGAACTTTTGCTTTGTCTACATGTTTCAACATCAAGATCTTGGCAGTGAACCATTTTCTTCTTCTTGTGTTCTCTATCCAAAAGCAGGTCCTTGGCAATTATTCATTGATCCAAGGCTAAGTGTTGTGATAATTTAACTACACTGAGGATGAGATGGCAGGCTCTGAGTCTACCACAAGCAGAATGGGATCAAAATGCATGCCCTTGCTAGTAACTTTATTTTATTCTTAAAAGTTCTCCTCCAAGCCCCTCACCATCCTGTCTTAAAAATATATTGCTGTTCCTCTAGCATTGATGGGTCAAAGTCCTGGAGTTCCCTCAGTTTCTCAAAAAGGAGATTTCAAACCTTTTACTCAGGTATTCTTCCCTTGTGTGACAGACAGAAGACAGTGAACCTACTCAGAACTTAATTAAACAAACCCTTCTTTATTAAATCTTTTAAGAGCCAATACTCAATATAAAACATATATTTGTTGCAATATTTACGCCTCACCTCATCTAACTTAACTGCAGCTTTAACTCAATTCATTTAACCATACTTTACCTTACTTTACTTAATCCACTTTTAACCCACCTCTAACTTTAACTCTATAAGTTTCATTTGAGTCAGATACTACTCTGATTTGAGTGAACTGGCCAACTTTGTCCTCTGTGTAGCTCTCACCTCATGGTTCTTTGTCTTCTCTGAAAGTTACTTCAGGGCACATACTTATCAAATGTGGTCTTGAAGGATTTTTGTCTGAAAAAAATGCCTTTGTTCTGCTAACTTATTTTAAAATATGCTCCGTTTCCAGGAGGATCTCTGGCAGTCAGCAATGAATTGATCGAAGTCAGGTCACATTGTTTGATCCCAGCGAGTGGAGTTTACTGGTAAACAACTCGCAAATGTTTACACTGAGTCATAAACTGTGATGTTCCATGCTCCATATATGATAGTATGGTGCCAGTATGTCTAGAGACAACCATAAAACCTGCTTTATTTGGTCAACACAGGAAACTGCAGGTACCAAAATGTCCTGGCTGCAGTTTTACAGAGGTCAGAGTTTACATTAGCTTGTCCAAGATTCCATGCTTGATTGTAGATCTTAACCAGTCTTGTAGCCACTTCTGCTGCTGGCCACCTGACCACACCTCCATAAGGTCATTCTGGGCCTACCTACAGCACATGGACTGCAGTTGTTTAAGAAGGCAGCTCTCCACCACCTTCTCAAGGGCAAGTAGGGATGAGCAATAAATGTTGGACAAACCAGCAACATCCACATCCCATGAGTGAATGAAAAAATTTTAATGCACAAACGAGCCATCTAATCAACTGTGCAAGCTGATGGCGCCCACAATGAAACTCAACATAAAGTAAATGCATTGAGTTTTTCTGTCTTCAACAAGGAGTAAAGCAAAGCTATCCTCTTTGAGATCTTTATCGCTGTGTGTTGGAATGTTTTGTATGGAACAATTTCAGAATGAGGGTTCTCAACATTTCTGAAAGGTTTCTCGGAGCTCTTTTAACAGATGATGCTGTGTTGTTGGTAGGCTCATTAAGGACTTTGGTAAGCTCTACACACAGTCTTGGAAAATGTACTAGCTATTGAAAAATAGTAGCAAGTGCCTTTAGTACAGGATAATTGCCTTTGATGATTCAAGAAGGGAACCTGAATGTGTTAGGTCAACAGTAGAATTAATGAATTGGTTGATTGGCTAGTTTAAGCCTTTATCGAAAATGTAAAATTTGAAATCTGAAAGAGTGAAATCTGCAATGTGAAGTGATTAATCTTGATAGGAAAACTAACGAAGCATACTGGGCACAAAGGATACAAGAGCAAGGAAGTCATATTGAACTATCTAAGAGCCTCACCTGGAGCATTGTGTCCAGTTCGGAGTGTTACATTTTAGGGAGGATGTGAAGGCATCTTAGCAGATCCTGAAAAGATTAATGGAAATGTGCCCAGGAACAAGGAAGTTCTGCAATAAAGATAGATTCGAGAAGTTAGGACACATTTCTTTGGAGAAGTGAAGGCTGAGAGGAACTTGGAAAGAGATATTCAAAACCAAGAGGACTGCGTAGATCAGGAGAAATTGTCACCCTCCATGAAATGATTCAGATTGAGAGATGGAAAATAATTGGCAAAAGGAGCAAAAGTACATAGGAAAAAACTTTCGCACAGAAAGTAGTGAAAGTCTGGAATGCAATATCTGAAAGTGTAGTGGACGTAGGTTCAACTGATGCATTCAAAATGGAATCAAGCTTTTATTTGATAAAAAAGAATGTACAGAGTTAAGAGGAGAAGGCAGAAGAATCTTGCAATCTTGGTGGAGGTCAGGTTCAATCTTGGTAATTTCTCACTTAGAAGAGTCTGCCCATGCTCTTGGTAAGTAGTTGGTGATTAATCCTTACACGTATGAAACGGTAAAATGGTTTCAGTCAGAGTATTTTGAATGATTTTACCATTCTTTAATGTATCAAAGTTTGAGGATTGACTTGTTAGCTATCAGTAGGGCAGGCCTAGAGGTGGGCATGGAGTTTTGCGCTACTGTCTGGTGGACTGGTTCCCTGGCTCCATCCTGACAGGGGACTATTTTTCCAGAATTTGGATGTCGGGGTAACAGTGTGTGGCAATAGGACTGTTCACTTGCAAGTGAGGATAACCGATAAAGAGCTATTTTTGAGGTCAGCCAAGATTTTCCATGGAGCCTCCAGGTCTCTACATCTGACTGTGGGGAATTGGTCATCTTAGAGGACTCCTCCTCCTCATGCCACCCAATGATTAACATATCCAAGGTGTAAAGGCATTTTTTTATGTTCAATTTCAATATGTTGAACAGTTAGTGTCTCAATTTTGAGGTGGTACGTTTACGGCAAAAGAGAAATTAATTCAGAAAACGAGCATTTTGTTGCATACATCATTGTTAGTAACTATTGTGGAGGGAGATTCAGGCTCATTTTCGACACATCTCATTGTGAATTCCTGTTACATGTTCTTGGTAAGTAGTTGGTTATTAATCCTTATGTATATAAAAGAATAAAATGGTTTTGCTTAGTCATGTCTTTTAGTAAAATAAGATGTAAGCAGAAAAGAGCAGAAAAAAAATTATCAGAGGTACTCTAGACAATATAAGAAATTAAGCAAGACTAAAGGGCCAGGCCAGGGAAAGGATGAAAGAGATAAGGATGCAGCCTTGACTGCACAATTAACAGGATAAGGGGGAAGGGAGGCGTGAACGTATGAAAAAAGTCTGAAATATGTACCACAGGAACTAAGTAAATTGATCTGGGCTATCCATTCGGCAGCAGATTGTAAGATGACAGGAATAGAATTGAGGAACGATACATGTGCATGTCTTCAAGTAAGGAATCAGCACTTCTAGATTTTTAAAGTTGTAATTTAAAATAATTAAAATTGGCTCTGCCTGAGTAAATAATCATAACCTGTGCTTGAGTCTCCTGGTGGCTTGCAAAGACATGCCACAAAACAAATCATTTAGGTTGGCTGCTGATTTCCTGAATACAGACCAGTCCACCAGCTCCACACAGTCACGTAGGAGCTCATCCATTACTTCAGACCGGCATTGTACAACTTTCCATACTGGATCCTCATGCTTCAGTTTCTGTTTGTAAGCTAGGAGAAGGAGCACACCGTTATGGTCTGATTTTCCAAAATGCACGTGGGGATGGAGCTGTAGGTATTGTAGAAATGTTCAAGAGTGTTTGGGCCTCTAATGATACAGGACACACGTTGATGGTATCTTAGTAGTACACTTTTCAGGTTGCCCTAATTGAAGTCATCAAATACAATGAACAAGGCCCCAGCGTATTCCATCTCAAAGCTATTTGTAGCAGTGTACATTTCATCAAGTGCACTCTTCACTTCTGCATAGGGTGGGATGTAAACTGCTGTCGGGATAGCAGAAGTGAACTCCCACAGCAGGTATTAGGGATGGAACTTCACTGTTAGATATTCTAGGTTTGGGGAGCAATAACTCACCAGGGTCGTCATGTTCGATCACCAAGAGGTGTTGATCAGGAGACAGACCCCTCTACCCCTTGCCTTGCCAGAGGATGCCATGCAGGCCATCTGGTATATTGAGAAACCTTCAGGTTGTAAGGCACAGTAATGTGAAGCAGGAGTGAACCATGTCTCTGTAAATCAGGGCCCTCAGCAGTCTCTCAATTCTCTTTGATAGCTGAGTCTAGCTTTATGTTCTGTCACTTCAAAAACTCAGTTGGTCCGAATGTTTCATAATTCTCCCAGAGGGCTCTGTATTCAGACTTGGAAGATTGACAGGTCTTTGCCTGGAGGACTGATGACCTTGGTTCTGATCTTTTTTTGTCTATTCATTTTGGTGGGATGTGGGCATCGCTGGCTAGCCGGCATTTCTTGCCCATCCCTAGTTGCCCTTGAGAAGGTGGTGGTGAGCTGCCTTCTTGAACCATTGCATTCTTCCTGCTGTGGGTTGACCCACAACGCTATTACAGAGGGAATTCCAGGATTTTGACCCAGCAACAGTGAAGGAATGGTGATATATTTCTAAGTCAGGATGGTGAGTGACTTGGAGGGGATCTTGGAGGTGGTGGTGTTCCCATATATCTGCTGCCCTTGTCCTTCTGGATGGAAGTGGTCGTGGGTTTGGAAGGTGCTGTCTGAGCATCTTTGGTGAATTTCTGCAGTGCATATTGTAGATAGTACACACTGCTGCTACTGAGCGACGGTTGGTGGAGGGAGTGGATGCTTGTAGATGTAGTACCGATCAAACGGGCTGCTTTGTCCTGGATGGTGTCAAGCTTCTTGAGTGTTGTTGGGTCTGCACTCATCCAGGCAAGTAGGGAGTATTCCATCACACTCCTGACTTGTGCCTCGTAGATGGTGGACAGGCTTTGAGGAGTCAGGAGATAAGTTAATTGCTGCAGTATTCCCAGCTTCTGGGATTCCCAGATTCCCAGATCTTGGCCCTGTGTGATCTGTAAAACCTATACACTGGAGGACCTTTTATTGCTTGGCTGTTCTTTGCCGAGAACATTGTTCATGTTAAACTAGATTGGACAATTACCCCTATTTGGAAGATGCTCGATCTCCTGAATTTCTTTCACAGTGGAACTTTTCTCTGCTGAATCAGGTAATTACTCCATCATCTGGTGGAGCTTTAATCTCATGAATTTCTTTATTGGAAGGTGGCTACTCTGTTGAAACATTTATTTTCTTTTTGTCGTAGCTTGGATCTCTGAGCAAGGTGATTTCTTCTTGACAGTATACTGGATCTTTGTGCTAGGTAGTTTCTTCATGACCGGGTCCTGAATCTGGGGCTATTGGTTGTCCTAGCTTACTTTTGGCTCCCAACGAGTCCTATGTAGCCCATTTTCAATCTGTGCAAACAAATCTTTATTCTTAACCTGTTGACTCATCTGTGTTGAAGTATTTGAACTTTTTGTTACAAGTTGTAGATCAGATTGCATGTTTTCATTCACCTTTGAGGTTGATTTACTTGTAAACCCAATGTGTGCACATTTTCAGTCATGCTGCTTTCGGATTGCTGTTGACTGGCTGTGGTACTGATAATTCCTGCTTAGAAGATGGATAATTGAAACATACCTTGTGGACTTGTGTTGTCTCAATGACTGATATCGAATTGGAATCTGCCATGATAACTTGTTCCCAGGATTTGTCGATGCCTGAACAACTTCTGTTAAAAATTCATAAGTGGGTTTTATAGCTTATTCTTTACCTGTTCTGCATTTTCTTGCTAATATCATCAGCTGTATGTCCTATTGAATGTAATCTGTTATTTACTTATTCAGCTTGTGAGTTAGCATTTAGTTTGGAAGAAATTCTATATCTTAAAATCTGTTTCCTCCATGATGTCTAATTCTATGTTCTATTTTGTCTATCACTGAAATTAAATCTGCTAGCCAGTATCATTTTCCTGCAAGTTCTTTCTAATATAATGATTTATTCTTTTTACTTTAAAGGTTTTCAGTTCAGTAGAGGTTCAGTTCCGATTCATTCTCCTTGCTTTAAAGCTCTTAAAGCATTTCTTTTGCCCGATAGACTTTCAAATCAGCTGTATAGGCAGTGCTATTTTATTTTCCTTCTGTTATAGCTTTTAAATTCTGCAATATAACAATGCTGAATGCTGTATTGCTTGCTACAGGTTTTCCAGAGATTTTGATGTCAAAATGGAGGTCTAATGGCTTCTGCAGGTGAAATAAAGATTTACTACGTTTTCAAAGACAAAATGGATTAATTCCTATCTTTTATGGCCTAATAAACAATGCCCACACTTTTCATGAATTTCTCAAAAAAATGCTGGTGCCTACTGCTATTTGTGCCCGAACCATGCTTTAATTTATGGTTCCTGCATTCTTATTATAGCCTCAATAATCTTCTTATTATCTTTTTTCTGTTAGACCTTGTCTAACTAGGCTTTTAAATTGCACTTTTGTTGCCTATTCTGGCTTTGTGATTTTACCACTGCTGTGACCTTGGTGTAAATTATTTCTGTGGACTTGGGATTCTCTACTGTAGATGTGCCTTTTGGTATCTGTTTGGCAACTTTCATTGTGAGCTTTAGGTAATCCTTTTTCAAATTCTAGCCTTCTCAGCTGCCCTGAGCCATTATTTTAAAGTTTTCTTCTCTCTGCCCTCAGAGATTTTTAACTTTATTCATGTAACACCAATGTCTGTTCACCTCCCAGCTAATCCTCTAATTGTAATTGGTCTTTTCGAATTTCGCTTACTGACCAATCTCTAGCTGGTAGATGTGATTAACCTTTAGCTCACATCTTTTTCTGCTTTTTACTCCAGATCCGAATTAAAATGGTTTACCATTAAATCATGTTTCTACCTTGTTGATCTTTCCATGAATTTCCCTGTAGGCTGCCTCACTGTTCATTTGTTTCACTAGTCAGCTGCAACAGCTACCAATTGGCTTCAATTCTTAAAACTGTAATGTTTTTAAAACTGTAAATGACCGTTCCTTCTGAGTTCATTGATATTTGTCCTCACCACTGATCACCATGTTATATTTGGTTTGGGATACCAAACATCGACAGCTTGTGATTGAGATAATTTGTTGCCATCCCTGAGACTTAAAACGAAGGGGCTGTCAGCTTGAATAAGCTATAGTTTACTGCACAATGCAAAAGGTTACAAGTTACATTTGTAAGTTAAATGTTGTTACTAAGTTTATGAAGAGACTGTGGATATACGTTCTCATTCCACAAGATCCTAAGTTATTCTGCCTTATCCCCACCAAAACCTAAGACCATCATATTTGATGGAGTTTAATGCTGTTTCCCAACATTTATCTCTTCAGAACAGTTATCCTAAAACAGAAATGGCTTGAGGGACTGAATCACCTGTGCAACCATTCTATGATCTTGATATTCTTAGAATCTGTTACAAGATCAGTTAATTCTTTAATATAAATAAGACATTAGCTCTTGTGGTGGAGAAGCTTCCAATTCTCTTCAGCAACTTTAGGGTGAAAATAAGGAATTGGCAAAAGAATGGGGGCTCAACTCAACATCTTGTAGCAAGAGATTCAAGGCAAATGTTAATAGCAGAGATAGTAGGAACTGCTGATGCTGGAGTCTGAGATAACAATGTTACTCATTTTGGGATTTTTGAGATGCTTGTTCTTGGTGACTTCAAGTTTACTAATCAGTGAATTTCTGTCTGCAGGCTTCAGTATCGTTTAGGTCAATACTACTTGGGCAGCCTGATTTAAACAGCTTGTTGGCATAATGGTGAGTAAGGCCTAGGGAACAAATATGCTGATGTCTGGGATGGTGGGCAGTATGCTCTGTTTCCATTGCACTACTGCAGCTCCCAATAGATTGGGACTCATTAATGATCGGCAGGAGAGCAGATTGAAGCAAATGAGTGATTCTTAGACAGTGCTGATCTATTTAGTCCATCAATCTGTTTGCTGTTGAATACAGAGTCTGCAAGCTGGATGAACACAGCAGGCCAGGCAGCATCAGAGGAGCAGGAAAGCTGACATTTCGGGTCTGGACCCTTCTTCAGAAATGGGGGAGGGGAAGGGGACTCTGAAATAAATAGAGAGAGGTGGGGAGGCCATCCTTGGCCTCCTCCAGTGTCACAACAATGCCACCTAAAGGCTGCAGGAACAGCACCTCATATTTCGCTTGAGAACCCTGCAGTCCAATGGCCACAATGTGGACTTTACAAGCTTCAAAATCTCCTCACCCCCGACCTCATCCCAAAACCAGCCCAGCTCGTCCCCGCCTCTCTAACCTGTCTGTCCTTTCTCCCACCTATCCACTCCTCCCACCTCAACCCCCACCCCCACCTCCTACCCACCACCCTCATCCCTGCCTCCTTGACCTGTCTGTCTTCCCTTGACTGACCAACCCCCACCCTAACTCCCCACCCACACTCACCTTTACTGGCTCCATCCCCGCCTCCTTGACCTGTCCGTCTCCTCTCCATCTATCTGGTCCTTTATCTACCTTCCAACTGCCTCCCCCACTCTCTCTATTTATTTCAGAGTCCCCTTCCCCTCCCCCATTTCTGAAGAAGGGTCCAGAACCGAAATGTCAGCTTTCCTGCTCCTCTGATGCTGCCTAGCCTGCTGTGTTCTCAACCTTATATGTTAATAGCAAACTGAGTTAGGTAAGCTATGCACTCTCTTGGTCTCTAATGTTGCATCTCTACTATAATAGTCCTTGCTATGTCCTTTACATCCTTAGCAATATTAAATAGTCACAATTAAGATAAAGGCCATGCTATAAATCATATTGCAGAAGTATCAAATGTGATAGTAATGATATATTTAGTTCTCAACATAATAATTCTCCTCCATTCACTTCTCACCCAATATTAAACTATGATGTTTTTTCTTAAATTAATGTTTACTAAGTCTACCACTCCGAGGGGGGAATTTCCTGGTTGCTTCAAGAAAAGGTGGGAGAAGGCTTCTGTTACTCATTTTGGGATTTTTGAGATGCTTGTTCTTGGTGACTTCAAGTTTACTAATCAGTGAATTTCTGTCTGCAGGCTTCAGTATCGTTTAGGTCAATACTACTTGGGCAGCCTGATTTAAACAGCTTGTTGGCATAATGGTGAGTAAGGCCTAGGGAACAAATATGCTGATGTCTGGGATGGTGGGCAGTATGCTCTGTTTCCATTGCACTACTGCAGCTCCCAATAGATTGGGACTCATTAATGATCGGCAGGAGAGCAGATTGAAGCAAATGAGTGATTCTTAGACAGTGCTGATCTATTTAGTCCATCAATCTGTTTGCTGTTGAATACAGAGTCTGCATGACAGCAGCTTGTGCTTCCGCCAAAGGTACCAAGGCTAATGACACTCATTTGCTTTGTCTTGGTCTGACTTCAGCATCCCTGGAAAAGAGCGGTTTCCAAAATAGACTGGAAAGTGGGTCTTCAATGTTGCAGGTGGCAGGCTTTTTAATATTTAGAATCAAACAATCTTTTCATAGATGGATCCCCATTTGCTCATCTTTGAACTGCTCAAGGTTCTCTGCTAAGCTCCCTCCTGGGCAGTCCCTATCACCAATATTTGATGACGCTCACTTCTGCTGAATGTTTCACCAGCTCCTTAACTGTTCAGCACATGGAGAGTTCCAATGTTTGTACTCTTACTTGAAAGAAATGGAAGCTGTGAAACTGAATCCTCAAGACATTTGTTCTCCTCCAACTTCTGTAGGATCAGTGTGTTGCAAGAGACTAGAAAACAAAGTATAAGTATGAGTTAGTATGCTATCTGTACTTGGTCTGGCCCACAGACTCCATATCCACAGCAATGTGGTTGACTGCAATTAGGGATGGGTAATGAATGCTGGCCTAGCTAATATTGCCTTTATCCCATGAATATATACATATTAGAAAAACTTTTGATATGAGCATGTCTTCAGAATGAAGCTTGAATTATGAATCTTTCTGAATGTCTACTGAGATTGATAGAGAGGTACAAGTAATAGACAGACACCTATTTAGATAAGCCACCAGAGTTGTCTGATGCTCAGATCATTACCCAGAACATTAATTCTGGCATCTTCTTCCAAGGGGAGCAGTTACATTATCTGGTACTCCTGCCCAAGTCTGACTTAATATCCTGACATCACATTCTGCATTATCCTACAGAAGGAGTGAATAAAAGATAAAGAGTGGGTGTTGAAAACATCAGTATGCTGAGAAGGCCTTGTGCATTTTGATCATGTGCTGAAAGCTGGACAAGATAGAACAAATTGATAGTAAGGTGATCAATGTAGAGTCGAGTGCATGAAATGTGAAGTGAGAAAGGTCTATTGGAGAAATTGCTGATTATGTATATGCTTCAATGGGACAAAAGAATCTTATTTATTTCTGGTGTGAAGGAACAAAAGGAAGTTACAAGTGTAAGTTTGAAATATGAATAAGAGTGCTTCAGAGAACTCTTGTGATTGAATGCCAACAGATGTGATAGAAGTGAAGAAATAACTGAAAGTGATGCAAGAGGATATGAATGAATTGTGATCAGATGTAGTTGACAACAATGGAGAGCTCAAGAGCTATACTCACCCATCTCAGGTCATTGAAGCTTTTTCTACATTGACCTCAAGTCTTCAGGCTAATGTTGCTGACAGCACTTCTCTAAACCACCTCTGTCCAGTTGGATAGTCACTGATAGGATGCCCCTGTGAGTACTGGTGAATAATACTCTCCTTCTTGATCTCAAGGATGCCTGCTAGTGCATTGGAAAATGTGGTGGAAGGTTTCTAACTCATTGTTGCTAAAGTAGTTGCTTGTATACTGTTCCAAGGAAATATTCCAGAAGGAAATGCAACTTCATGTTAAGAGGTGCATACTGCTTTGAATAAGGATCAAGCGGTCAGCTGGAAATTGTCTTGTGTTAATGGGTGATGTGCCTTTTGGTTAATGCCATTGGATGGGCAGGCAGTCAATCTTGAGGGTTCCTGCATGCCTCTTCTTGCCAGTTCCTGTGCTGGGTTAAAGTCGATGTTCAGTTTTCAAGATTCATAACCAATTTCATATCAATGTTATTTTCTACAGTGGTCAGTATGAGCAATAATATTGTAATTAAATTTCCTGTAGTTTTCTGAATTTATAACAGACTTTCATATAAGAGACTGCGTGGCAAGTTGAAAAAGTTGATTAAATTTACAGTACTAGCAAATGGACATATTGCATTTTCATCATTTTCATCAATTCAGTACTTCAAGACAGTAAATAACCTGATTTTTAAAAAAGAATTGGTACAGAACTCTTTGATAAAAAGGAAAGTAAAGGAATGTCACATTAGTTAAGTGTTCACTTGGTTATATTATCGAAACAATTTTTAGGTGGAGCTATTGTGTTCTGGTATGCAGCATTTGATAAAAGGCATTGACAGACAATAAAAAAAAAACTCTTAGATTATTCACTCGGAAAGAAAAAAATGCTATGTTCACAGCACAGATCTGTACAGGCCATTTATAGACTAATTCTGTACTGACTCACTTCTTTAGTCTGTGCATCATCTGGTACTAAGTCAGAACCCATGTGATGTTCATCCGCCCCTCTTAAAATATTACAAGGTTCACATCAGGCTGTAATAATGTGGAATGTAGATATTCTACTCCTAAACAAAACAAGTTTGTAACCAGGTTGCATATGCTGCTTATTTTGTTAAGGTGTTATCCAGCATTTTGTTCCACTTTCAAACAATTTTAGCTAGAATGGATCAATCATGATGGTAGTGGAAGAAGACACAAATAAAATGCTGTTCTCCTTTGCTGGAGAGAAGCTGTAATTTTCCAACTGCATTATAATTATTTCCAGTTAATTATCTCTGTAGTGCTCTTTACCACGCTTAACAAAGAGCATTTGGATTCTCTGTTTAGGAAGAAAGTGGAAGCAAATTCTTTTGAAATTGTGATGAGATGTTGGCAAACCAAAACACATGCCTTTCCAGATTAGAAAAGCGGTAATTGGGGTATTAAGCACCAATTACTGTACAGTATGTTGTAGGTCTCTAAAAAAATGAAATATCTAATGGCCGTAAAGGTGTTGAGAGTGAATATTTATTTGTGAAGCTGTGTAAAAAAAAACTGGAGTGGTTAAATATTGGCAGAAAATTACAACAATTTAATTGTTTGAAACTTTCTATCCTCAAACATACGTACTTGAAAAACTTGAAAAGAAAGTCAATTGAATTTGTTAAAGGTAATGAATTTTGCACGGTTTTACAGCAATAGTAGCACATTGAGTAGTATGCATTTTACAGATGCTTAAGATTGCTATAAATGTGGATGATGATTGTAATGGCTTGTTTGTGTTAGGAAAGCATTAAAATTGTTGCTGAAATTTGACCAGAGAAAAATGTAACATAATGTTTAGGCTAACCAAGATGGGAAATAGCAAAGGATTAGGTATAATGAACTTGGCATTGGAGACTCATGAATCATAGTAGCTACAATTGCAGGGTGGCGCCTATCACAATAGACTCTTCAGTATGTTTATGCTGGAGGATCAATACCTGTCGTTGCCCGGCATTAGGTGACAACAAAGTTGTGTCAATTGGTCCACAAAGGCTAGTAGGATCAACCAGCCATCTGCCATATGTTCATGATGGCTATTAAGCTCATCATTACCCCCAAGGTTTATGCTGCAAGTATTTTTTCAGGCACACAAGAGAAGCATTTCAAGATTAAGACCTTTTACTAGCTCCTCCTTTGTTGAAGTGGTATCTGAAACCATATCATCAGGTATCCTGCTACGTGTATTTCTGTTAAAACCAGCTCAGGCTAACCTTTACAATCAGCCGGGCAAGAGGTTTATGGTTTCACTCCCTGAGATCTGATTTTGCTTCTGAACACCATCCTCCTTTTCCCTAAGACCTCCTGCCCCAAGAGCTTTCCTTCTTCTTCTAGACACTTCTTAAAAGTGTCAAGGTTTTGGTCATTTGAACTATATCTACACATGTGTCTCTGTTGTTTTTGCTTTATAATGCCCCTGTAAAGAACCTTCAGATCTTTTATTCTGTCAAGGGCATAATATAAATTTGTTAATAAATAAATAATAAAATGTTGTCTTTTCAACATATTTGCAATCATGGAATTACTATTTGCTAAACTTGTTATTAATATTGTATATTATATGTGCTTCATTTGAGCAACTAATGATGCATTTTCTGATGACATGTATGATGAGATGCTATTCATAATGAAAGTGTCACTGATGCAGGATGGCATTTTTCATTACTTATATTTTTAACTAATTTGATGACATTGTCCTAATGGTGGTGTTCTTCTGTCATATAGGCCCGTTGGGTGCCATAAGCTTCTCTGCTGATTTGATTGCTGTAGGAAAATTGATGCCATCAAATCAGAGGGTTAATTATGTTACATTATTTTTGTACACTACGCTGGTGCTTAAACCTTGGGCTGAATATTATCTGAGGACCTGGTCTGCCCTCTCCTGTGTAAAGTCAGGACAAGTCCACCTGAGCTTGGTTGACTCAACCCCTCGGCATTTAAGGGCAAACGCATCCTTAATACATTCAGGACGGACCTTCCATCCCTGTTGGAAAGGAGGTTCCATCTTTGGGAGCTGCCGGTTGGTAGCTCTCCTGTTCCAGTAGTGTCACTGGGAGCATGGCTACTGCTGGAACAGCATTAGGCCCAGAAGAACAGGAGCCATTGGAATATGAGTTTCACTACAGCCAAGTTCATCGGTCATGCTAAGCAAGGAGGCAGACTGGTGTGGACAATGCCTCTGACATTGTGGTTAAAATACCAATGGCAGCAGGTTGGGTGTGGTGGGAAGTAGACAAGCATAGTGCCACTGCCACTGCACCCAATTTTACATCTCCCTACCTGCCAACCTGACACTTGGGCTAAATTCATGACTCTCTTGGAATTCAGATGAACAGACCTTTTGGAAAAAATTCTAATTGTTGAATAAAAACACAAAGCTTGATAATTTGTTTTTAAGATAAGATTGCAATATTTTGGCACAGGCTAATTTAAACAGCAATTCTAACCTTAGTTTGGAGTCACTGATGGGTCATATTGTACTGTTTGAGTCTTTATAATCTGAGAAGGTGAGGTCATTCTTTTTGAATCTTCAGAATGGCTATTCAAAGATTTTCTTTTGTAAATGTACAATCCACAGCTGGGCGAATGAACTTTCTGACATGTATATGAGCTGAATAGCTCATTATCTGCTTTTGAAGTGTTAAGGGACCATAACTGCTTGTGCATTGTGATTGACTGCTCTTCTTTTGTTACTGCTAATGAAATTGCTTCTGAACGAATCATTATATTTGAAGTGCGCATTCTTGTGATCTTGTTAATGCTTCACCAATTTTGTCAAATTTTTGTCATTCATTTTAGAAAATAGGAATCTCAGTCCTACAGAATGGTATATTAAGAAATAACCTCGCTTAATTGAAGGAAGACAGGATTTTAAATAAAATAAAACAAAGTTATAAAGTAATATGTCTGATCATTGATGTTCATGTAGAGATACTTATCGCATTCAAACTACATTCTTGCCTGCCTGTTGTTTATACAAGTGTTATTTCTTATTTTTGAGTTTTATTATCAACTAAAAAAGGATAAATGGCAGGACAGCCCCAACACCAAGAGTCCATATCTTGTTTCATATGAGAACTTCAGGACATTTCCTGTGTCTTAGCAAATCATATCAACAGGAAGTGTAGTGGTATTGTTGTTGGAGTAGTAATCCAGAGATCCAAATAATGTTCTGGGTCCCATGTTCAGTAAAATGATTCAATAAAATTCTGGAATTAAAAGCCAAATGATGACCATGAAATCATTGTTGACTGTCATAAAAACCCTTCTGGTTCACTAATTTTCTTTAGGGAAGCAAACTGCTATCCTTACCTGGAAGGGGCTATATGAGCCTCCAGGCCCAAAGTGTTGTATTTTATTCTTAGCTATGCTCTGAAATGACCATTCACTTGTATGGACTGCCAAAAAGGAAAAGAAGAATGAAAACAGATGGATCACCTGGCATAGGCTAAGGTGCTGGAAATGACAATGATGAACATAGCCCTATTGACCCGACAAAGTCCTCCTTACTAACATCCAGGGCTAATGCTAAAATTGGGAGAACTATCCCACAGACTAATCAAGCAACAGTCTGACATAGTCAGATTCACAGTATCATAACTTATTGACAATTTCCGAAACACCACCATCACCATTCCTGGACGTGTGGTGATGGCACAATGGCATACAGCTGGGCATTGCCCTGAGAGTCCTCAACATTGACTCTGGATAGCATGTAGTCTCTTGACACCAGGTCAAACGTGGGTAAGGAGTGCTGCTGATTATCACGTGCTGTCCTCCCTTGGCTGATGAATCAGTCCTCCTACAAAATAAGACCATAAGAAATAGGAACAGGAGGAGGCCACTCTGCCCCTCATGCCTGCTTCACCATTTCATAGGATCAGTCTGATCTGACATTCCTCACGTCCACTTTCCTGCCCTTTCCCCTGATCAGTCCATTTGAATCCTAAACTACATGTCTCCTAGACTGGGTCTGTAGCATGCTGTGAGGAAAGCAACAAGCTGGAAAAACATACTGACCTCACCAATCGGTCTGCTGAAGATGCAACTGTCCAGGACAGTATCATTAAGAGTGACCACTACACACTTCTTGTGGAAACAAAGTCCCACCTTCACATTAATAACAGCTTAAATCATGTTGTATGGCAATATCACCATGCTATATGGCACAGACTCTGAACAGATCTAGCAACCTAAGCCTGGGTATCTAAGAGGCTATTCATTTGTCCAAGTAAAATGTAGTTGACTACTTTTGCCATAAGTAATCCAGAGCCAATCACAAGCTTTTCTTTATTTAAACAAATAGCAAAGTTATTGTCTGCTAACACTGAAAAAATAACAAAAGTGCAGCATCACACATTTGGCCTTTGCACTGTCATTTGGGCACAAACACACAGGCATGTGTGTGTTAAAAGAGCATGGTTTCCAGTACAAAGTAAAATATACATAGCTTAGAATCCTTTGGGTGTCCTTGAGGTATAAAGCTTTAACCTGAGACTACAGAAGTTACTTTCTCTCTTGGATACTGCCAGAAGTGAGAAATATTGCAGTTAGTTTTTAAATTCTTAGCTCTTTGAAGCTTCTTTTCCAGTCAGCATTATTAACAGGGTAGAATTCTTCTTGATTGATTGATTGATTTGCTTTATTGTCACATGTACCTAAGCACAGAGAAAAGCCTTGTTTGTGAATAGTACAGACAGATCATAGTAACCAAGGACATACAGATCATAGGGTGAAAAAGAAGCTTGGCCAGAGTGAGGCATACAAGTTACATTGTGCAGGATGTGCACCAGGCAAGATCAACATTAACAAAATCGGTATTATTTGAAGTTAGAGAGTCAATTCATCAGTCTAATAACAGCAGGGAGGAAGCTGTTCTTGAGCCTGCTGGTGTGTGTTTTCAAGCTTCTGTATCTTCTGCCTGACAGAATTGTTGTAGGAGAGCATTACCTATGTGCGCTGGGTCTTTGATGATGTTGGCAACCTCTCTGCGGCAATGAGAAGTGTAAATGGAGTCCATGTATGGCCTCTCTGCTCCTGTGATGCTGCTTGGCCTGCTGTGTTCATCCAGCCCTGCACCTTGTTGTCTCGGATTCTCCAGCATCTGCAGTTCCTACTATCCATGTATGGAAAGTTGGCTTCTGTGATGGTCTGAACTATGCACACCACCTTTTGTAGTTTCTTATGGTCCTGGGCAGAGTAGCTGCCATACCAGGCCATTATGCACCCAGAAAGTTTGCATTCCATGGCACATCTGTAAAAGCTGGTGAAGATCCTTATGGACTTGCTGAATTTCATAAGCCGCCTGAGGGGGAAGAGGAGTTGTTGTGCCTTCCTGATTATCGCATCTACATGGGAAGTTCAGGACAGCTTGTTGGTTAACGTCACTCCCAGGAGCTTGACACTCACAACCCTCTCAATTTCTGCTCCATTGATGCTGATGGGGGCATGTTCTACTCCTTTTTTTTCTGAAGTCAATGATTAGTTCTTTAGTTTTGTTGACATTGAGAGAGAGGTTGTTATCATTGCTCCACATCACCAAGCCCTCTATCTCCTTTCAGTATTCTGTCTCATTGTCTGCCTTACCACAGTGGTGTTGTCAGCTAACTTGTTGATGGCGTTCGCTTGGAATTTGGCTACACAGTTGTGGATGTACAGGCAGTACAGTAGGGGGCTGAGAATGTATCCTTGGTGGGCTCCAATGTTGAGTGTCAACATGGAAGAGGTGCAGTTGTCTATCTTCACTGACTGCAGTCTAAAAGTCAGCAAGCTGAGGACCCAGTTGCAGAGGAAGGAGCCGAGACCTAGATCTCAGAGCTTTGAGATCAGTCTTGAGGGGATAATGATATTGAAGGTGGAGCTGTAGTCAATGAGCAAGAGTCTGATGCAGGTATCCTTGTTGTCCAGATGTTCCAGGGATGAGTGTAGGGCTAGGGAAATGACCTATTATGTCGGTAGGCAAATTGCAGGGGATTGAGGCAGGCTAGAAAGCTAGAGTTGATATGGGCCATGACCAGCCTCTTGAAGTACTTCATAATTATGGAGGTCAGAGCCACTGGGCAGTAATCATTAAGGCATGTTGCATGTGCTTTCTTAGGTACTGGGATGATGGTGGTCTTCTTGAAGCAGGTGGGGATTTTGGCTTGTAGGAAGGAGAGGTTGAAGATGTCAGTCAATACCTCCGCCAGCTGGTCCGCACAGGATCTAAAGGCATGGCCAGGGACTCTGTCTGGGCCTGTCACTTTCCTTGGTTCACTCCCAGGATGACCGAACTGACATCTGCAGTGGTGACGGAGGGAACAGGTGTGTCTGGGGCTGTTGGAGCAGGTGACACTGTGCCACTGGCATTCTGCTTGAATCGAGCATAGAAAGCACTGAGTGCCTCAAGGAGGGATGTGTATTTGTCCACTATCTTGCACTGATTCCTTTTGTATCCAAGTATGTGATAAAGAAAGATAGAAAGAGAGAGGGAGAGCTTTCTTATTTGGTCTGTGTTCTGTTCTGCAGTCTAAATTCCATCTCTGTTGGTCTACCAAATGAGTTCCTTGAAATAGAACAGGTTCTATGACTATTGGGGTCATTGCTTTCAGGTAGATGCTTCATAGAGTCATACAGTATGGAAAAAGACCCTTTGGAGGAGATGAGGACCTTTTCACACTTCCCTTGATGTCTGTCTGATCTAATTGCCCTTGGAAAAATGCTAATTTCAGATCACACTGTCTTTGATCTAATCCTCGTCAGTTTCAAGAAACTTGGTCAACCTCAACGTGTTCGGTGATACATGTGGCCATTTTAATTTGGATAGATTAGTCCTTTTTAAAACCATTTCCAATCATGAAAGTCCCAGGTATTAAATCAGTCAAAGGAATTCAAAGGTCAATAGTCTGTATTTTATAACATCATTATAATGGTGCGAGGATCACTTGGGCAAATGTGAAGCAGAAAGTGTATGCTCATGACGGATATCACGTTAATTAAGGAAAACCAGCACACGTTCTTAAAGAGCAAATCATGTTTAACTAACTTGCTTGAGTTTTTTGAGGATTGATAAGGAAATGCTCTTGCTATTAATAAAGCGTGCAATACACTAAGCTTTATCAACACATGCATAGTACACAAAAGCAAGGAAAGTATGTTAAGCCTGTATGAAATACTAGTTCAGCCCCAGTTGGCATATTGCATCTGTCTCTGGGCGCACACATTAGGAAGGATGTGAGGATGCTAGAAAAGGTGCAGAAAAGATTTACGTGGATGTTCAAGGGAGGGTAAGCTTCAGATACATAAATAGGATTGAAAAAGTTGGAGAAGAGAAGGTTGAGATGAGATTTGTTATAGACATTCAATATCAGGAGGAGTCTCAACAGAAATAAATAGGCAGAAACAGTTCCCACTGGTGACAGTCAAGAGCCAAAATTGAGGTAATTGGCAAAAGAAGCAATGGTGACAGAAGGAGAAACTTTTACACGCAGGGAGAGGTCAGGATCTGGAATGGAAAGCTTGACAGTATGGTTGAGGCAGGGTCAAATTAAGCTTTCAAAATGATTATTGCCTGTAAAATAAAAATTTGCTAGGACACAAGGAAAAGACAGAAGAGTGACACTAGCTGAATTGCAGCTTCAGAGGTCAAGCACAAACATGGGCAGGATGACTTAGAATTATGTGTGACCATTCTATGATCCTTTTATTTTGAGCCATCCAAAAAATATAAATAAGTGTGTAGTATAAATGCATTAAGGATGAGAATAGGAACTCTATCAGTCATAAGTTCTTCTCTTTAATGTTTTGGTTTGAATTTCAAGCTGAGGTAAATTAAAAACCTGCCAGTTACAAAGGTCTGAGTAGGGGCAAAATTCATAGATCATTTATCCCTCAGACACATTTTTCACTGACGACACTGGTTAGGACTTTAGGACACCATATGGCTACAGTAACTAGTAGTATGATGAACTGACTGCCCTGCCTGCTTAAATAATTGTTCATGGCTGCCAGTGTAGATTTGGCCTTGTGTAAGAAGCAGTCCTAATGGGGAATGCAGTGTAGCAAACTCAACATGAAGGGCCGTGTGCATTTAAAAGGTGGCTATAAATGGGTGGAATATATTATTTCAGTTTTTATCAATCTTCAAAATTAATTTAGATATTTGACAGTGACACATTTTTGGTTTTATTGCCTCTGAATGTTTGCAATGAAAATAGAAAAAGTCCACAAAGTCTCAAATTCAATCTTTGTACTGTACTGTGTTGACTGATAGCAACTAGAACACTCTATTTAACCGCAATGGTTCTGAGTCTGGAAAAAGAAAGATCAGACAGCTTCTGAATGGTGTCCCTTATCATCCTACGATATTTGTTTGTGGACGTTGGAGGATGGAAGAGCATTTATGGTATTTTCAATGGTTGAATAATTTGTTAACACTATCTTGCCTACGTTTAAACACAAAAAAAACCTCACACAAACAATTTACCAGCCTCTGCCTGTCCTTTGGAAACCATATTCTAGCACATCAGGGTATTTGTAAGAGACTAAAGGATAAAACTGAGAGGAAAAAGAATGTTGCATGGACATTCTTCATCTCTGCCATACTTACCAGCACAAGAGGTTCCCATTTCCTCCACTGTTTTTACATCCAACAAATGATTCTTGGGATTGTTTCTGTAACAAAGACAGCTGAACTATTAACGTAACTAAGGAGACTTGTTATTAGTATTATAATAAACTTTTTTAAACTACTTTGCATAGGGTAAAGGGATTGTTCAGTAAGAAAACTACTGACACTTTTAAAATCCCTAATTGACATTTGATGAGCAAAAAAGGATTTGCCTTGATCCATTGAAATGTTACAATAATTTAGTTAGTGTACTTTATCCTACTTTTAGATTTGGCCTCATTCAGAATAAAATCCTACATAAGAATAATAAAGAAAAAGAGGTGTGAAGGTGCACCTTCAGGTACAAGTTGCCTCTGTGCGATATGATCGTAGGTTTCATGAGGAAATGAATTTTCAAAGAATGAGAGCCATTATTCCTTACAATAACCTTTGTAGAGTCTTCAGGTGCAAATGCCTTCCAACCCAATGACAAATCAACATTGTACATACTGAACATTCAGTTTGTGCTGATCCAGAGGAGATGCATCACGATTTGCTATTACTGTCTTTGAGGCCAGGGATTTTCATGATAACTGTACAATCAATTTATTGGTGTTCACTTTTGTGAAGGCACTTGGTAGTGACAGAAAATGATCAGAATGTGCAGAAAGATCAAGTGAGTAGCAGGAAGAAATGTGTCATAGAGATAATCCTCTTGGATGAATACTGCAGTCTTTGGCAAATTGTGATCATATGTTTATCAAGGATATACTGCCACACGAGCAAATTAATTATTTATTCACAGTTTGAATCACTTAGTCTGCATTGATTTACTTACATTGCATTTCCTTTCATTCACAAGTCATTTAAAGCTTAATTCTTGCTTAACATACCAATGTTAAGTTTAGTTCAGTAGTCCTAACCACATGGGTAGAGAGTGGTCCTATATGACAACTGAGCGTCTGATTTCATCTAGAAATGAAAGATCAGTCCTTTTACCAGAAAGTTTTAACATTGCTAAATCTGAACTTGACATACACAGCAATGTAAATCGCATGAATCCTTTTCTTCAGTAATTCTATCTAAGTGAAAGTGTGTGGTTTGTCTGCAAGGTGCACAATTACAAACTGCCTTCTCCATCAGCTAAATATGAAAAAGAGTAAAACAGTGTCATACTCAATACAATGAAACATTTTCAATAGAATATCTCTATAAATATTAAAAATTGTTTAAGTTCAATATGGAGCATTCAAGTAGTAGACAATTGCTGAAAAACAAATGCTTTGTCAAGGCTTTTTGTCTTGCCTTCAACAGGATAATTCACATAAAATACCAATGTAGATGGTCAATGACCAAGGGTATAAAATTTGGGGTGAGAATTTTATGTTAGAGATGTTGGGAATGAAGAACGAATTAATAATTGTACATAACTTAATGAGGCAGAGGATAGTGGCAACAGCATTTTAGTTTCCATATTAAACATATGGAAGGTATAGAATGGGAGGTCAAGCAGGTCAGCATTAGAATATCAAGTCTGGTGTTGACAAAAAATGGTTGAAGACTTAAGAAGCAATTGAACTTACGTAGAGACGAAGGTGAAAAATGCTACAGAGAGGAGAACAGGTAATCTTCTTGATAGAGAAATACGTTATTAGAAATTTAACTTCAGATTAACTAGAATGGATGGACTATTGAGGGATGTAATAAAGATAATAGCATGTACATTGTGCTGGGCAGGGTTGGAAGTTGAGTGTAATGTTTTTGGTCTCCAAGTTGGAGCTCCTCCAAAACTGCTTGCTGGTCAAGCAATCTGACGACACAGAATCAGTAAAGAAGTTGTACGAGATGATTTAAAGGTGGAAGTCAATGTCATCAGAAAACATTTAGAAGCTCAGCGCTGTCTATGGTGATGTAGCCAAGGGGCAGCATGTAGATGAGGAACACAGAAATATATTTTTTCAGCGCAAGACTACAATGGCTGATTGTCTTGTCACTGTGATTTGTGAGCAATTAATGAATCAGTGTTGGAGATTGGTGAAGTGGAAGTCTCTGAAGAAAAATGAAGAAGACTTATTGCAGAATTTGATACTTGTCTTTGGATGAGTTTGAGATGACAAATTCTTGGATTTAGAGTTTTGCTGTCAGAGATGTTAAAGGGTGGATTCTCTTACTTGTAGGAAATTGGCAATCTTGGTAAAGGACACGTATTGGGCATTGAATTTCAGATCAGAGTCGAATACAATGCCAAAGGTATGCTTTGTTTAGTCTGAGTGTACAGCTACAGCAGTCACAGCTGTATGGGAGAATCATGGTCGGAGTTTATTTTTTTCATATTTTGCAAATGCAGTATTTGTGGAGTAAAGGGCGAAGGAAATAGATCTGAATGTCACTGAGTGGTAGGATGCACAAAGGAGTAAAAGGCAGCAAAAGTTGGTAACATGAAAGACATGCGAAGGCATCATTCAGACAAGGAAATAAGCAGAAACTACAGGAGATGTGCCAGTTCATTTGGGACAAGCAGCAGTGGAAATATGCAAAGTTTGTGCAATTGTGAGGTAACATAAAGGCATATTAAATGAAACCATAGATTATACTAAATGGCACAGATAATTGAGGAAAACAAGAAAGGAAAATACACTCCAGGTGCAATCATAAAGGATTTCAATGGCATTAATTGGTATAGTTTCATTGCTGTGCAATGGATCAAACCATACTGAAACAATTTGAAAAACAAATAATGGGAACTGAATAATGAAAACACATTTGAGAACTTCAGGAAAGGAGGGAAGATTTGGTTGGGAAGGATGGAGGTATTAAGGCTTCTTTTGTAAAAAGAGGAGAGATGAAACTATAATTTTGGTGGGGGAGCAGCATCCAGACAACTGAAGTCATAAAGGAAGTTCTGATCAACTTGACCTCTGCAAGAATAAACAGTACAATAAAACTAAAATAGTGAATTGAATTTATTTGCAAGGGTCCTTTCTGATAATGAGAAGAACCAGATGATTTTAGTTCATATCATGATGATGGTATTGTCCTCAGGACTTGCCCAGTCAAAACCTGAAGAGCTTTGTTTATTCAAGTGTGGCAAACATTTGATCAAAAGGACATAAAAGCAGGTAGTACCTCGAGGGAGATCCAGGCTGACCACGGTTATATAGCACATTTGCTAAGCTATAAAGCCTGTATTGGGAAGTGTTTTTACTGTAGGAAAAAGGAATTAATTATCTGGATAACTTAATTGATAATTTCTTGGAGTTCAACCCTAAAAATAACACTTGTCAGAAAATTATTCATGCAGAAAAATAATCGAAATGTACATATACATTGCGTAGCAGGAATGAACAAGCGAGGAAGATGTCCCAAATGAACCAGCATAACCATGTTAGCTCGTGATCTTATACAGTACATACTTTACCAAAGGGATTCCTCGACATGGAGAAATTAATTATTCATTCGCAGTGTTGAGTCATTTAGCCCGCATTGATTTACTTATGTTGCATTTCCTTTCATTCACAAGCCTTTTAAGTCTTCATTTTTTCTTCCACACCAATGCAGTAATTCTGCACTATGAGACTTGACTGAATTTGTTGCAGAGCAGATAAATGCTGTTTGTTCATCAGAAAGAGTTTGCTGTGTAAAAGGTGGTTTCAACATACCAGGGCACCAATAATCCTATTTTCGTCTGTGATGATTCTGCTTTTGAGGATGTGTGCTTATTTTTGTCTTGAGAGTTACTCGATTCACTTTGTAGTCAACTCCACCCCGTCAGCTGAATAAGAAAAGCTTCCGAGCAGCGGCGCACGAAATGAATTGGGACGTCTCCAGTGGGTGTTCACCAGCTCAAGTGTAAGGTCCGTGAGTCACTTTGTGCTCAACCCCCTGTCAGCCCTACAGCAAAGTGCTTCTCACTCAGCCTGCTATCAGTCCTGGAAGAGGCATTGTGTCACAGTTTTCAGTGCTCTTACTGGCTTTCATCAGCACTTTCCATTAATGCCTGCTCCGGTGAACCAACGCAGCATGACTTGATGTGGGATGAATGCTCGAGGTTACCAGGAAGATAAAGGGAGCCTGCAGGCAGCTTTACAGCCATACAGTGAGCATTAATTGTGGGAAGATAGCTTACTCTGTTGAAATCAATAGACTCTTGTGACCTGTAGCAGAGGGCACACTGGACCGGCAGTAGGTCACTGAATGGTGATGTACAGGGGACTGCATACTGCAGAGTTGTTAGGAAGTAAATGCAACTGCCTGCAGTAAAGGTAGAATCGGTTTCAAAACCAAGCGATACAATACCAGCTGCAACATTCCGAACTCACTGAAGCTTTTCAGTTGCTTCCCTGTTTTTGTCTGTTTATCTAGGATATCCCAGAAATGAACTGACAATCTGGTTAGGTCTGAGAGACAGCACGGTACTCCATTAGTAATCAGCTTTAGACTAATTGTGCAAGTCGTTCTGATCTGTGGGAGTACAAAAACGCAGACAGACATGCATATTTTGCAAGCTTTCTGTAGCTTTTCTGTAATCGTGTGGACGTCTTTCAGTGTTACACAGGCACAAGCGAAAGAATCACAGCAACAAATTCCCCTCAATGTGTAAGTCTTGGTTTCTGTTCTTTTAAATTTCAGTTAGTTAATTGTGTTTACAGTTAAAAGGCTGCATGTAGGATGAAATTTAAAGTTGGTTTCATACAGTGGTTGGCACGCTGCAGGATCTATATGGTTCATAAAACATAACATCATATTCTGCGTAATAGCCCGAAATTGGTAGTTTAGAGGGTATGATATGTACACTAGCATTTGGATCTCAAGTGTGCTTGATGGAAAGGAATGTTATTATTTTTTGTCAAATCATAAAATTAATAGAGTAATAAAAGGATTACTTTCTTGCTAACTGCTGAGATTTTCCAGCAATTTGTGTTTTTCTTACTTTCTTTGGGTAGCAATCAGAAGTCACATTGTTTTTTCTCTCTTTCCAATGATAAATATGTTACCAATATTAATGTCTTTTAGGGTAAAACTATGGGCTTCAGCCTTCGGAGGGGAAATCAAGTCTATTTCAGCCAAGTATTCAGGCTCACAATTCCTGCAGAAGGTAACAGCTTTCTTTTTTTCATTTTCTTTTACTTTTAGAACCGTAGTTTGATTGTTTCAGAGCTTAGTTGTCACTTAACAACTGACTGCATTTTAAGTAACTGACCCACTTCAAAAAGCTATAATCTTTATCATTCCATTTTAACTGATGCGTATTTAATTGAACGTGTTTGGCAGTGCTTTCGATTGTTGTCCGCTTGCCGAAGCTAAGATTTATGTCACTGTATTATGACTGATCCCAATTTAAATGACCATCCTTGGCTCAGTTACAGAGTGTAAGGATAACTTTCGTTGTTTTGACTGGTAACTGTTTAACTTTACACTTGACTTTTTGAATATATTTTAGTACGAAAAACGAGCCGTCTATATATTTGAGTGTGGACTTTGCAGCGCGTACAGTGTGCTTATTTCAATTCTGCTGTCCTTTCGCTCCAGCGCTGGGATGTATTACACCATTGCAGATAAGAGAAATGAGGATCTTATCTAGCTGTTCAGGTTCATAACTGGATCATATTCTAGTGCATTACTACAGGACTCTGAAAAAATGTTGCACAGTTAATTACATTACTGTTGGAATGAAGAATACGAGTTAGCACTAGTGTCAAATGAATAACTTCACTACAAAATTACAAAATAATCATGCGCCTATAATAATGGTCAACAGAAAATGAGTTTCATGATTTTAGCCAGCTGATTATTTAAAAGTCAGGGTTCATATTGGAAAATTAACATGCTAAAGTTACAATGTGGTTTTAAAAAAATACAGATGGCCTCTGCACAATATCAAAATACGTGTTGTAATGATGCATTGTGGGAGTTTTCACAAGCGTGAAGGACCCATATGCTACACACGTCAAAGGAAAAGCAGGAGAAAACAATATTTTACAGAAGTGGAAAAATATTTTAATCAATTGTGCTCATTTTCAAGCAGTTACCCTCTGAGAAAACATGATGCTCTACTTATTGCATGGATGTCTTCTAAACAAAATCTGAAAGATGTGATAATGGGTTAACTAGTGACAAACAAGTTAGGCTGGTATACTTTTCACACCCATTAATCCCAAGTGCTGAACGTGTGACTTAAATTCAAATGGTGAAACATCTAAAATATATTCAACTTGACCTTCTCCAAAATTTTATTTTACTATTACAATTAGTTTCCTAATGTTTTGTTTGGCTTCCTGTGTTATACAAACAACCTGAACATATCTAACAAGTAGAAATATGTTTTTGGTTTCTTACTGTAGTGGTTCTGTGATATTTTATGATTTTGCACAATTATACACTTATAATTATTGTAAATGCAGAATTTAAAAGTAAGAAGAACTCTTTTTTAATATATTGTAACTTGTACTACAACACATATAAAAAGGGAAAAGGTCAAGTGTTTTGAGCACCTTATATTTCCAGTAACTATGTTTGCCTTAATATGGGGTTATTGTGTTAGAGAATGGCACCAAAGTGGTTCAGTATCGTCAAGGTTTACTTAGTAGAAGTACAAAATCAGATAAATGCACATCAAAAAGGTTCTTCTTGAAATAATGAAATTTAGTCATATAGATATTGATCTAAAGCAGAATAGTATAGCTTCTAAATACAACATTGCAAGCTTTGCAAATAACAAGAATAAAATGGTGGAAGCCTGACAGACCTTTATCATTTGAAAGGTTTCTCTGGACTTTTAAACTTACCTTTTCCATTTTCCATGGATGTAACAAACCTCCTGTATATTTTATGCATTTTATGTATTATCATAGGCATCACATTGACTATCGGTTTAGATTTAATTATTCAAACTTTTCTTCTTAATTTGTAAACTGTTGATTTATGTATCAGTATAGTGATTCTGGGTAATATACCAAAGTACTGATTTATGGTAAAAATGTTTTGTATTAGATATTGTCTTGCTCTCATATGTATTTATAGATTGCTACAAAACAAACATAGCTGATTTACAAGATTTTTACAGCTGTCAAGTAGATTTCACAGCATAAAAGAGATTGTAAGCCTCCACATAAGGCCCATGCTTAAACTGCTAAAGACTTAGTAAAATCATCCCTGCTAATTAATGCATCTTTTACAACATTTAAATATAAATATTTACTATATAAACTATAAGTTTCATCAGAAATAATGCTGAGAATACCTAAAAATGAGGCAATCATCTGTTGCCATTTTACAAGTTAGTTCTTCCTTGGTTGAGAATGCAATGTGGTAAATAATGATGTTTGAGCTTTTAAGCAATGCACAGGATGAGTATCACAATTTTTTCAATCAGATAGAAATTGTTTATCCAGAAACAGCTGCTTCATTGTTTAAATTTCTTCAACCAATTTTTCTTTGTTTTTGAATGATTTATACATACATGTAATAATACTGTCATCAGTCTGCATAATTACGTGAGTTGTAATAAGAATGTAAGTACAAACCTGGGGAAAGGAGAAAAATATTATGTTTATTCTAATAGATGGTAAAATCTATAAACATGTTTGAATTGGAATATACATTAAGAAATGTGTGTTAGTTGAACATTTGAATTGTTAACATATATATGGTCAATGAATAATATTACATTGTAATACATATAAAGCAAGGAATCAATGAAAATCTCTTTAAATAAAATTCCTTTTGCTCGTTATATAATCAAAATCATGGGTTATATAATGCCATAATATACTTATATGTGGGCTACATTTATGAAAATCGGTAAATTGTTGAGAAAATCATTTAATCTAATACATTGGCCTTGATTTTCTTCTTAGGAAAGATTTTTGTCATTCATGTCAGCGACAACTACTTAAAGACCTTTGCAAGCTTGCCTGTGGTGATTTCCATGAATCCAGCATGTTTTCCATTGTAACTTCCTCTACTGTGGATCTATGACACCCACAAACAAGTTAACAACAGTGAGATTGTCTAAACTATCAGATTGAATAATTCTTATTGAGACTCATAGAATTCAAATCAGGAACTATAAAACAGAAAATATAAATTAGATTTAAATGACGTAAGAAAATTAAATGAAGATTGGAAGAAACTAAATGATATAAAAGAAATGTGCAGGAAAAGTAATAAATGCAATCTTTATTTAAAAAAAAAAATATTTCCACTGAGGGAATGAGATTCCTCAACTAAAAAAAATCAGGGCCAAAAATGGCTATTCATGTGTAATTATTACTTAAATTCATCAATTAAAAACTCACTAATAAATACACTAGCATTAATTTGCTCAGTAGAACTAAAGAGTGGCTAAAGGAGGAGGAGGGCTTTTTAGAAACCAAAAGGGGGATTTACACCTGGAGGCAGAGACATCTAACATAATAAAATGAATACTTTGCAACTGTCTTTATGAAAGAGGAGTATGCTGACCAGGCAAGGTGACAGAGGCAAAACCTCTGTTACTAGACAGTTTCAAAATTAATAAGGAAGAGGGTTAGATAGACTATTGGTACTTAAAGTTGACAAGGCACCATGACTGGATGAGATACATCCAAAGATTTTGAAGGAACTGAGGATAAAAACTGCAGGGCACTGGCCATAATTCTTAATTTTGTCTGGGCTCAGGGAAGTATTTGGATTCTGGAGAATTGCAAACATTTCAGCCTTATACAGAAAAGATTGTAGGGATAATCCTGGCAATTACAGACTAGTAAGTGTAACTTTGGCGCTGGGGAACCTTCCAGTAATCAATCATTTGGGGTAGAATTAGTAGTTATGTGGAAAAGGCTGCATTGATTAGAAAGAGTCAGTATAGTTTTCTAAAGGGAAATCATGTTTAACTAACTTGCTGTAATTTTATGAAGATGTAATAGAAAAGCTTGATGAGGGTAATGCTAGTGATGTGATTTACATGGATTTCCAGAAGGTGTTTGATGCAGTGCCACACAACAAACCTGTGAAGAAGGTTATAAGTCATGGTATAAAAGGTACTGTAGCAACATGGACACAATATTGGCTGAGGGATAGAAAACATGGAATAATGGTCAATGAATATTTTTTGGGCTAGAGGAATTTTGTGGTGGAATTTCCCAGTGGTTGGTCTGTGACCCTTTCTTTTCTTGATATATATTAATGATCTAAATCTTGGTGTGCAGGGGACATTTTCAAAATTCATAGATGACAAAAAACTTGGAAGAATTGTAAACCATGAGGGGGATAGCGTAGAACTCCAAAGAGACATTGACAAGTTAGTGGGGTGGGCAGATAGGTGACAGATGAGTTTCAGTGCAGAGAAGTGTGAGGTGATGCATTTTGGCTGGAAGAACATTGAGAAGCAATACAAAATAGGGTAGAATTCTAAAAGAGATTTGTGAAGGATTTTCAAAATCGTGTGTGGGCTGGATAGAATAGGTAGGGAGTAGTCGTGATCCACTTATAAAAGGAACACGAATAAGAGGGCATAGATTTAAAGTGATACACAAAATAAGCCAGGATGAATTGAGGAAGAACTTTTTCACACAGCTGATAGTTAGGGTATGAAATGCAATGCTTGAAAATGCAGTGAATGAAATTTAAATTGAGGCATTCAAGAGGACATTCAGTGATTATTTGGATAGAAATATGTTCAAGGGTATGGGAAAAAGCGGGAAAAAGTGGCACTAGGTAACGATACTTGTTTGAAGAGCTGGTGTAGGCAAGATGGGACATAACATAAGATAACATAAGAACTAGGAGCAGGAGTAGGCCATCTGGCCCCTCGAGCCTGCCCCGCCATTTAATAAGATCATGGCTGATCTTTTTGAGACTCAGCTCCACTCACCCACCCACTCACCATAACCCTTAATTCCTTTACTGTTCAAAAATTTATCTAGCCTTGCCTTAAAAACATTCAGTGAGGTAGCTTCAACCGCTTCACTGGACAGGGAATTCCACAGATTCACAACCCTTTGGGTGAAGAAGTTCCTCCTGACCTCAGACCTACATCTGCTTCCCTTTATTTTGAGGTGATGCCCTCTAGTCCTAGTTTCACCTGCTAGCGGAAACAATCTCCCTGCCTCCACCTTCTCTATTCCCTTCATAATTTTATATGTTTCTGTAAGATCTCCCCTCATTCTTCTGAATTCCAATGAGTATAATCCCAGCCTACTCAGTCTCTCCTCATAATCCAACCCTCTCAACTCTGGAATCAACTGAGTGAATCTCCTCTGCACCCCCTCCAGTGCTAGTATATCTCTTCTCAAGTAAGGAAACCAAAACTGCACACAGTACTCCAGGTGTGGCCTCACCAGAACCCTATACAGCTGCAGCATAGCCTCCCTGTTTTTAAACTCCATCCCTCTGGCAATGGCAGACAAAATTCCATTTGCCTTTTTAATTACCTGCTGCACCTGCAATCCTACTTTTAGCGATTCATGCACAAGGACACCCAAGTCCCTCTGCACAGCAGTGTGCTGCAATTTTTTACCATTTAAAACATAGTCCATTTTGCTGTTATTCCTACCAAAATGGATGACCTCACACTTATCAACATTGTACTCCATCTGCCAGACCTTTGCCCACTCACTTAGACTATCTATATCCCTCTGCAGACTTTCAGTGTCTTCTGCATACTTTGCTCTATCACTCACTTTAGTGTCATCTGCAAATTTTGACACACTATTAGTCTCCAACTCCAAACCATCTATGTAAATTGTAAACAATTGAGGTCCCAAAACTGACTCCTGAGGCACACCACTAGCCACTGACCGCCAACCAGAAAAACACCCATTTACCCCTACTCTTTGCTTTCTACTAGTCAACCAATCCTCTATCCATGCCAATACATTACCTGTAATACCTTGCAACTTTATCTTATGTAGCAGCCTTTGGTGTGGCACCTTGTCAAATGCTTTCTGGAAATCCAGATACACCACATCCACAGATTCCCCATTGTCCACCATGCAAGTAATGTCCTCAAAGAATTCCACCAAATTAGTTAAACATGACCTACCCTTCATGAACCCATGCTTGGTGTTCCCAATGGGACAATTTATATCCAGATGTCTTGCTATTTCTTCCTTAATGATAGATTCAAGCATTTTCCCCACTACTGAAGTTAAGCTAACTGGCCTATAGTTACCTGCTTTTTGTCTACTTCCTTTTTTAAACAGTAGCGTCACATTGGCTGTTTTCCAATCTGCGGGAACCATCCCAGAGTCCAGTGAACTTTGGTAAATAATTACTAGTGCATTTGCTATTTCCCCCATCACCTCTTTTAGTACCCTGGGATACATTTCATCAGGGCCAGGAGACTTGTCTACCTTTAGCCCCATTAGCTTGCCCAGCACTGCCTCCTTAGTGATAATGATAGTTTCTAGGTCCTCACCTGCTAAAACCTTCTTGCCATTAGTTTTCGGCATGTTATTTGTGCCTTCCACTGTGAAGACTGACACGAAATAATTGTTTAATGTCTCAGCTATTTCCTCATTCCCAGTTATTAAATTGGCTTTCTCATCCTCTAAAGGACCAATGTTTAACTTTGCCACTCTTTTACGATTTACATGTTTATAGAAACTTTTGCTGCCTGTTTTTATATTCTGAGCTAGTTTACTCTCATAATCTATCTTACTTTTCTTTATAGCTTTTTTTGTGGCTTTCTGTTGGCCTTTAAAGATTTCCCAGTCTACTAGTTTCCCACTACTCTTTGCTTTTTTGTATGTGTTTTTCTTTCAATCTGATACTTTCCTTTATTTCCTTCGACATCCATGGCTGGCTCTCTCTTTTCCTACAGTTCTTCCTTATCACTGGAATATACTTCTGCTGAGCACTGTGAAAAATTGTTTTGAAAGTCCTCCGCTGTTCCTCAATTGACCTACCATAAAGTTTTTGCTCCCATTCTACCTTAGCTAACTCCTTTCTCATTCCTTCATAGTCCTTCATAGGACAAATGACCTCTTTCAGTGAATGAATGAGTAACTGCAAAACATTCACACCATTACAGTGATTCAGTGCTGACTTTAGTAGCGAGGATTTTAACATATTTCTTGGAGGTGTAGGGCATTTCCAATAGCAACTTCTGAATTTTTATGCTTGTTTGTATATGTTTGGATATTGGAAATTGCAAATATTGCATATGAAGTCAGTGTCGGAAGAATGGATGGAGTCATTAGCTTTGAGCTTGGTTTGTGTGTCCAGTCTGTTCTACTCAAAGGTCAAAATTGCTTGATGACAGATTTTCCTTTTAGGTCTGTCCAAAGTTGTTATTCCCTATATATTGGGATCGAGTGAGCAAGCTCTGAAGTTTGCTTTTAGATTTGGATACTGGAAATCTGAAACAAATACCGAGAATGCTGGAGAAACTCAGCAGGACTGGCATCTGTGGAAGAAAAACAGGGTTAACATTTCAAGTCCAGTATGACTCTACTTCAGACCAGTCAGTTTGATTAGTTTGGAATTGAATGTGCTCCCTTTTTACTATGATTGTCTGTTATTTTGTTTAGTCAATTTCCATAGCCTGGCAGAAAATAAATGAAAAGATAAATTTGGCAGCAGTGCTTTTACCTTAAGGCGCACGTTCTATGAATACAATGTATCTCACAAAAGAGATAATTCTACTGCATATTAATTTTAAAATTACTTCTTCATGTAAAAATATAAAGTTACAAACATAAATGATGCCTAGCCTCAGAAGATTAGATAATTCTGAAATTCTAGCACTTCTAAACTTCTAGCATTGTGAGGCTTTCCTATCATCTTGCAGATATTTTCTTAATTCACCTGTGCAGGAATGTCAATACACAACTCTGGAGCAGGTGGGGCTTGAACCTGGACCCCTGGATCAGACGTAGGTACATCACCACTGCATCACAAAAGTCCTCCCCACCATCTTGAAAACAGACGTCATAATGACATTGTTCGATATTTTGAGTTTAAAAACAAGTTTGCTAAATAAAAAACATTGAAACTTTCGCAATAAAATTATGACAAATTCTTCATTCCTTGAATTTTGAAATTATTATTTTACAGACAAAATCATTAGTTTTTACAACAGCAGCATTTCTACTCAAAGGGAGGTAAGAATCAGAAAAATAGTCATTGTTCAAAACTTTTCTACACAGTTTATCTGGAAATTATATATAAATTATTTACATCTGTGATTAATGTCACTGATTCTGATAGGGAGACCTGCAATTTCCCACACTTCTTCATCTTTTGTTCATGACATTGTTTCTAGGAATTCCTTTTTAGAATTCATTCATGGGGTATGCACTTCTCTCATAGTCTAGCATTTATTACTGTGACAACTTGCTGGAGTAGCATGTTGAAAATCAAATCCCACCTTTCCCAGAGTTATCATAAAAGTTAAAGATTTTATAAAGATATGCAAGACTCCACAGTTTACCTGTCTGTTAGACCCACATTGACAGAAAGCACATACCAAGTTTTTTCACATAACGAGAATGGCTATTTTGTTTACAATTAAATAGATTCTGTCTACAGATAAACAATTATGTACTATTGATATCTAACGCTGCTAGTTAAACTCTAATCACCTTACAAACTATCCCTTTGCACACACAAATGGACAGAAAAAAATGGGTACTTTGGGTGGAGGAATGCAGTTAATGGTTCCTGTCCACAGGATTTGCAGAGATGAATCTTGTGTTGATCAGAATGCTATTTCTTTATCTTCTATCACTGGATACTTTCACTTGTTTGCTGAAAGCAGAAGGTGACTGGTTCACATTTATATAGGCCTTTGTCTTGTCAATTAAAAAATCACAACATACAGCAGCTGCGAAGGGGAAATAAACTGGCTATTTTCAGTCTTCAGGTGCATTATACTCCAGAGAAAATAGGTAGTTCCTACATTTGATGAATCCTGCCAAATATTCACCACACCCACAAGCTGTTCAATTATCTGCAAGCCAATCACATAGTTCTTGGATGGCAGAATGCCTTTGTTATTGATTACTGGCCAATAGTCCACAGACCAATCAGCTACTTGTTACCAGCCAAAACTCATTTTGTACACTCTCCTTGGCTCCAGCTCACTTATAAATCAGGTTTTCACAACTGCTTGACTAAGCAACTATATAAATAACACTAAAACATGTTTTTAAAGAGTGCAGCAATCTGTAAACAGTCCCTGGTTTTAAAAGTTTTTTTTCCCATCTCAGTCCACAATTAAAATAAAGGAAAGTAAAAAGATACAGTGAGTTTATTGCCTATCCCTAATTGCTTTACAGTAGATGGTAGTAAGCTACTTTGAATTGCTACAGTCCATTTTGTGTAGGTGCACCTAAAATGCTATTAGGATTCAGGAGTTTCAGGATTTTGATCCAACAACAGTGATATTGCTGATGGTGATATATTTTCAAGTGAGTGGATTGGTGAGGAGCTCATGTGTGGTGATGTTCCTATGTATTTTCTGCCCTTGTCCTTCTAGATGGTAGTGGTTGTGGGTTTAGAAGCTGTCTAAGGAGCATGAGTGAATTTCTCCAGTGCATCTTTTAGATGGGGAGACATTGCTGCTACCAAAGATCAGTGATGGAGGGAATGGATACTTTGTGGGTGTGGTGCCAAACAAACAGGCTGCATTGTCCTGGATGATGTCAATCTTCTTGAGTGTTATTGAAACTGCACTCTTGTAGGCAAGTTAGGAGTGTTCCATTACACTCCTAACTTGTGCCTGGTAGATGATGGACAGGCTTTGGGGAGTCAGAATGTGAATTACAAACTGTAGGATTCATAATCTCTGATTTGTTCTTATAGCCATTGCATTTATAGGTTCTGTTTCTCGTCAATGCTATCTCTCAGAATGTTGGTGGTGGGGGATTCTGTGATGGTAATGCCATTCAATATCAAGGGGAGATGTTTAGATTCTGCATTGCTGGAGATGATCATTGCCTGATACTTGTGACATGCAAATGTTACTTGCCACTTGTCAGCCCGAGCCTGGAATTGTTCCAGGACATGTTGCATGTGGTCATGGACAGCTTCAGTATCTGAGGAATTATGAACAGTGCTAACTATTGCGAAATCATCAGTGGACATCCTTACTTCTGACTATATGATGGAGGGAAGATCATTGATGAAGCAGTTGAAGATGTTTGGGCTCAGGAAATTCCCCTGAGTAACTATCGACTCTTATTCTACCTGAGCTCCTTGATGCCACACTTAGTCAAATGCAGCCTTGATGCCAAGGGCAAACACTGTCACTAACTTTCTGGAATGTTTCATGTCCATGTTTCTACCAGGGCTGTAATAAAGTCATGAGCTAAATGGCCCAGACAGAACACAAAATGAGTACCAATGAGCAGGTTATTCCTTACCAACTGCTGCTTGATAGCACTGTTGTGACCTTTATTGATAATCAAGAGTAGAGTGATGGGATGATATTATTCATTTTCTGAGATCCTGTATGTAATTATTCCTATATATGAACATCCTGAAAATGCTAAAGCAAAGGTGAAGGAGACTCCCAAATGTTTTGTTGGTCTTTGAATTCCTGGAAAGTAACTCATGTTTTACCTTATACCAACACTTGATAAACTACGTGAATACTTCTGAAAGTAACTAATATTCACATGGGAATTTAAGCAGTTGCTGCAGAAACCTATTTCAGTTGTAATACATTCTTAAAATAAAAAGATACAAGAACCAATGTATAGATAGAAAACAAAATTGCATAGATTATGCAAATTTATTTAAGTAAGGAAGGAAAGACCTCTGGGTTGAACATTTGTTGGGGTTGGGTGTATTTCCAAATGCCAATGCAAGTTTTAGAGGGATAGCAAATAGTGGTTAGGAAGTGTGCTCACCGTTTAATTCAGGCCAGTGGCTGGACTCCTGTGGTTGGAGGACTGTAAAAGGCAATCAGATAGTGGCAGCTTCCATATCAGATGTGAGGAATGTGGGAGAGAGTGAGGAACCTCAAGATGGAAGTGCTCTATCAAGGTTTTGTTAAAACGTGAGAGCAAAACTGGCCACAGCTGCAAGGCCACTACTGTAGATGGGGATTCCCTCTACAGGCTGGCCTGTTGCTGCAGCTGTGACTACTTTGGAATTGTGGCCACAGGAGGATGGGAATGCAGGTTCAGGGCTGTTAAATGGGACACCAGTTCCCTGGTCTGCTACCTCGAGGCTGTTTCTTTTCCTAGCCTGTATTTTGGCTTTCATGGGTTGCTCAATGGCCAACTGGTAATTCCAGTCATTTTCTGCACTGTACCCTTAATCTGCTTATGGGTAGTTTGCCATCACCACTCCCTGCGTACCAACCATCCACTTCTAAAGTAATGTAGAGGCGAGAACTTGCTGGCAAACCTGCATATAGTCAATATTGGGAAATTGCAGCCTAACTACCTCCCTTCTTACCTCCATGATGATGGTCTCGACATTAGATGTCATTGGTTAAGATGCACAGTTATTTATCTTTGGTCTTAAATATGCATTAATACCTATGCCTGAGAAAGAGAAGATATAGACACAGTAAGGGCTGCGAATGTTGAAAGCCAGAGTCAACAGACGTGAAGCTGGGAAAGCACAGCAGATCAGACAGCATCCGAGGAGCAGGAAAGTCAATGTTTCAGGCTGAAACCCTTTATCAGAACTGGGGAGGGGGAGGGGACCTCAGAAGTAAATAGAGGAAGGGATTGGGGCTGGGGGAAGGGTAGGTGGGATGGTGATAGGTGGATGCAGGTAGGGGGTTATTGTGATTGGTCAGTGGGAAGGGTGGAGCGGATGGGTCAGAAGGAAGATGGACAGATTATGTCAGGTCAGGGAGTTGAGGAGGAGGGGGAGGACTGGGCATGGGATAAGGCTGGGAGTGGAGGCGTTTTGAAGCTGGTGAAGTCAATATTGAGGCCATTGGGCTGTAAGCTCCCAAAGTGAAATATCAGGTGTAGTCCCTCATTTTATGTTTGGCCTCACTCTGACAGTGGAGGAGGCCAAGGATGGACATGTCGCACCCGGTACCTTTCCCTGCAACTTCAAGAGGTGCAACACCTGCCCCTACACCTTCCCTCTCACCTCCGTCCAAGGCCACAAACAATCCTTCCAGATCTGGCAGATCCATTTGCACTTCATCCAACCTGATCTATTGTATCCTCTATATTGGGGAGACCAAATGCGGACTTGGGGACCGGTTTGCGGAGCATCTGCGCTCTGCACACATCAAACAACCCAACTTTCTGGTTGCCATCCATATAAATCTCCCTCCCACTCCCCTGGCAACATGTCCATCCTTGGCCTTCTCCACTGACAGAGTGAGACCAAACATAAACTGGAAGAACAACAACTGATCTTTCGCCTTGGGAACTTACAGCCCAATGGCCTCAATATTGACTTCACCAACTTCAAAATCCCTCCATCCCCAGCCTTATCCCATGTCCAGCCCTCCTCCTACTCCTCGCCTCCCTGACCTGACCTAATCTGTCCATCTTCCCACTCACCCATCTGCTGCACCCTTCCCATGGACCAATCACCTAACCCCCTTCCCCCCAGTCCCACCTCCTCCCTCTATTTTAATTCTGGGCTCACCTCCCCCTCTTCAGTCCTGATGAAGAGTTTCAGCCTTGTACATTGACCTTCCTGCTCCTCGGATGCTGTCCGATCTGTTGTGCTTTTCCAGCTTCATGTATATTGACAAAGGGAAGATATAGCTTATTATAAACTACATCTGTGCCTTGCTCTAAAAGGGAGGACAAATAAAAGTACAAAGTTTAAAAAGAAGCATTGTAAAAACAAAAGTATTAGATATTACATTTGGAAATTAATTATGTCAGGCTGTCTGCAAGGATTGCAATGTTACCCATCTGCTGACTTCCATCATGAATGAAAAGGTTCATGATGTAAAAAACATATATAACATTGCAGAGGTGTTCTTTTGTGTATTCAGTGCAGTGAAATGGTAAATTAATGTAGAAAGAATGTATTCACAATTTTGCTATAATTAATATAGAGAGGATTTTTTCCTGCACCATTATGTAAATAATTTCACTATAACTGCACTGTGATATTTAACTTTCACTTAGACAATGTTACAGATTATGAGCCAGATAAATAGATGTTTAGTTCTGTACTTCCCCAATCCCACCCTTCAGGGTTTGGTCTGAGAATTAGACTAACCATCCTGGCCTTTTGATTGTTTACTATCAATCATAATTTGTTTGATTGAAAAGCCAAATATATTCAGCCAGTGTGCTTTCTATATAGATGGGACTAATATTTGTAATAAATAATTTCTCTTTGGTTCATTGTTTTACCTTTTACTGTGAGAGATGAAATAAGCATTCATGTCCTATGGGTGGAATCTTTATTTCATAGAATTCACACAGTGTGGAAACAGGCCCTTCGGCCCAACAAGTCCACACTGACCCTCAGATAATCCCACCCAGACCCATCCCCCTACAACTCACCTAATCGACACATCCCTGAACACTACGGGCAATTTAGCATGACCAATCCACCTCACGTGCACATCTTTGGACTATGGGAGGAAACCCATGCAGACATAGGGAGAATGTGCAAACTCCACACAGACAGTCGCCCGAGGGTGGAATTGAACCCAGGTCCCTGGCGCTGTGAGGTAGCAGTGCTAACCACTGAGCCACCATGCCATCCTACTTTAGTGGCAATGGTACTCTTCACCACTGAGAGGGTAGCGAGCTAGTTAGAGATGTGCATTTTTATGTGTCATGATATGCAATATGAGTGCAAGTAAACATTTAAATCAATTATGTGGAAACTTAATCTTAGCAATTCTTTTCAATGTTCCCTTTAATATTTAAGTGAGAATGAAATCGACTACTTGACAGACTGCAGCAGACGTTTTTCTCATTACTTTATAACTTAAAGAAAAGAAAAAAGACTGGTCTTGAATACTAATACTAAATAAACACCCTCTGGGAGAGAAACATTAACAATGATATGGCAATTATGATAGTAGAAATGAGAGTAGCAGGATATGCAAATTGCATTGTACTTGCAATGATGGAAAGAAAATATATTGCAGGTATAAATTGCCATGAGTGAAGTCAATCTGGGTGGAATCTTGTTGAAATCTCAGCTGTTTTGCCTACCAGCTGGGGAGCTGGTGAGAGTCCCTGATTGCCACTTTTCAAGAAGGCCTGCCAAACCACAGGCAAATTGAGTGGCTGAGGGTATCCCCAGGATTCAGATCATAAGGTCAGAGCTCTCGCCTACCAGGAATGACTGGTCAGTCACAGGGCAGCAGCTCCTTCGCTTAGCAACACCACAGGACAAGCCATGAGTACTGCAGGACCTACAGCCTCCAAGTGTTTCAGGGACATGGAGAAACACAGACCACAAGTAAGTAATATGAAGGGGTGGGTTTATGGAGTGAAGTATGGGGGAAAGGAGTATTAGCGACAACAGCAGGAGAGTGATTCTCTTGGTGTCTCCCCCATTCCAATGTCCAGTCCAGTAATCAAGCACTTCATTCTATTGAGGGAACTAATTAGCTTATTGAAAACAAAAACTAGGATGGACTTTGGAATTCTGTAAATCGGCTTATTGAAAGCAAGAATTAGGAAGACTTCGGAATTCTGTAAATTGATAGAAACACAATGATTAGTATGTACTATAATAATCATTATATCTCTTATGAATTAAATTGTATGCTGCATCAATATATACTATATACAAACTAATTATACATAAGTGTATGATAGTGTATGTAGTTAAAGTGCAGTCCTCAAATGCCTACTTGTTTATAGCACTCACAAAATGCACAGAGTAAGGAGAAACCTGTGATCAGCTGGTGTACCAAAGAATATCACTGACCTAAGCAGCATTGGAAGTGTCACTACTTCCATTCAAACTATGTACAAGCAGTAATTTGCATTTATATTATGCTTTTCACATGCGGGAAGACACCTCAGAACACTGTACAATAAGTAGGTAAGATAAAGGAGGATATCAGAGGTAAGATAAAGGTGGAATGAGGTCCAGAGGAGGTTTGGAAAGAGAAAAGTATTTTGCATGGGCATCCATTGGAATTTATAGGAGGCGGGAATGAGAGATGTGTGAAGTTCAATATGAGTGAGCATATATGTTGTGCCATTTTGAGTGAGTTGAAATTTATGAAGGTCTATGTGTTGAGGTAATGTAAGAATACATTTGGAGAAACCCAGGCTCTTGACCAAAAACAACTTGTATCTAAATAGCACCCCTACTGTAATAAAACATCCCAAAGTGCTTCAAATGAATGTTATAAAGCAAAGTTTGAATAAGAAAACACAGAAGGTGACGTTTGGAACAAAGTAACAAAATATTCATTGTAGAGCCAGCTTTCAAAAGTGTCTTAAAGGAATAAGGAGAGGTAGAGAGGAAAGGATGGAACAAACTCTAGTGTTTGGAGGCAAAGTGGCTGAAATCATGGCTGCCAGCGGTGGCAAGATTAAATATGGGGTTGCTCAAGATGCTAGAATTAGAGGAGAACTGATATCTTAGAGAGTTTTGGGCCTAGGAGACACTACATAGATAGGGAAGACTGATGCCATGAGAACATTTGAAAACAAAGATGCAATTTTAAAATTGCAGCATTTCTTAATGGATGTTACAAAACAAGAAGCAGGTTAATGTAAATTGGAAGATATTTCAGGCAAATCGATAACCACAGGTATTTCCTGTCATCTTCCACAAGTGTGATATTGTACAGCAGTTATTTGTAATGCTATATGCAACACCAGTCATGTCTGCTCTGGGCTCCTTAGCCAACCCAGAGGTACATGAAGGTTTTTTTCTCATTTATGGTTTTGCTATTGCTATGGATGCTTCTTTCAGGTACCACTTCACTTGGATAACAAAGTTCTGTGTCCTTAGTTGTAATAGACATCAGTAGATATCATCAGGAGATGCCCTTCAGCAGTGGAATACGTGGAACAGTGCAGAGCTGGTTAGTTTATGCTGATATCAGCAGATGTTCAGTGTCATGACATAGCCTATATAAGCGAAAGTTGTTGCTGACTCTGAAAGCAGTGAACCCACAACAACTCCAGCGAAAAGGATTATTTAACTTCCCCTGCAATCCACACATCTCTCTACTTCACTTTGCAGCCATCCACCGAAGGGCATGTCTGGTCATAGCGCATATGGATTGCCAATATAAAGTTCATGACACACTACAGGCGGTTACATCGGAAAACACATTGGGCACATGCATAACAAGCATTAAAATGCATTAAAATGAAATCACTATTAATATTCGTGCAGTTTGCCTGTCTTTTGATGTGGTGAATATCAATGTCAGCATACAGTGGATGGTTCATTGTCCCTGCAGATCTGCATGGATCAGGTGAGCCTAAAGCTCTTCATCCATTATCTACTAATCAGTGCCAGATAGCTGACTCTGAATGATGCACCTGCTGCCTCAGATAATACCTACTCCAAACCATGTGTACTATATGACCTTTGTATTCCAAATCTTCCGTCTAACCAAACCGTGGCACTACTGGGAATCAGCACAAAAATATCAACACAGAAGTCTTGCAACATTTAGCATGAAATTGTATGATTTTTGTCTGGAGACAAATGCATCCTGAAATAACAATTTGCAATAGTATTTTGCACTTAATATTTAACTTATAATAACTTATATTTGAACAGCTCAAACTAAATTAGATATCTGTGTTCTGGTGTAACAAAAGTTTGAGTTTTTTCCATTTGTTAAAAAAGTCTTTAATCTCCAATTTTCAGTTATTTTTCTTGCATTTAAATCTTTCCTTCTTCCTTTCCTTTCTCTTCATTTAATGCACCCAACAATTTCCAGTGGAAAAGGAGTTAAACGATCTTCACCTGTCAGTGCAATTGTACAACTGGCCACTTGGAGGTGCATAAGAGCTGCTTAAAGTTGACCATTAATAGCCTTTCAACAGAAATATTTCGTCGCTACTTGCTGCTTCCCCGATAGTGCCAGAAAAATCTGAAACTTTGTTTGTTGCTTTATTAAGATTTAATACGAAAGAAAATTGCTACAAAATTTTTTTATAATTCACAACAGAGCATTCAGCGCAATGACTTTGTAATTGTGATCTAATCACCTTTTTCAAAAATATGATTCTCTATTGTGATAAAAATAAGGATAAATAGCAACATCTTAATTGCTATCATTTGTATTGATACATTCTGAAATGGCATATGGTATTATGAAAAAGTGAGCATTTAATGCAAGTGGATATCATCAGGAAGAATAATTTTTACTGCTTACTGTCTAATAGCTTTCAGGTACAGTACAAAATTCATTTTTTTCATTATTTTAACAGTTGAGCGATTACTTGAATGTAACATATTCTAACAGTATAGCTTGTTATGTAATGATGACATTGACACTATTGCACTAGTTTAGGAATAAGAGTTTATTACAATATATACTACTTACTAGTTTATCAATTCCTTGTTTTCAATGGATGAGGGCTACTTCTGAAGATTATTTTTAGTGCTTTGTTTCATCTCTAGAAAATGTTTAAATGACTATACATGGAAAATATTACATTGTGTTGATTCTTAGAAGTTTTAGATATTCAGCCCTTTTTTTTGAGATGATTTTATTCTGTAATTGGCTGATAATAATGAGTCCCTTTCCTTCCTAAAATGTGAGAGATATCTTGGGAGAAGCTTCTATAAGTCATAAATGGTTAGAGGCACTGATGGAACCAAAGCCACAGTCTAATCAGCAAACATTTTAAATTTACTTCTGCTGCTCAATATTTAAAGGCAGCAGATCTACGATTTTATGCAGTAGAGATCTAACAAAAATAAAAATGTGTTGGAAACGTTTCTGGAATGCAGTCCGAATGCTGACAAGTCAATATTTCCTAAACATCTCCAGTGTTAAAACCAAAATATTAATTACACTTTTCTTTTTATAGGTACAATGTGACATTCAGTCTATTTCCAGAATTCCTGTTTATGTTTTATAAGTTCCTAAGTTAATATTTTCAAAGATAACAAATTTGAGCATTTAATCCAAGCTGTCATCAATGTAGTGTATCTCATTGATTCAGATATACAGTTCTGAATCTGCAAACAGATATAGATTTTGCAGCAGTGTTGGCCTTGTAACTTTAGTAAAACTCTGCTGGAAATGCTACAAACCAGGCCAGGTGTAAGATCATAGTTTTGTGCCTAATTTTTAGGATGGCATTGTGGGAGTGGAGGTATTGCCTGTACTTTAGATAGTCATCAACTCATGTGGAGGATTAGAAGTGTTGGTGGGTGCAGTTACCATTGGAATTAGGACTCTGAATATCGGAGTTTCCATGTTCTATGTCTTCTTATAGCCTGGTGTTTGATCAGGTTGAGCCAGCTGTAACAGAAGCTCCACTGATGTCTATGGGATCAGCCAAATTTAAGACTAGACCCCCGAGAATCTAGTCATAATCATTTTTAAAAATTACAAAGCAAGTCAGGGATATTACCATTTTCTTTGTTGTTCAGTTTGGAAGTAGGAATATTGTGGTGACTGTAATGAGGTCAGTCAGGTGGACAGCATAGAATATGAGTTCCCTGATTGGGGCTGTTAATCTGGTTCAACCAAGGGGCCCTGGCTGACAGATAAAAACAAGAATGTCAGACATCTTGCTCACTCTGAAAGCTGGCTCTGAAGCAGCTGGATCAGTGTCAAGGACTCCCCATATGTAAACATAAGGTGACATGGTGACAGGATACCAGTCTGTGTGGATTTATTTCAAACATAACCTTGTGTCTTAAGATTGACCTTCTCGCTCATTGTTAAGGTGATGGTCCATATGTGACCAGAGCCCATCAAAGACATTTAAATCTCACGGCCTGCCCAGATTCTTCAAACGTCAGCAGGATCCATGCAGTTAAGGACACTTTAAAAAATTCAAGTTGCATGATTTCCAAAATGTTTAGGTACAGTACAAAATTTTGATTTTATAATTCTTACAGTTGAGAGATTACCTGAGTGTAATCTGTGCTAACAGTATAGCTTGTGTAATAATGCAATTAATGGTAGCATCAGCACTACAACAGTGAGACAATTTTATACAGAGCTGGTTTAGGAATAAGAAAATCGTTAAGAAATGTGTTTTACTTTACTGGAAAACCAATTCTGATTGCCCAACAAGGAATGTATTTTCTAATGACCAATTATATTGTGATACATTAATAGTTCAAATACAATGGCAGTATTGACAGGTAGAAAATGCCAGTCTTGCAGCTGCTGTGCTTATTGTGCGCAATGTTATTGATTAATTTAAGAGGTTCAAGGTGAATCAGGTTCAGCAAAGCACATTTTCTAAACCAACTTAGATGGAGCTATGGGTGATTTCAGGGAATTAATTTGCACTGAAAATACTAGAGACTTGTAGTTTTGCTTTAAAAATGCAGTATCCTAAAGAAATTTTTGTGTGTGTTTTTTTGCCAGCAGTTAGAACATTACATAGTGATTAATTCTCAAGCAAAGTTTCAACCATAGTAGACTATGTCAGAAAATAGCTGTAGACATATTTAGGATGTTTAATAGTTGAATGTTGAATATTTTGAGCAAACAATCAATTGAGAGATTTGTTAATAGAAATGCAGCGTGGCACAGCACATATAACACTACGATAAATTTTCATCCTCATCACCTGGCTGAATTCCTCTGAATGGATGCATCTGTCTGTTGTAGAACTATCATGATTTATATTTCATTTGGGATAAAACTTGGATGAGGTTTACAACAAGCAAACAGCCTCTTCTGCCAATTAATTTTCTGGTTAAGTTGGAAATTTACCTAATTTTCTTTGGCACGAGAATCCATCTGAATTTTATGGAGTGAGATGTCTTCAATCTGCTTAAGTCGATTAATTAATTTGTTGGGATCAATGCTGTTTCATTTTAGTGTGTGGTGGCCATGAATCCACAGGAGATACCAATCTTAATTCCGCTGAAACTGATAGGAAACTGGAAATAACATGAAGCTAAAATTATGCTTCTTGCAGGGCAATAAGAATATTGCAAGTCTGTTCTAAAGCTGTTCCAAAGTTTGGAACAAGGCATCTTTGGAGAGGAACAAATGGAAAATTTATTTTCATTTGTTAGCTGCGTTCGATTCATCCTTAATACAACAATAAAAATATCCTTGATCCCCATTTTGAGGGTGAGGCTGTTTTACTTTAGTCTTACTCGTATTCTATGCCTCATCTGGAAGTGCTTATTTTTGATTCTTGGTGCCCCAAAGTGGAAAATAATTAATTCTCCTAGTACTGGCAACTATTGCTTTGAAAATAAGAAATTTTGACTTCTCCACCATTAAAGTTAAAAATTCTTTTTCAACTCCGATGTAATTTGAATTTTATAATTTGTTTGATTTATTATTTAGGAAACAAATTCATTTCGCTTCAAATGAACGTTGAAGAGTATAACAAATTAGTACGGAAAAAATTAGAACCCCAAAATTATGGTCAGTTCTATAATGGATTGTACTGATGCAAACTGTCCCACCAAAGTGTATCAAGCCTCAACAATTTTCTCATTAATTTTTTTTCTGAAAAAATTCTCGTGCTATCTAATTTACTTTAAATTTACTTAATTTACTTCGGTAAGCACTGAAGCTGTTTGTATGAAAGTATGTCTTCCAGTCTCTATCTTTATATTCCTAGCACTGATTATTACTTTAATGCTTTGTTGTCTCAAGTTAATTGATCATTGCAAATCATCTTTGACTTGTCACTGTCAATGTCAGTTGCTCCTCGATTCAAGAATGATGTCCACTCAGGACTGCAATTTCCTACCACGAGTCTTCATATGAATGAGCAGGCTGACTCTTAACCTGTATACCTCTGGGCACATGGGAAAAAGACTCCCATGAAGAAGGAGGATATTGAGTGCGGGATTTGTTTTTTTCTTTCTTTCCTTTCTCTACCATCTTAATAATACATTGTGATTCAAGGTAAGTAGCAGTCTGATGGACAAGTTGTTGCCATACTGAACAATTAGTAGTCAAGCTTCTCTCAGTCATTAATTTCAATGATGCTGCACTTTAAGAAGAGCTTCAGAGCATGAGCTATGTGAGAATTGTGAAAATAAGATCAGAGATAGTTTCAGCCATCTGGATACATCATCTTTTACTAACCATTCATATAATAACCTATATAAAGATTATGTGGTTATTATCATGTGACTATTGTGGGAGCTTGCTGTGCACAAATTAGGTCCGCATTTTCTATTAAAGCAGTAACGACATTTCAATAACACATTGGGACATCATGAGATGGTAATAAAAACACTATATAAATGCATTCCTTCATTTCTTTCTTATATTTTTGAGACATGCCTAACTTACTGCCTATGATTCATTCGTGATATTAGCCTCTGTAATAATTTTTCCAATGTGAGGTACATTCACCCTTAACTAGGTTCAGGTCTGAAAGTACGTGAAATAGGAACAGAAGAGCTCTGGTGCTATGTCACCTGCCTTGTGTCCTTCACTTGATCCACTCCTCCTTCCAATTATATCAGGTTGGAGAATTCTCATTGGCAACTCCCAGGAGTGTCACTAGGGCTATATGCACAAAGAAATGCACAAAGGAAAATAAAGACCTGAACAGCTTAAAAAAAAGAAAATAGTAGGTGGATTTACAATTGTGCAATCAATTTACTTATCATACTCGCTAAATGACCTAGACCTCACAGCTGATCCTTTAAAACATCAACTGTATACATCAATGCAAACAGCACTGAATGCCTGAACATAGGAAATAACATGCAAGGCATTCAAGGACTCCTTTTCTTAAACATCATTGAGCTCAGGCTGTTTCACAGAGCCTCTCTCTTCTCTACTTTCTCCTTGCCCTGGGTACTCTGAGTTCATATACAACATAACTGAATCTTCATCTACTTTTAGAAGTGGGTTCTGCTGTTTACTTGTGACGAAACATAATTAGCACCTCAGTCACTTGACAAACTGATATTGGACTACAATCTTCTAAAATCAGATTCAAACATTTGAAAATATTTTGACAGGATGTTTGGATAAAAATGTGACTGAGAGGTGTATAGAAGAAATTGGATGGCTGACGATGAGTCACAGTGCTATAATTCAATCTAATGATTTTTATGTAATAAATTACAAGCACAAATCTTTGACCAATCAATGAATAAGGTGCCAAAATTAAATAATGTAAGCACTCTATGGTATATATTTAATAATAGACTACGTAGTACTTATTTACAATTATTGCATATATGCTTACAAAGGTCAAGTTCCTGAGGCTATTCTTTTAGTTCGCCAAAATGTCGGGGTTTTACTTTTACACAAATTATATTTTTGATGGGTGGAAACTCGCCCTCTCTCATCATCTCACTATCCCAGAGTTGTCAGGTTGGAGACAGCTCCTGCCAAACTTATTCCCAAAAATACAGCAAAAGGAGTCAAAAAGTACTTTTCTTCTTGCATTTTTAATCAAAATTACGTGAAGTATTGGTCTTCTACTGCAGCAAAAAAAAGGTACACCATTCAAAGTTGGCTTTGAAATCTACAATGCTTAACTTTCTTGCTTGTCTTCAGCTCATAGATTCAGATAGATCATTAACAAACTGAGAATCCAATCTGACAATTTTCACTGATGTATTTCGCAACATCATTTACCAACTGTGGCCACAAGTCATGCCTTCCTCAATTTGCACATTTATTCCTAGGCATTTGCCTACAAAATGTGAGAGTTTCCTCCAATTCTCTAGCTGTCACACAATGATATATCCGATCTGCAAATTCAATGAGTACCTTCTGCTCCTCCTTGATGCGATATTGTTGTATTGGAGGGCAGGATTGGGAGGAATGCTATGCACCCCAGAGAAACAATCACTTTGACTGCACATGTTAACTTGTGCAAAAATAAGGAGATGAAAAGTCAGCGTCATTCGTGTGCTATTCTATAATCCAGTGAATGAAGAGGTTTGCTTCAGGGTGATGCTGAGTAAATGGTAAAAAGGAAAATCTTGAATTTTTGGTCAAAGGTTGTAGGTGTCAAGTTATTCATGAGATAAATGAAAAGTTAAGGGCCGCACATACTCAAGTATATACTCAAGTAAGGGTCATATATACTCAAATTATATGCAAACAAGTTTTAAGATACTGCTGCATAGGTTGCTTTACATAAGTAAATGACTAATAAATTTGACATTGTTATTAGAGTTACACCCAGATCTTGGGCATGGTTCCCCAAATTGTTACGGTTCCAGATAGAATACCTTAAATCATTAAGCTCCAAGGTGAGGAGAGATGAACTGGCTCCCCTCCTTTATTTACTTGCCTCCTCGATTTGTTGCAGCAAAGTTAAGTTTAAAAGGATCCCTTCTCTTGTGGATTTCTTTCTCCCAGACACAAAAGAACATAGGAGCCCAATTTGAACAGGCTTTCTTGAGTCTGCTGAAGAATTACTAAACACGTGAAGAATTTATAATGTGATGCACATGCAAACAGATCAGAAATAAGATGCCAGTCAAAAAGGACAATAGTTTTAAAAATAACAGATATACAGAAAAGTCTCTGAATTGTTCGCAAAAATTGGATAGTTGAACATTGCAGTCATTGAGTCAATTTAATAATCTTTAATTTTGCGCATTTATAGTTCTGATTCTTGTGATTGAATTCCAGCACTCAGGGTGAGAGACAGTCCTTTTGTTGTCTACTTTCCTTTTGTCTAGCTTCTAGCTAGCTAACTTTTAGCGCTAAGAAAGAGACAGTCCCTTTACCAGCAATGAAGTGTTGACTAGGGATAGTTTTTCAATAGTCACTCCCATTGCATGATAATGCTCAAATGCAGGCTGGGATGCACAAGACTGGTCAGTCCCACTAGCAAACTCCAGTTAAGTTAAAACTGGCATTTTAATCCCTGTCTTTGTGTATTCCTCAAAGTGAATAATACTAAATGTGTCTGCAGTTTGGAACATAACCCACAAGGGATGGCTTATTGCTGAGCAGGGGTTTGTCAGTCACTCATTATCTTTGTAGCCATGGGACCACATTCGAACTGTTTTTAATTCTTATCTTCCACACTGCCCCTCTTCCCCTCGTGACAGATTGTTTGAAATTCATTTTGCATCCATGGGTGTGACATACCATGGGTGTCTCTCTCTCCAGATAACTACTTAATTTATATCTGCCACCATTTTTAGCCGTATCAGCTTCCTTTTAAAAGAACATGTTTTAGAATTACGTTAATAATATCCAGACCACTTTGTTAGTCTGGCCCGTGGTCAGCTGAAGGTTTATAAAGCAATTAAGACAACTTAGAGTTCTTTGATAACTCACCTGTACCCAATAGAACCAGATTTAATTCAGCCAACATGGTGGTGGTGGTGGTGGGGTCTCAGCACTGGCTGGAGAGGGCTCTGCATGATCTTCATTGAGGAAATGTCACAGTAAAAACTGCCAAATGATGAGTCATGTGCCTTCCTCAGGATTAATGATCTTGGTGGCAGATATTCCAACTCCTGATCCCCCTGCAGGCAGTGCGACTGGGAGCAGTGGTAGCTGCCAGCAATGTACAACTAGCAACCTAGACACACCTAGCAATTCAGGCCATAAGTGAATGATAGTGGGATGTGGGTGATGTGGAAGATGTTGCTGACTGGTGGGATGGGTGCAGAGGGTCACAAGAAAGGTGAAAGGCTGGGTCCCTGTGGCCCCACCATTTAAAGGCTGTCAGTGAGGGATCTCCACAGGAGCCTACTAAAGAACCCTACATGGCTTTTCAGTTTCCCTGTATGGTGATGCCCCCATCTATCACTGGTTGAATCCCATTAGTGGCTGGATGAGGGCTTAAAGTGGGCATTAATTGCTCACTGAAGGACCTCAATTGGTGTTACAGCACTAGGCCATCCATTCACATTCCTTTCCTGGCCTGAGTCCAGGCAGAAGCAGAAAGGTGTTGGGGTTCATCCTGCACCCTTCAGCTGATTAAATATGCCTGTCCAACCTTCAACTTACTTTGGAGAAAGGGCATTAAATGAATAAAGATAGAGAAAGACACATAGAGACAACTAAATTATCATTCAGAAATACACTCAGAGTCAACTTTGCAGCGCAAATGAAAACATTCTAACTTCTTCTGTTTTAAAATTGTCTTGAATGTTTGTCAATCTTTGGCTGCCATGGATTACGAGTACCTTAACCTCAGGTAATCAATTAAATATTACCAAACAGAGGGTTTCACTTTAGAACTTTTAAAAGTGTTGTAGGTATGTTTTTCATCACCTGATTCTTCTTCAGACACTTTTTCTATTGACCCTTCTAAAACTGTGTATTTTAGCCTTTTGCATAAATGCAAAATGTTTATGTGATTTGCAACCCAATAATTTAGTAGTACAAAAACTTTCCATCAAGACACAGAGGATGACATACTGGCAAATTAAGAGTTGATTGACTGCAAGTTTCCATGCATTGAAGTTAATAGGAGAAAAGCCTTAAGCAATACATATACAGTTTTCTGATAATACACTCACTGTTTCCAAGGCTCTACTTATGGTCTGAGCCTCGGTAAGGTCCATCCATAATCAAGAAGATAGAGAAAGACACATAGAGGCGACTAAATTATTATTCAGAAATGCACTCAGAATCAGAGTAAGTGAAAATATTCTAGCTTTTATTGTTTTAGAATTGTCTTGAATGTTAATCAGTCTTTGGCTGCTGTGAATTACCAATACTTTAACCTCGGTTAATCAGTTAAACAAGCACAATGGAGAGACATAATCACCATTAGTATATCAAATGGCTAAGAAGAATCCACTATGAATTGTCATAGTATTTCATGATGACAACATCTTGATCAGTTCCTTGTGCAAACAAAACATTATATAGGGTCTAGGCCCGAAACGTCAGCCTCTCTGCTCCTATGATGCTGCTTGGCCTGCTGTGTTCATCCAGCCCTGCACCTTGTTGTCTCGGATTCTCCAGCATCTGCAGTTCCTGCTATCTCTGATTCAATTATATAGGGTTTAATTTTTTTTAGACATCCTGTAATGGTTTAATGCAGTAACTCAAAATTACTACAGGGTGGTGGATGGTTTTTGGGGAAGTACTGAATGCAGCAAGTTTTTTTGTCTGCACGCATAAAATACTGAATCATTGTTGTGTCATTGTTATATTTCCACTAGTTTATCAGCAAAGTCTGTGGTTGAATTAATGCAAAAGTTCAGGCAATTTTGACATAAGTGCATTATGCCTAAACCCTCAGACATTTGTGTTTTCCAAGATATTTTGTGCTAATTCAAAATTCAATTTACCCAAAATAGATCCTGAGCAGATAATATAAGTATGTTGCTGCACTATTAATTCCAAATCTAGAGTCAGGACTTCAAATCCTGCCACGACAGCTGATGAATTTATTTTATTTAAATGAATCTGTAATAAAAAATCTTGTACAGAAATGTTGAGCATGTAACTACCGGACTATTGTAAAAGTCTACCTTTTGGGAAGGAAATCTGCCTTTCTTACCTGACTTGGTAATATGTGATTTCAGACTCATAGGAATGTGGTTGATTTTTAATTGCCCTGTGAAAAGTCATTCAGTTGTGCTTACAGAAATGAGGACAAAATTGCTCTTGGTAATTTTGAGAAGTGAAGAGAATTTAGGATTTACAATAAGAGAATGAACCCCAGAAATTCTAAGGGTATAGTCAATTGATGTTTTGGTGCAATTCAAAGAACTATTACACATGGACTGTCCCAAGCAGTATTATAGAGTGTTTGCAATAAAATTTGAAACACAAGAATAAGAGGATGAAGATGGTGATACAGACCTAAAAGAGGGCCCTTGATTGGTCACAAGAAATTTCAGCCCACTTATGAATATGTTGGTGGCAGAGATTTTCAATTGTGCAGTAATAGAGAGTTTATCCATATCTATCGTATGTCGAGTAGAGTGGCTAAAATGTTCAATGATGAAAGATGAGAGACCAAAGTGTTCTTTGTCCACATTTACAGTGTTCTCAAAATACTTATCTGACCAATACACTTCATTTCTCCAAGTAAAAAGAAATTGTACGAGGTTAATGTATTTGAGACTCAAAAATTTGGAGATAATAACATTAAAATCATGTAAATGAGTGATCATGCCATGTAAAAGAAATTTCTGTTGTAGGTCTCATGCAGTGTTCTGGCAAAGCCCAAAGCAAGCTGGAGAAACATTACTTAACTTTTTTGTTTACGTGCTGTACAGCCTTCTGGACTCAACGTTAGTTGAAAAACTTCAGACCATTGAACTCATTACTCAAATTTGTTTCCCTGCCTTCCATCCCTTCCCACCCCAAAAACCCTTGACTGGTTTTCCTGGTTTTGCTTTTTGCAGAGCTACCTATATTCTCCATTAATACCTGTTGTTAACCTTCCCCCCTTCTCAACAACGATTACCACTCCTTTTGCCTTTTGTTCTATGAAGCATGATCTTTAATCTCGCTCGGCTTCTAACCTTCCCTGACCTTCCTTTCTGTTCCACTTGCTGCTCCCCAAACTTTTCTGCAGCATTAAACTCATCATCTTTTCGCCTGTTTCTTCAGTTCTGAAGACAAGTCATTCTGGACTCAAAATGTTAACTCTGTTTCTCCCCCCTCAAATGCTGTCAGATTTGTGGGTTTTCTGCAGCAGTTTTTGTTTTTATTGCAGATTTGTACCATCCGCAGCATTTAGCTTTTGATGTAGTGTCTATAAAGGCCTACTGAAAAATCTTGCATGATTTATCTAGGACCAGCAAGCACAAGTTAAACAAACGCAACCTCAACTAGGTCATTGAGACCCCAAAAGTAGAATATGAGAAAGGATCAGCTGCAGAATACCTGTAGGGAAAAACAATGAAGAATCAAATAGAAGGAGCTTGAGAACCTGAGAAGCACTTTAAAAGAATGTCAGACTGGTGAAACGGTACCCGAGAAACAGATCGTAAACATAATAACCAGAAATTCTTCTATTGGAATAATAGAGAAAGAAATGTATTTCAGCACTGTAACAATCAAGAAATAGTTGGCATTCTTCAATAATGTTCACGGGAATAGAAAACAGGTAAAGTTCTCAATTATCATTTCCTTAAGATATTCATTAAAGTAGATTGTGACTCTATTTCTACAAATGGAAATAATTCAAACATACTTACGGACTTTAATGTTAAGATGAAGTTTTATGAAGACTGAATCATCATAAGATAGTCATTGATTACTGGATAGTAACAAGCTAATTTATTACCTTATTAATAGATGTTCCCAAACTAGCCCAGAAATTACAGACCTATTAGTCTTACATCAGTAACAGGTTAAGTGATAGAATCATTATCAGGACAATTAACTATAAAATAATAATATTGAATCTGAAATTAGACTATAAGATACTAACTCATGAATGGTTAAAGTGTTTGCCTGAAATTCTTATCTCTACTTTTAAGTGAGATAATAACCCATTACACGATGAGAGGAGAATTTCAACTGAACACATTTAGAGTTTATTTGTATTATCATTTCAGTGCTCTATTTAAAAAAAAGTCAACATATCTTCAAAAGGTAACCACAAGCATACCTGTATTCATATTTACCACAAGATTAACCTGTAATAGCTTTTTATTGTTAATGATGAAAGATGAGAGACCAAAGTGTTCTTTGTCCACATTTACTGTGTTCTCAAAATACTTATCTGACCAATACACTTAATTTCTCAAGTAAATTGCAATATATTATTTGGCTTGGGATACCTAAACTTCTGGAAAATATTTCACAAAATTCTTCATGGTATGCTAGCAATCATGTTTGAAACCACAGGAATCAGAGAAAAGGCAGAAAATGGATACAAAATCTACAGAAGAAAAGGAAACTTTATTCATTTAAGGGTGGGAATGGGAATAAAATCAGAATGCTAGAAATGTATCAGAAACTGGTGCTAGTGGAATCTATAGAGTTTTTAATTCATATAGAATCATGGTGAACTCATCTTGACAATTAGTGCATTTCCCCTATTATATTGAACAATGACTATCATGGAATACAGTGGTGGATCATGCCAAATACAGTAGTAGAGCTTTGCATGGTTGAAGATAATCTCTCAAATGTATTAACTGGTAGGCACTTTTTAGTTGTTGGTGCTCACTACAGTTAAAAGCGACAAATAATGCTTTGGTCATTCCCATTTTTTTCAATAACAGCAAAGCCCAATATGTCTAAACTTGTATTTTATTAATGGCATGTATCCAAATAGTTCATGCTGATGATCTAGACTCTTACAACAAAAGAAAGAATCCAATAGATGACGTCTCTTACAGTGCAGCCTTCCCTCTGTACAGCACTGAGATTTAAACCGAGATTAGCATGGGAATTTTGTGGAGGCAGCAGTGACTTTGGCCACCAGCGAGAGAGACAGTGAGAGTCCTTGGTCACCCTTTTAACAAAGGCCTGCTGCATGTTGTCGCTGTCAGGCAGTTGCAGTAGGGGCTTCCCCTGGGTCAGAAGACTCTCTCATTGAGGTCTGTCAGCTAAAAGACTTGTAGGTCAATTGAATGACAGTGTCACTGGGGAAGTCTTGGCTGCTACTGGTATGGCACCCAACCATGGCCTAGAATTGTCACTGGATTCCAGCTAGATGTTAGCGATAGTCAGAGGAGGGGAGGGGTGACAAAAACAAGGGCAGGGTGTGTCTTTCAGGGAATCCCTGTCTTTTTTATATCAAGTTTGTTCATCAGGTGCTGTTGAAAGAGCGCCCTCCCTTTGGAAGTCCACCTTGATTGCCATATTCCCAAGATGTAAAAACCCAGCCTGCTACTGTCAATATGAGCAGTGCTGGGATGAGATCCCCAAAGTGGCAATTTGTGGTGGGTCAGGGAAGGCCATTTATGGACATTTTTACCATTGATGTAATCTGAGTGAAGGGAGATGCAGCTGGTCCCCACCTGTCTGATTAAATGCATTTGCCATGAAACCTGTCATGAGAAATGACACAAGACGGACTACTGTGTATTCAAGTCTCTGGAATGGGAATAACAGCTGTCTGACTCTGAAATGAGAGAAGAACTATTGAGCTACAGCTACAGGATTGTTGTCAACGTTTTGTGCTTACACACTCGCTTTTAGTAATTCATATACCTGGACACTGAAATACATTTGCTCCCTCACATGCCAGAGTCTGGCACCCTCTTCCATGGCAAGTTTCATGACAGGGGAGCATTTAATCAATCAGGAGGCTGGTGGGTAGGTGCCCTCTCACCTTTAGCCTCCGATTACATCCGTGGTGAGAAATTTTATGTATAGCTTTCCTGCTGTGTCAGCAATTTGAGGCTTTAAAGCCATTTAGAGACCTCATCTTGCCGTTGCTTGTACTAGCTCAGGCAGACGGCTTGCCATGTGGGCATGTGTCAAGCAAATGTTGTCATTTTTTCTTTAGGGGTCTCAGTGAGAGTCTATTGTTCAAAGGCACTCAGTGCCTTTGACAACAGGAGGTGAAGAGGAGGTTGCTGATAGTCACCTCCTGTCCTTGCTGCCAACCCTGCTACTCCCCCCCCACCTCCCCGACCCCTGGCAATCCCCAATCTCCCTATATTATTCACTTGGGTATGGATTCCTTCCTTCTTAATCTGAAACATGTGCATGGTAAAATAGGGATGAATTAGCACGGATTCATCAAGAGGAGCTCATGCCTGATAAATCTGTTAGAATTCTTTGAGGTGGTAATGTGCATGTCTGACAAAGGAGAGCCAATGGATGTGATCTATTTGGATTTCCAGAAGGCCTTTGACAAGATGCTACACAGGAGGCTGCTAAATACAATAAAAGCCCATGTTGTTAGGGGCAAGGTACTGGCATGAATAGAGGATTGGCTGCCTGGTAGAAAACAGAGAGTAGGGATAAAGGGGTCTTTCGCAGGATGGCATCCAGTGAATAGTGGAGTTCTGTAGGGGTCTGTGTTGTGACCACAACCATTCATGTTATACTTTAATGATCTGGATGAAGGAACTGAGGGCAATGTTGCTAAATTTTTCAGATGACACAAGGATAGGTGGGGGACAGGTAGTGTTGAAGAAGCGGGAAGGTAGCAGAACGCCTTGGACAGGCTAAGAGAGTGGGCAAAGAAGTGGCAGATGGAATACAATGTGAGAAAGTGCAATGTTATGTACTTTGGCAGGAAGATTAGATGTATAGACTGTTTTCGAAATGGGGAAAGGCTTTGGAAATCTGAAGCACAAAGGGACTTAGGAGTCCTCGTTCAGGACTCTGTTAAGGTTAACATGCAGGTTCAGTTGGCAGTCAGGAAAGCAAATGCAATGTTAGCATCCATTTCAAGAGGGCTAGAACACAAGAGCAGAAATATACTGCTGAGACAGTATAAGGCTTTGGTCAGACAACATTTGGAATATTATGAGCAGTTTTATGTCCCATATCTAAGGAAGGATGTGCTAGCATTAAAGGGGGTCCAGATGACGTTCACAAGAATTATCCCGGAGATGAAGGACTTGTCATAGGAGCAGTGAGGACTCTGGCTCCGTACTTGATGGAATTTAGAAGATGTGGGAGTGTCTGATTGAAACTTACAGAATACTACGATGCTTGGATTTAGTGCACATAGAGAAGATGTTTCCACTAGAAGGACCAGCGGGCATAGCCTCAGAGTGAAGGGGGACAACCTTTTAGAGCTGAGATGAGGAGAAATTTCTGAGATGAGAAACCAGAGGGTAGTTAACCAATGGAACTCATTGCTGCAGAAGGCTGTGATTGCCAAGTAATTGAGTGTATTTAAAACAGAGATAGATATATTCTTGATTCGTGAGGGGACCATGGGAAGAAGGCAGGGGAATGATGTTGAGAAACATATCAGCTTTGGTTGAATGGCATAGCAGACTCCATGGACTGAATGACCTAATTCCGCTCCTCTATCTTATGGCCTTACTGAGACCTTGGGTGGATATAGTACCAATAATAGCCACCTCATCCTGGGTGGCACTGCAAGTTCAGAGGTGTTGCTGGCTTCTGATAAGACAGGCAGCTTTTAGAGGCCATGATTTCTGCCCTGGGTTTCTTGATATCTGCTTTTCGTCTGCAATTCAAACATTACTTCTTTCTTACAATTTGGTTTTAATGTTTGAATGCCATAGGATTTTTCATGCTAAGCCGCATTTGCTACTAATGAAGAAACAACACCATTGTTTTACATAGCACTACTTCAGTTTCAGTGTTAGCAACGTGTAATGGAATGAGCAGAAAACTGAGATAGATATGTACGTAGCACAAACAAACCCCAGGACCAGAAGTGCAAAACTAGACTGTCATTTACAGTTTTAAAAATCAAACCGCTAAAGGCCAAAGCAGGAATTCCCAGTTCTACATAAGAAAGTGAACAGTTGGTTGATAAAGAAAATAATTATGGGATAATAAAACACATAGGATTGCAACATAGTCAAGTCTGACTCACTCCTTAAAGAAGGAATTTAATTTTTGGGGGAAACCTGTTCATCACGGAATATGAGGATTAGGACTGATAATTTTTGAATTTAACTATCAGATTTTATGGGGCTTGCCTGCTTGTCATAAGGACTGAGCTGGAATTGTTCCAGAGGATTCCTTAATTGACTATAGGTAGAAGGGTGACAAAGTAGAAGAATCTTCTAAAATAATTTCGTATTGTGGGCCTGTGATAATTGAAAGCATTTCTTGTATTTCAAATAAAGGGTTTCATGGTAATGTCATTCAATAAGTTGGATATTTTAAGGTAAAAAATATGCTGGGATAGGATTAATGTTTGTCTGAAACATTGGTAAGTGACATAATGAACTGGAGAGAAACATAACTAAATCTTTTACATTTGTAAAGCAATTCAGTTGATTGTTAACATTTCTTCCAAAACAACAGCACTACTGGCATCAAATGAAATATATTCACTCTAGAATATTATAAGAAGTTCACAAAATTTCTCTGTTGGGAAGATAATTACTTCTTTTAAACAGGTGTTATGTTGAACTATGCTTCAATTATTTCTGTTGGATCTGATTGTTTTATGCATAGCATTAATATTTTACATTGGTTTCTTTCCACATGTGGAATCACAATCTACTTCATTAAGTAGCGACTGAAGGACCAATTGGTTGAGGGAAGATTTATTTTAAGTGCAATGTGCAAGAAAAAGCATAAGCCCATTTGTAAGAACTGAATTTATAATTTCACTGCAAATGTTGTACAGAAAAAAAATCCCTCTTTTTCACCCCCATGTAACTATTGAGATAGTTTTTATTAATGCTGGTGGCATAAAAATGTTGGTGCCTTAGCAACTGCCTGGTCTTGTCAATAAATTCTAGTCCACTTCAGTTAATTCTTTTTTCTATTCCTTCTCTACACAATGACAATTTATATTGTTCAAAGCTTTTAGCACTCAAAAAAGCATTTACTTTCATAGCAGTCTTCCCTGTATTTCACCGATCATAACCTGGTCAAATCACAGCAAACCAGTGTGAATGAGTAATATTATAAAAGGATCTCAATTTGCTGTGTTCAAGATTGTGTTTCTTAATATATATTGCACAATTTGTGTAATATTCATTGATTTCATTCAGAATGCTACAGGCTCAGGTGACATGTTGCTCAACTATTTCATTTATCATTCTTAAGCCAGTGTCCACATGGGGTGACTTTCCTTCCTCCCATCAGAAGCATTTGAGGCCATTATTATATCACACTGTCACCCCAATATTATGACCAGCATGGCAGAGTAAAATAGACATTATTGCCAACAGAGATCGGAGTAGCTAACCTTTCAAAACAACTGGCCCGAACTGACTTCCACAACTTACTGAAGAAAGCATGGCAGTGAGCAAAATTATCATGGACAGCAATATTTCACAATTATTTCTTAAAAGAGCTTGTGCAACATAGGTTATAAACTAGGCCCATGAATTAACTGAGAGTGTCACTGTTTCACAGGAAAATTAAATAAAAGGTGAGAACCAAATAATTTTCAAAGCCAAGAGCAACAGAATCACTGCTGGACTGGGTACTGTACTGCCACATGCTTTGTGTTTTAATTTTAAGATCAGGACAGGTTAGCATTGTGACTGTAATGGGTCTATTAATCTATTCCAATCAGGGAGTCCTGGCTGATAGATATAAACAGGAGTGTCAGAGGTTCTGTTCACGCCAGACCGGTGTCAAGAATTATGCATGTGCAAATAAAAGATGACTAGGTGACTGGATGCAGCCTCTGTAGAGTTATTTCACTCAGAATAAAGACTCTTCATCCCTTCAGGAACTGCCTGGGATGGGGCAGAGGCTCAACCATCCTGAGAGATTGTTGCCAGATCTGTAGCTTCTCCATCCTTGTTCTGGACGTTGAATATTACTTTACCAAAAATCTTTGTCAGAAAAGATGTTTGACTACCATTTTGCAGTTTAAAATTCAATATCAGGGTTTTCTCAGACCACGCTACTAATTCCTCCAAACCACAACTGAAGGACTCAATGGGCATAGCTATGGTACACGTAAGAAAAATAGGGCCTGTGCTTTGGATCTATCCTCAGTGCTCCACTGAAGGGATGACAGTGTTTTTCTATGGTGAGCTATATGTTTTCCATTCTCTCTCATATTGCTGCACAGAGTAATATGTTTACAACTTTGACTGCTGTGCAAAAACTTCTGAATATTCTGAAAGGACTGCATAAAAAAACTTGGTATCGAGCCACTGTTTATGGGCAATTGTTTACTGTAAGAAACTACAGCGCAGGAACATCTGGGCCTGGGCCACTGTTTAGGGTTAGAAATAAAAGCAAATTACTGCAGATGCTGGAGATATAAAATAAAAACAAAACATGTTGGAGAAACTCAGCAGGTCTGGCAATACCTGTGGAGAGAGACAAATTTAACTTTTGATGTCTGATTTGACTATACTTTGAATTGTCCAGACTTGTCTTACTGTAAAGTGCTGTACTTACATTGGCTGCATTGTACAGCAAAATAACACTTTAAAAGCTTTTCTTAGCATTTTCCTTCTTTATTGCGTTTCATACATTCTTGGAAAATGCAGAAGGAACAGATTACAATTTTGAATATAAATTGATCTTAACTGAAACTGTAAAACTCAGCTTCTACTTGCATGATGGATTGAAGGTGGAGTAATCCATTTTTCCAAGGTCTCTTAATTAGTCCCTCTATACCAAATGTTTAAATACACATTGCTGTCTGTAGCATTGAGAACATTAACACAACTACCTTGGTTAAGAAACTAACTTGTCATTAATTATTTTGATTTTACAGTTGTCACTAAAATGTTCATATTTTTGATTTTGTTTTGACTTGAATTTAAAGTATTGAAATTGGAAACAACAATTGAAATAATTATGTGAATGATCTGAGTAACAATTTGTGCTCTTTTAATTAGTTTGCATAATTTTACGATTTTTTTCTTAATGAGTTCTGATATAAACAAATATTTATCAGATCATACAGAATTCTAATACCATAAGCACTTCTTTGAAATTATATATGCAGAAAGTATTCTCACGGCTCATTTAATTTACTATTTTAGTATTCATGACAGCTCCATCATTGATATAAATGAACAATATGAGCTGGGGCAGTGATGCAGCCAAAAATGACGTGCAAACATAATGGTCCTAGAAATTAATTGGTGCTGCTCCCATTTACTGGCATAAACCTGGGGTAATGTGCATATACCAGGGGTTCACCAACTGCCAAATTGGATCTTGCTTTTTCACAGATGCCAGGGTACATGCTGGATCTTTGTAAAAAGAAATAATTGAAGTATTTTAAAAAATATTCCTATACTTGTTGTATGGCACTTTTTCCTGAAATTGAGCTCTCTGTGATTCACAAGCTCAGAAACTGTTCTTCACCAGCGGTATCTAAGAGGTACATCCTCAGTATATGGATTAGTTGTTAGTTCGTCTTTTTAACCGTTTGAATTTCTTTGGCCTATTTTCATACTTTTGTATCTTAATACTGAGAAATTCCTGTGGATTAGATTTTCTTACTCAATCTCTTTTAATAAAGGAAAAGCAATTGTGGAAGTAGAGGTTTTGAGTAATATGTATCAATTTTCATTTGTTCTTTATAAATGTACAACTGTTGTAACTATTGGGTTCTGCCAAACTAAAATACAATTTGAGTTAAAAATAGTACTTATGATAATGACACATTCCAGGGTTCACCTGATTTGCCTTATTGGGTTAATAGATGATGATCTCCGTTTACATTATTCGCTTTACAATCTATCAAATCTATAATTGTTAAGGAGAAAAGAAAACTTGAGCAGTAACCCAATTGGCAGCATAATTTTTCTAAAGGTTTCTCTTCTGGGGATTTTTACCCCGTACACATTTAGCATCAGGCTGACCACCTGCATTAACTTTGCCTTTCTTACAAGGTGAGTGATGTCAGAGCCAGAGTTCCTGAAATCTGCGGTAGAATTTCCTGTGGGACTTCAATCAGGGAGTTTACACTTGGAATTGTGCCAATTCCGCACCCATTTTGTTAACGTCTATTTGCAGTCATATTTCTTGCCCATCTGATTAGCATAGATTGCAATTCAAAATGCGGCTCAACCAAAGAGAGATCAATATTGACAATAAGGCACCAAGGAGAAGGTCCAATTATATATTCCCTTTATAAGTATGAAGGTGAATGTATCAAGCCATCTAACCAGCTGCCATTCATGAATATTAGGCCCACTATGTTTAACAATGTGCAGTCATGAAAGCTTTTCAATTTTTAATAGGACTTGTACTGATGCCAAAAAATACATTCAAATAGAATTTAGGAATGTAGAGTAGACCATTCCAACCTCTTCTACCAAATGAAAATATTGTGCAGGTCTCAGTGAAGACAAAACAAAGTTACTCAAAAATATATAAACAATAAAATAATTGAAAGCCAGGAAAATGACTTTGCAGCCCCACTACAAATGGTAAGTATGTTGTTGGAATGAATGTGGATAGTCTTTCAGGACAAGGGTGACATTTGCTCATGAAAAGTGTTATGATCCCAGCTGATGGTATTTCTGGACAAGTCAGGTCACAGATTGAAATCTAGTTTCTAGACCATAGTTTTATTTTTGCTATTTGTTGGCTCTTCAGTCATGGAACACATTCACAAGAGGCTTTCAATGAACTTTTCATGAAACAGCGTAGAAGTTCATTGCACACAAAATGGAAAAAAAAAGACACTAATTCTATTTTACTACAAAATAACTATTTGAAAAGGTCAGATCACAAATATAAAAAATAAAGATTCCAACATTGTACCTTCAGTAACAAGATAGATGCTCATACCTCAATGAAGGGTTGCCCTGTCTCCACTTTAAAGTTCTTTGGTCAGTTGGCATGGCAGTAAATTTTTTTTTGGATCTTTCTTTCACTGACTTCTAAACAATTTCAGAAGAAACACCAGAAGAAGTTTTTCCATGCACCCAGCTTGCAGCAGTTTTCTGTTTTGGGGTGTGTTTGTTTTGTATCACTCAGGACTTTATTCCCAGCCCTGACATTTTTGAGACTGCTAGAGAAAGGGCACCTTCATGTTTTGATTGAACCTGCACAAACTCCTTGACATTCTGGATGATTCTGCCCTTCTGTGACCCTGAATTGCATTACCACAGGATCATATGTCAGTGGCTGTTGACATTAAAACGATGTGAGTGAGTGTTATATGCCATGTAGCTATATATTTAATTACATCACCAGGTAGCTTGGGAGACCGCAGCTCCACATCCAAACAACCTTTTCCCATTCTACTAGTTGGTTGTGAGAGCTGTCAAGGGTCTACTGTATCTCTCTGCCTCATCCTTCTTCTGTGTGTTCTCATTGTCGGAAATGAGATAAAGTAGTTATCTATTAATGATAATTATTGGATACATTGAACAAAATGATGTAGAACATTTTTTCAGGGTGACTATGAGGGAGAGGTATTAGGATAAAATCATAGAATTCCTGCAGTGTGGAAGCAGCCCATTCAGCCCATCGAGTCCACACCGACCCTCCAAAGAGTATCCCATTCAGACCCAACCCTCTCACTCCATCACCGTAACCCTGCAGTTTCAATGGCTCATCCACCTAGCCTGCACATCCCTGGACACTATGGGCAATTTAGCATGGCCAATCCACCTAGCCTGCACATCTTTGGACTATGGGAGGAAACTGGAGCACCCGGAGGAAACTCACACAGACACAGGGATAATGTGCAAATTTCACACAGACAGTCACCTGAGGGCGGAACCAAACCTGGGTGCCTGGCGCTGCCCCTTACCGGATGAATGAAGAATAGACAGGTAAGGATGTCTGGTAGTCAGAAAATGGCAGGGAGCTGAGTGGATGAAAAACTCATGTGTTTCTTCTGAAGTTATTTAGAAGTCACTTGAAAGAAAAATCCAAGAAAAAGTTACAGCCCTGCTAAATGACCGAAGAACTTTAAAGTGGAGACAGGGCAACCATTCATTGGGGTGAGCATCTATCTTCAGCATTCATAGTTTTTTGCTTTTATTTTTATTTCAATGTGAGGAAAGATGAGCCAGACTGGGCTTGAGGAAATAGAGTGAGAAGTTTGCATGATACCTACATCAGAATGTAGGTGAATGGACCATTACTTTCACCTTTCTTAACCCTGCTTAGATTAGGACCTGTTCCTACATTGTACCCAGGAGCATCGCATTCCTGCAAGCCTCCTTTTCAACCTCTGAACCTGTTTTCTTGGTATTCCCAACCAGTTTCTTCTTTCTGATGGTAGGAACAGTAAATCTTTTTGGTTCCTGATTGCTCTCAGCAGCACATTGATGAAGGAATCACAGGACCAAAATGCAGGCTTCTGAAACAACAAGGTGCAGGGCTGGATGAACACAGCAGGCCAAGCAGCATCATAGGAGCAGAGAGGCTGACGTTTCGGGCCTACACCCTTCATCAGAAAAGGGGGAGGGGAAGGGGGTTTTGAAATAAATAGGGAGAGAGTGGGAGGCGGATAGAAGAGGGATAGAGGAGAGGATAGGTGGAGAGGAAACAAACAGGTCGAAGAGGCGGGGATGGAGCCAGTAAAGGTGAGTGTAGGTAGGGAGTTAGGAAGGGGATAGGTCAGTCCAGGGAGGACGGACAGGTCAAGGGGGCGGGATGAGGTTGGTCGGTAGGAGATGGAGGTGCGGCTTGAGGTGGGAGGAGGGGATAGGTGGGAGGAAGAACAGGTTAGGGAGGCAGGGACGAGCTGGACTGGTTTTGGGATGCGGTGGGGGGAGGGGAGATTTTGAAACTTGTGAAATCCACATTGATACCATTGGGCTGCAGGGTTCCCAAGCGGAATATGAGTTGCTGTTCCTGCAACCTTCGGGTGGCATCGTTGTGGCACTGCAGGAGGCCCAGGATGGACATGTCGTCTGAGGAATGGGAGGGGGAGTTGAAATGGTTCGCGACTGGGAGGTGCAGTTGTTTGTTGCGAACCGAGCGTAGGTGTTCTGCAAAGCGGTCCCCGAGTCTACGCTTGGTTTCCCCGATGTAGAGGAAGCCACACTGGGTACAGCGGATGCAGTATACCACATTGGCAGATGTGCAGGTGAACATCTGCTTGATGTGGAAAGTCTTCTTGGGGCCTGGGATGGGGGTGAGGGAGGAGGTATGGGGGCAGGTGTAGCACTTCCTGCGGTTGCAGGGAAAAGTGCCGGGTGTGGTGGAGCTGGAAGGGAGTGTGGAGCGGACAAGGGAGTCACGGAGAGAGTTGTCCCTCCGGAAAGCAGATAAAGGTGGGGAGGGAAAGATGTCTTTGGTGGTGGGGTCGGATTGCAGATGGCGGAAGTGTCGGAGGATGATGCGTTGGATCCGGAGGTTGGTGGGGTGGTACGTGAGGACGAGGGGGATTCTTTTTTGGTTCTTATTGCGTGGACGGGGTGTGAGGGATGAGGTGCGGGAGATGTGGGAGACACGGTTGAGGGCGTTCTCGACCACCGAGGAGGGGAAGTTACGGTCCTTGAAAAACGAGGACAACTGAGATGTACGGGAGTGGAATGCCTCATCCTGGGAGCAGATGCGGCGGAGGCGAAGGAATTGGGAATAGGGGATAGCATTTTTGCAGGAAGGTGGGTGGGAGGAGGAGTATTCTAGGTAGCTGTGGGAGTCGGTGGGCTTGAAATGAATATCGGTTTCTAGGTGGTTGCCCGATATGGAGACAGAGAGGTCCAGGAAGGGGAGAGAGGTGTTAGAGATGGTCCAGGTAAACTTAAGGTTGGGGTGGAAGGTGTTAGTGAAGTGTATGAACTGTTCGAGCTCCTCGTGGGAGCACGAGGCGGCGCCGATACAGTCATCAATGTAACGGAGGAAGAGGTGGGGTTTAGGGCCGGTGTAGGTACGGAAGAGGGATTGTTCCACGTAACCTACAAAGAGGCAGGCGTAGCTTGGGCCCATGCGGGTACCCATGGCCACCCCCTTTGTCTGTAGGAAGTGGGAGGAATTGAAAGAGAAGTTGTTGAGTGTGAGGACAAGTTCAGCTAAGCGGATGAGGGTATCAGTGGAGGGGGACTGGTCGGGCCTGCGGGACAGGAAGAAGCGGAGGGCCTTAAGGCCATCTGCATGGGGAATGCAGGTGTAGAGGGACTGGACGTCCATGGTAAAGATGAGGTATTGGGGACCGGGGAATTGGAAGTTCTGGAGGAGGTGGAGGGCGTGGGTGGTGTCACGGACATAGGTAGGGAGTTCCTGGACCAAGGGGGAGAAAATGGAGTCTAGATAGTTGGAGATCAGTTCGGTGGGGCAGGAGCAGGCGGAGACAATGGGTCGACCAGGGCATTCAGGTTTGTGGATTTTGGGAAGGAGATAGAAGCGGGCAGTGCGAGGTTGGGGAACGATGAGGTTGGAGGCCGTGGGTGGGAGGTCACCTGAGGTGATGAGGTTGTGGATGGTTTGGGAGATGATGGTTTGGTGCTCAGGTGTGGGGTCATGATCAAGGGGGCGGTAGGAGGAGGTGTCGGAGAGTTGGCGTCCGGCCTCGGCGATGTAGAGGTCAGTGCGCCATACTACAACTGCGCCTCCTTTGTCCGCGGGTTTTATGGTGAGGTTGGGATTGGAGCGGAGGGAGCGGAGGGCTGCACGTTCTGCAGGGGAGAGGTTGGAGTGGGTGAGAGGGGTGGAGAGGTTGAGGCGATTGATGTCTCGACGGCAGTTGGAGATGAAGAGGTCGAGGGAGGGTAGGAGGCCTTGAGGTGGTGTCCAGGAGGAGGGGGTGTGTTGGAAGCGGGAGAAGGGGTCAGTAGAGGGAGGGTTAGGTTCACGGTTAAAGAAGTAAGCGTGGAGGCGGAGGCGGCGGAAAAACTGCTCTATGTCCAAGCGTGAGCGGTATTCGTTGATCTGTGGGTGGAGGGGGACAAAGGTGAGCCCTTTACTGAGGACTGACCGTTCGTCCTCAGTAAGGGGTAGGTCTGGGGGGATGGTGAAGACTCGGCAGGGCTGGGTGCTGCTGTCTCCTCTGGAGCTGCTGGCTGTGGAGGCTGTGGGCGGAGCTGTGTCGGCGTCGGCTGTGGGCGGAGCTGTGTCGGCGTCGGCTGTGGGCGGAGCTGCGTCGGCGGTGGGCGGAGTTGCGCCGGCGGTGGGTGGAGTTGCGTCCGCTTTCCGGAGGGACAACTCTCTCCGTGACTCCCTTGTCCGCTCCACACTCCCCTCCAGCTCCACCACACGCGGCACTTTTCCCTGCAACCGCAGGAAGTGCTACACCTGCCCCCATACCTCCTCCCTCACCCCCATCCCAGGCCCCAAGAAGACTTTCCACATCAAGCAGATGTTCACCTGCACATCTGCCAATGTGGTATACTGCATCCGCTGTACCCAGTGTGGCTTCCTCTACATCGGGGAAACCAAGCGTAGACTCGGGGACCGCTTTGCAGAACACCTACGCTCGGTTCGCAACAAACAACTGCACCTCCCAGTCGCGAACCATTTCAACTACCCCTCCCATTCCTCAGACGACATGTCCATCCTGGGCCTCCTTCAGTGCCACAACGATGCCACCCGAAGGTTGCAGGAACAGCAACTCATATTCCGCTTGGGAACCCTGCAGCCCAATGGTATCAATGTGGATTTCACAAGTTTCAAAATCTCCCCTCCCCCCACCGCATCCCAAAACCAGTCCAGCTCGTCCCTGCCTCCCTAACCTGTTCTTCCTCCCACCTATCCCCTCCTCCCACCTCAAGCCGCACCTCCATCTCCTACCGACCAACCTCATCCCGCCCCCTTGACCTGTCCGTCCTCCCTGGACTGACCTATCCCCTTCCTAACTCCCTACCTACACTCACCTTTACTGGCTCCATCCCCGCCTCTTCGACCTGTTTGTTTCCTCTCCACCTATCCTCTCCTCTATCCCTCTTCTATCCGCCTCCCACTCTCTCCCTATTTATTTCAAAACCCCCTTCCCCTCCCCCTTTTCTGATGAAGGGTGTAGGCCCGAAACGTCAGCCTCTCTGCTCCTATGATGCTGCTTGGCCTGCTGTGTTCATCCAGCCCTGCACCTTGTTGTCTCGGATTCTCCAGCATCTGCAGTTCCTACTATCTCTGCAGGCTTCTGAACCCCATTCTCCAACTTTCTTTCCCTTGGGTCACATCCCAACTCCTTCAAGTTTCTATTTAACGTGTTCTTTTAAATATTGCAGTTGGAATTCTACCATATAGATCATCATCATATCTGCTGATACTATTTGATTGAGAAACCTAAAAAGAATTGTTAATACAGTGCTGGTTTACAAAGTTACTGAGATATTATTGACATTTGGGTTTCCTACATCCCAGATCCCAGCATGTTGCAATCTTAAAATCCAACCTTTTCCCTCCAACAGACTTAAATTTAATTTTGTTCATTTAAACTGCATTGAAATTTGGAATTACAAAAAAAGTACAGAACTGTACTGACTTGGATTTGTGAAACATTCTTCTCAAAACATTATGTCAACAAATAATCTATCCCTATACTTCAATAATCTTCGAAAATTGAATGCTGCCTTAGTTTGGCATTTATTCAATACACTGTAATATTTATTAAACTATGAGAGGAATCTCGCTGCTGTAATAAGGACAAAAGGCTTAAAATTTTAAAAAAAGAGCTTTTTTATTGCATGGTTCCCTAATTTTTCTCTTTTTATTAGTGATGATGGGTACAAAATCACCTTGATGCCGAACTGTACAGTTGACATTTACAATACTTAGGCAGTGCTTATTGTGTGAAAAGCTTGGTATGTATTCACATTAATCTTGCTGTCAATAAAGACATGCAAGGCCTATATTTATTATGTGAGGCGGGACATTATGAATAAATCGAATTCACTGTTGAAAAGACATTAGACACCTATTAAACAGTTGCAATTAATCATATTGATTCTGTTTTATTAAACTAAATTCTCAGAACAGTGATACTAAAGACATAGGTTTTCCAAGCAGGCTATAGAAAATTCCATAGGTAAAATTATATGTCTGCCATTAATGAGTTATGTAAATTCATCAAAAGATTTTGGGCTGTATCTCCTTAGGCCATGAACACTGTGGGCTGTGATGAGAAATGAAGTTGCCTGTTAAGAGCAACTTGGTGCATTTTCAGTTTCACACTTCAAGAAGAGATTCTCACTCGGAAGCAGTGAGATGCCTATTAATGGGGATTATTGATTGTTAACAATTACATTAGCTGCAAATCCCACCTCGTTAATATGCAACTTTCTATTCTGTCACGCACCACAAACAAATGAGACATCAACAATTCTCAACAAGAAAGTCAGATAGATACCTGGCAACTTTAGCTCACTGCTTGCTTTTCCAGTCCTCCCCTTGTACAGTGGAGAACATCATTGATCTTATTCTTTCATTTTTGGGCATTTCTCCAGGCAGATGAGACTGTAATGACTTGGGTGACTGCCTTGGACCAGGCTGGCAGGGTTTAATGGCATGATGTCCTCTGCTAGACCTGGGAGGGGAGAAGGTCCCTGCTCTGGCTGTCCTGTTCACTAGGACCTCAAGGGTCTGTAAACAAAGCAGGATGTTAAATTCCCCTTATCTGGCACGTCAAGGGCAAATGTCAGAAAGTATACAGAGCAGCTGTGGACTAACTCTGCTTGTCCAAGTACACAATGGCCTTTTAAAGACGACATGCGTGCTGTGGATCTATTGGCCTATCCAGCAATGGCGAGTTCTTCTGGATACAGTGGGTCAGAGAACTGGACTAGCGTTAGACTAGAGGGGTACCATAGAAGCATAGTAGGTAGTTAATAAGGCAAATTTGGGATGATAGTGTGAGAAAGCTGGATACGGCACAAAGAAGAGTAATCTTCCATGAAACTTGACAAAACTGATACTTTGCCAAAATATGATAAGATTGAGCCCATTGTGTTTGAACTCCCTCTATGCTGCTATGTAAAAGAATTCACTTGTGACCATTTTGTTAGATGTCTTTTCTGGTATTGACAGGATTTTGCCTTGTTTCTAATCACCTGGAATGGCTTCTCTTCCTGTTTCCATTCTATCCCCTCCAGTGTCCTCAAGGTTTGAACCTTGGCCTCCTCCTGTTTCTCATCTATATGTACCCTTCAGTGAATTTATCTGGAAATAGTTAATTTCTGCACATGCACCAGTGGTAGAGCTATACCTCATTGCCACAACTCTTGATTCTCCACTGTCTTTAAATTCTGATATTGCTTGTCAAACACCCAGATTGAGCAAGTATTCCCTTCCATTAAATATCGGAAAACCAAAATATTGGGCAGATTTTTTACTGACCTGACCTGAAGTAAGGAAGCTGGTTGCAAAGCCTGAGACAGGGTTGGAAATCTACAGTTGAAGCTTCCCTGGCAGTGGTTCATCCTGGATTGGACGTCAACCCTGTCAACTGTGCATCGTGCTGATTTGAAATTGTATATTGCTATCCCTTTGCTGTTGCTGGATTAAAATTCTGGCATTCCCTTCCCAATAACACTGTGGGTATACGGAATGCTGTGGTTCAAGAAGATGACTCAGCACCCCATTCTAGCGAGATCCAATTATCCAGCCACTTCCTGGCCTCAGTGAAAGCCAGACATTGGCTGTGAGATATCTGAGACCTTGGATATAAAAGTATAAATTCTTTGGTTCCTGTCACAAAATCCATTCCCAAGCCAATGGATCCATTTCTCTTCCTGGCAACTCTCTGGATGCTGACTTAAACTGTTCACAACGTTGATTTCAGATTTGACACTTGACCACATATCCATGCCATCTCTAAAACTGCCTTTCTCAAACCTTGGAATATTACCAAACCCTGATACTGTCTCAACCTTTCTGCTGCTGAAACCCTTATATATGCCTTTATTATTTCTAGACTTGACTATTCTAGCACACTGCTTTTCATGTTTTCATGCCCTGAGTCACACCCATCCAGCCCTGACTTCGTTGACTGAGTTGGATGCTGCTTAACTCATGTTTCAATTAGTGCTCTTTGGAAGAGAGTTTCAGGATTTTGACCTAAAGACAGTGAGGGAATGGTAATATATTTCCAGGTCCACATGGTATCAGGCTTGGAGGGGAACTTATAGATAGTGGTGTTCCCCCACATTTTCTGCCCTACTCTTTCTATGTGGTAGTGATTATGGATTTGAAGGTGCTGTCTAAGGAACCTTGGTGAGTTACTGCTGTGCAAGTTGTAGATGTTGCATACTGCTACTGCTGTATGTCAGTTGAGAAGGGAGAGTGTGTTGAAGGTGATAGTTTGGATGCCAATTAAGTGAGTTGCTATCCTGTATGATGTCAATCTTCTTGAGTGGAATGGAAGCTGCACCCATCCAGATAAATGGTGAATACTGCATCACAGATTTGTGCCTTGTAGATGGTGAACAATAATTGGAGTGTCAAGAGATGAATTACTTGCCACAGAATATCCAACCTCTGAACTGCTGTTTTAGGCACAGTGTTTATGTAGCTGATTCAATTCTGTTTCTGGTCAATGGTAACCCACAGGATGTCAGTAGTTCAGGACATAGTGATGTTACTGCCACTGAACATCAAATGGTAATAATTAGATTCTCTTGTGTTAGGGATGATCATTGTCTTGTGAGGTGCAAATATTATTTGCCGGTTATCAGCCAAGTCCAGGTCTTGCTACATATGAACATGGATATCATCAGTAACAGGTGTAAGAATGGTGCTGAACATTGTGCAATCATCAATGAATATCCCACTTCGAACCTTATAATGGAGGAAAAATCATTCATAAAGCAGCTGAACATGGTTAGGCCAAGTCCCCTACTACATGCTACAGTGATGTCCTGGAGCTGAGATAATTGACCTCCAACAATCACAACAATCTTTCTTTGAATTAGCTTTGACTCCAACAAGCAGGGAGTCCTCCTCCTTATTCCCATTGACTTCAGTTTTGCTAGGGCTACTTGATGCCATGCTGTTCACATGCAGTCAGTCTTATCTCACCTGGAGGTCAGCACTTTTTTCCATTTTTGGATCAAAGCTGTAATGAGGCAAGGAGCCACAGGACTCTGGTGGAATCCAAACTGATCATTGCCAAGCCGTTTATTCTTCTAAACGTGCAGCTTAGCAGCACTGTTGACTGTATCAATTTGCTGATGATGGAGAATACGGTGATAGGGTCTAATTGACTGGGTTGGATTTAACCAGCTCTTTGCGTACAGCATATACCTGGGCAGACTTTCACATTGTCAGATAGATGCCATTGTTGTCATTCTACAGGAGCAGTTTGGTTAGGAGCTTGGGTTACTCCCTGAACCTCCCTGAATTCTACAACCCTTTTGTTTTTAAGATGCTGGAAAAAACCTACCTCTATGACCATCTTTTGGTTATCTGATTGATGTGGTTTAAAGATTATTTCATGACACTTGTGGAATGCTGGGGATTTTTTATGTTAAAGGTGCTACATAAGAACAAGCTGTTGCTTTGCAATGCTGAAAACATTTGTAATCGTGGTTTTTAGTTTGCTACATTATCTTTTTAACTATGATAAATGTGGTAAACTTTTGTAATATCCTAAGAAATGTGTGATCATGATGGAATATGAACAAATAAATATACAAGTGTATAAACATACAAACACAGAAAATGGCAGCAGAAGTAGGCCATTCAGCCCCTTGAGCCTACTCTGTCATTCAATAATATCATGGCTGACCCGTTTGTGTTTAAAATTCCACATTCTATCCACTCTTGATAACCTTTCATTTCTTGTCTAACAAGGAACTATTGACCTCTGCCTTAAAAATATTTGATGATCCTTCTTCATCTCCCAAAAGAACAACCTAGTTCTGGACTCACCCACAAGGGAAAATATCCCTTCCACGCCCACCGTGTGAAGATAATTCAGGACCTTATACACTTGAATCAAATCACCCCTCACTCTGCAAAACAAGCCCAACCTGTCTAACCTATATTCAGAATGTTTCAGCATTCAGTCTGACAAACCTCTTCTGAACTGACTCCAATATATTAAATCCTTCCCTATATAAGGAGACCAAAACTGCATCCAGTATTTGAGATGTGATCTCACCAATGCCCCATATAACTGAAGCATAACATACTTTTATGTTAAATTCTCCTCACAAGAAAGTTTAGCATCCCATCAGTCAATTAATTAAGTGCTGTACCTGCATACTAACATTCCATGACTCATGCACCATAATATCTAAATTTCTCTGCACCTTGGAATTCAGTAGCTGATATCTGTTTAAGTAATACTGTTTTTCAATTCTTCTTGCTAAAGTGAACACGTTCACATTTTCACACATTATGGTCCATCTGCCAGATTTTGCAGCCTCCTTATGTTTTCTTCACAACATAGTATCTTACCTATCTTAGTGTTACCTTTGCAAAACTCTTAGGCACAAAACACAATATAGATAGTGCGGGCCCCATCCATGATTACCGCCAGATACTATAGGGACCTACAGCTCAGAAAGAAAATGGTAACTAACATTCCCATTTACAAAACAATATCCATGCTGACTTATTACTTTATACAAGTACATTACAGTAAAATCCTAAATAAAGCTATCTCAATGTAACATGTCATTGGTCCCACTAACATCTATTTTGAAACCCCAGTGATTGCTCAAATGCAGCAACAGAAATGCTCACATGTAACTTGGTTAAAGCATTCACGCCAGGGAACATTCAATCTGTCACAAGAAAGTGGTTGCAGCAATAAACCTTAACAATGGTGGACGGCTCACAGGAAAACCCTTAGAGAAAAATTATGTGTGAGATGCTGCATTTTGGCAGCTTGTTTGTCATTTTGTGCATTTATTTGGAGTGAACATGACATAAATGCAATTTGTGACCTTCACAAATCCAGCACTGTGTAATGCTTTTGCTATGGGTTTTTATAAACCATAAGTGGGATAATGTAATGGTTCTACCAATTCTTGGGTCTTCCTTCTAGTTGATCTCTTTAGTTCTCACAAACTCTTACAACCATCCAATTGATCTAATTAATTTTATTGGCAGCACATTTTCAAACATCTGATTTCACTTGTGAAACACTGACAAACTGACAAAATGGGTAGTATTTTACGTGTCACCAAGGTTCCCTCAACTCTGGTAAAAATAATTGACAGGCAAACCCACTGCTGTTTTGGTAGGCTTCATGCAGCCATTTAATGCTCCAACACGTGTGAAGTTACTTGGACTGAGATTACCTCTCCTAACTTGCAAAGAAGCCCCATCTCCAAAATCTAAAGGCTGCCAATTGTTGATCTCAACAATGTCACCCTCTTAGTCCTTACTGAACCGGGATAGAGGGGCAGTGGTGGGGTGTGACGAGGGTGGGGGGTGGCGGTGGTGTGTGGAGGCAAGTGTTCAAGCAAGGAGAGTGAGTGCAGTGGCTGACAGGAGTGGATGCTGTGCAACAGACATTTAACCTCTGTTTTGCCACCAGGAGCCACAGAGATTAGGACCTGATGGGCTTCAAGCTGGGCTCTCTGCTCTTCTCACCATGTGGTAAATTGCAGTAGGGAGGCAAAAGACTCTCAAGTGGCCATTAATTGCAATGGAATCGGTGATGGTTTGGTTGGTACGGAGAAATACACACCCAGCAGAGTGTGAACCTTTGCCTAATGGAAAGTAAAAGTGGGTGTCAAGGCTGCAGTGTGTGGGAGCTTCTGGATACCATTGTGATCCAGGCCAAACATGGCTGCAGTAAATATCTTAAAATTCGAGCAGCTTCAGCTTAGAGTTCATGAGCTGGAAACCAAACTACAGACACTGATGCAACACAGGGAGGAAAAATTGTGTGGATTCTTTGGGAGTGTCTACACCTTAACATTAAAAAAAATTCTTTACTTTTCTTGCTTGTGCTCTTTGTTTGTATATGATTCTCCATGTCGTTGTACACACACACTTTCAGATGTTCTTTGGAGGTAATTTTAACCTTTAGGAATGGGTCGATTTGAGTATGATGTGGAGTAAAATCTTCAAACCTGCCCAATTCCAGTTTTAAGAAAGGTGGCTTGGGAGTGAACAACCAATCAGCTGTCAAGTGGAAGGTTTGGGGCAGGTGACTGATCAGCTCTCAGGAGATGGCTCAGGTTGGGTGACCAGAACAACAGTGTGACCTTCAAGCTCAACAAGTGAACTGTTTCACTGACCCTGACATCAGATGCCCCTTTCCCCCAGTGATCTTCACCATTAATTGACTCTTTAACTTCCACAATCTCTCTCCAGAATCTCTTAATTCTGTCATAATCTTCATTTCCCCTCCTGCCCCCGTTCTCCTTTTCACTGTGCAGCCCAGTTATAACTTGGTACCATTACCTTACCTGTCCAACAAGAGACTAGCCTGCAAGGTCACCTACAAAAAAAACATAAAAAATATCCTGCTTTAATTTCAGCAGGACATCTGCTAAACCTTTACTTCCTTCACCACCTCTGCTCCCTCTGTGTCCTGAGTAAATATAGTCTCTCATTACTTCACTTTCTTCATAACTATTCTCTTTTTCATTATAAGATATTCTAGGAGTTTCTCTATGTTTCTTACAGGCAATTTTTTTGCACAATTGGGGGCTGGAATTTTGAATTTCAAAACAACTGATTGGAACAAGATAAGAGATTAAAACTGATTGATGTGCTTTTACAATATGAATCTCTGAAAGGAAGCATTCAAAGAGATGTTTTAATGATGACAGAATCGTGCAATTTCACAGCTAATCTTGTCAAGCAAACTCGAAGTTATCACACAGGCCTTTGAAGCAAACAGGGAAAATGACAGAGTATATTATTTGATCGATAAAATCTGAGATTTCCCTGATTGTTGGATTTAGACCCTATTTTACTACTGAAAATGGAAATTATTGTATATGTAGTGATATTACTATTCTGACCCTCAGTCTAAATCATTGAAGTGCACAAGTTTACATACTTTACAGGTTTCCTTTTAGTTATTCTTGAGATGTAAACCTTGCAGCTAAAGCGAACATGCGTTGTCCATTTCTCATTGACCTTGAGAAAATGTTACATTCCATGAGGTTTGGGTGCTGTTAGGAAGGGAGTTTCAAGATTTTGAACCAGGATGGGAAAATTTAAATTGATGGTATGTCATGTGATGTGCACTGCCATCTGTATCTTATAAGTGTGTGAATTCTTCAAGGGGATACATGATTTAATGATCTAGTTGAAGAGTCTAGTATGAAGGAGAAATCATGCCTGATAAATTTATTAGAATTCTTTGAGGAGGTAACAAGCAGGATAGCTAAGGGGAAACCAGTAGATGTAATATGTTTGGATCTCCAAAGGCATTCAATGAGGTACTGCCCATAAGGCAACTTTATAAAATAAGACACCATGGTGTTGGGGGGCAGGGTAATATATGAGCATAGATAGATTGGCTAACTAATGGAGGACAGAGAATAAGGATAAAGAGGGCATTTTCAAGATGGCAACCTAGAGTGTGACAGGGATCACTCCTGGGGCCACAGTTATTTACAACATACATTACTGACTGGGGTGAGAGAAGTAAATTTACTACAGCCAGGTTTGCAGGTGACATACAAATAGGTGGGAAAGTACTGGTGAGGATGACAAAAAATGGGATATAGACAGGTTGAGTAAGTGAGTAAAAACTTGGCAGGTGGAATATATTGTAGGAAAATGTAAGGTTATGCACTTTGGTAGGAAGAATACAAAGGCTGAATATTATTTAGATAGAAACTGCTGAAACTACAACACAAAAATGATTTGGGGACGCTTGAACATGAATCATGAAAAGCTAGCATACATGTTTAGCAGGTAATTGGGAAGGCAAATGAACTATTGGCCTTTACTTCAAAGGGAATAGACTATAAAAATGGGGAACTCTTGCTAAAACTATGCAAGGTGCTAGTCAGACCATGCTGAGAATGCTGTGAACAATTTTGGTTTATTTATCTAAGGAATGACGTATTGCTGTTGGAAGCAGTCCAGATAATGTTCCTCAGGTTGATTCTTGCCTCTGTTATCTCTAGACTTGACATAAAATGCTCACTTGGCCACCTTGCCATCTGATACCTATTCTGTACTAGACAGTTATTAGGTTTCAATCAGAAATAAAGAACATACGAATGTCGTTGGCAGCAACACAACAGGTAGATTTTACTCCGAAGTTGTGCACTCTGTAAACTCAATACCAGGCTGAACAAGATCATGAACCTGACTGATGACTCACCAGTGCCCATGTGACTCACTTCTTAAAGGGACACTATCCCAACATAACATACACCAACGACAATGCATAACAATACCTCCAGTAATTTCACGTTGTCCGAAATTCTGCCCAGATCTTAACACCCTCCCAATTTCTTTCACCCATCACTCCTGTTCTTTAGAGATAGTAGGAACTGCAGATACTGGAGAAGCTGAGATAACAAGGTGTAGAGCTGGATGAACACATCCAAGCAGCATCACAGGAGCAGGAAGGCTGACGTTTCGGGCCTAGACCCTTCATCAGAAATGGGGGAGGGGAAGGGGGTTCTGAAAGAAATAGGGAGAGAGGGGGAGGTGGATAGAAGATGGACAGAGGAGAAGATAGGTGGAGAGGAAACGGACAGGTCGAAGAGGTGGGGATGGAGTCAGTAAAGGTGAGTGTAGGTGGGGAGTTAGGGAGGAGATAGGTCAGTCCAGGGAGGACGGACAGGTCAAGGGGGCGGGATGAGGTTAGTAGGTAGGAAATGGGGGTGCAGCTTGAGGTGGGAGGAGGGGATAGGTGGGAGGAAGAACAGGTTAGGGAGGCGGGGACGAGCTGGGCTGGTTTTGGGATGCGGTAGGGGGAGGGGAGATTTTGAAGCTTGTGAAATCCACATTGATACCATTGGGCTGCAGGGTTCCCAAGCGGAATATGAGTTGCTGTTCCTGCAACCTTCGGGTGGCATCGTTGTGGCACTGCAGGAGGCCCAGGATGGACATGTCATCTGAGGAATGGGAGGGGTAGTTGAAATGGTTTGCAACTGGGAGGTGCAGTTGTTTATTGCGTATCGAGCGTAGATGTTCTGCAAAGCGGTCCCCAAGCCTCCATTTGGTTTCCCCGATGTAGAGGAGGCCACAATGGGTACAGTGGATGCAGTATACCATATTAGCAGATGTGCAGGTGAACATCTGCTTGATGAGGAAAGTCTTCTTGGGGCCTGGGATGGGGGTGAGGGGGGAGGTGTAGGGGCAGGTGTAGCACTTCCTGCGGTTGCAGTGAAAAGTGCCGGGATTGGTGGGGCTGGAGGGGAGTGTGGAGCAGACAAGGGAGTCACGGAGAGAGTGGTCCCTCCGGAAAGCAGATAAGGGTGGGGAGGGAAAAATGTCTTTGGTGGTGGGGTCGGATTGCAGATGGCGGAAGTGTCGGAGGATGATGCGTTGGATCCGGAGGTTGGTGGGGTGGTACGTGAGGACGAAGGGGATTCTTTTTTGGTTGTTATTGTGGGGATGGGGTGTGAGGGATGAGTTGCGGGAAATGCGGGAGACACGGTGGAGGGTGTTCTCGACCACTGAGGGGGGGAAGTTGCGGTCCTTGAAAAACGAGGACATCTGAGATGTGTGGGAGTGGAATGCCTCATCCTGGGAGCAGATGCGGCGGAGGTGAAGGAATTGGGAATAGGGGATGGCATTTTTGCAGGAAGGTGGGTGGGAGGAGGTGTGTTCTAGGTAGCTGTGGGAGTCGGTGGGCTTGAAATGGATATCGGTTTCTAGGTCCTGTTCTTTGGACCTTTATTGATTCCACATCTGACAACATCTCAATTTTAAAATGCTGATATTTGTCTTTAACTCTCTCAATGCCTATGTCCTTCTGTAGCTGTTAGCTTGCTAACATGCTACAAACCTCCAAGATATCTTTAATCCTAATCCTGGACCTTGTGCACCCCTGATTTTCCACCACGGGTACTGTGTTTTTAGCTGCATTAACCCTTAGATCTTGCTCCCTCCCTGTATCTTTTCAGATGCTTTTTAAATGCAATGCTTGATCCAGCTTTGTGTTATCACCCTGGGAGCTTGTTCTGTGGCTTGATTCCAAAGTTGATTTCCTTGTTTATTGCTCCTGTTAAGGCTTTAAGATGATTTGCTGCATTAAATGCACTACATAAAAGTAAGTAGTTGTTGTTAGGTCTTCAGCATTGAACTGTCCTATGCTTTGTCTTTGATATATTTCTTCTTGCTGCTGTGTGGCCGGAGGGGGATAAATAGCATCTAATTACATTGACATTAGATTTGACATCTTAACTACAAACGTTTTGATTTACAATTGCATCCATATTAACAAGTTACCCCTCCAATGACATAAAACAAATTATTTGAGCTTAATTTAAATTGTAATTGGAATTTTAAAAATTAGTGCATTCATTTCCCTAGCTAGTTGTCATGTGTACAATGTTTAAACTTAAATGAACACACGAGAAAACAGTCTGTATTCAACTTAGAGATGTAAGGTTTCATGACTTCTCCTGCTGACTGGGTACTTCAATCAATATTGCACCACAGTCAGGTTCCCTTTACAATGCTGCTGGGTTAGATATTGATAAATTTGTCAATGCTTGAAGTTAACAGCAGTAAACGCAACGTGTTGTATTTATCTCACAGAGTTTGCATATAGCAAAGTATTTCACAGACAGATAGTCAAAAGTAAATTAAAAATAAGGAAAATTTAGGAAGGTGACCGAAAGGTTTGTCAGAACTAAGGAGTATCGTAGAGAAAGTAGATATGGTGAGATAGGGAGGGGAATTCAGGGTTTGGGGCTCAAACCATATGATTGTATGGGTGCCAATGTTGGGATGTATGTTGAATGTGAGGTTGTGTGTGTGTTTGTGTGTGTATCACACACTCTCACTCACACACACACACTCTCGCTCTCTCTCACACACACACATACACACGCACACACACACTCGTGCTCTTTCTCTCTCACACTCGCACTGTCACCACGCGCTCTCTCTCACTCGCGCTCTCTCTCACATGCTCTCTCTCACTCGCGCTCTCACACTCGCGCTCTCACATACACAGATACACACATAAATCTATGGCGTGAATCATTTCATCCAAAATGTTTGTTTATTTGCAGATACATTCTATTTTTTTCATAAAACGCACAATTTGTAGTCACACTCAGTCAGTGTGGCTATAAATTCCACCTTTTGGAATAAAACCAGCCTGATTCCAGGTTAAAACTCTGAGATGGATTCTGAACAAAACATGACACCTACAATTCAGTATCTGACCTGAGATGTGACCTTTTGTATATTCCTATGGCTCTGCCTGATTGTCATGATAGTACAGCAGTGACATTGACTTTATAAACACTTTACACACCATCTAACACTCTTGGTCACCTGCAGAGACTTATCACCTGACACTCCATTCACACTAGTTGTATGATCTTTTGATCTCTCTGCCCTTGATCTCTCTGCCTATAAACTCTGTATCTGTGTGACCTGCTGTCTCACTGCACCTGACGAAGGGGTTGTGCTCTGAAAGCTTGTGTGATTCCAAATAAACCTATTGGACAAAACCTGGTGTTGTGTGACTTCTGACTTTTTACATTAAAAGCGCCCAAGGAAATTCAAATAAATGCACAAAGTTTGCATCTGCTTTTAGAAAGCTTAATGTGACCATCCTGGTTTCCATGCCATAGGGATGCCAAAATCCCATTTTGGGGATGCAGATGTTTAAAGGGCTGGCTGCTGTCATAAAATGCATTTGCACAAAATTTGCCTGAAAAAACTGCATGAAGGCTGCTATCCCATCACCATGTCGCCTTTTATTTGCATGTGCTCAAATACTCTGGCAGTGGCCAGCCGATTCGGAGTCAGTCCTTGAACTGAGGAGATACTAAATCCCTTGTTTATAATGGTCAGCCAAGGCTCCCTGATCGGCCTAGGTTTATGACCTCAATCAAAGATCTCATAGTCAACGAGATCCATCTGGTTCCAATCACTACAGTACAATATGTGAAAATGGGAAATTTCATATTTAGGGGGTTTGACTTGTGACATTGGGCCACTTCCACCATTTTCAGGCTCTATTTCATGGTGAAACCTGGGTGACAGCCTCTGTAGGGGAAATTGATAGGGGAGGGTAGAAGCTGGAACGTAGGAGAGGAGACTGGAAACAGCTTTTGAGTGATTAAGGGCTCTTTTCTTGTCACATGATGAAAGTTTATAATATTAAATATATAATATTATAATATTATCACATGAGAACTTAGGTTCTAAGTGGAGGAAAGTAGAGTTTTGTTTTCAATTCTGTGAAGATCTTTTGTTTAAATGATCAGAAAATAATTTTGAACAGCAAATTAAAAAACAGCAATCCCAAGAATGAACAGAGGAAATAGAGTGAAGCTGTTTCTGCTTTTAAAAGAATCAAGAACAAGAGGGCATTGATTTAAATTTATGTGCAAATGAAGGAAGCTGATGTGAGGCAAAAAAAAAGACTTTTCATACAATGACTGGTTAGGATGTGGAATGCACTGCCTGGAAATGTGGTGGAGACATGTTCAATTGATGCATTCAAGAGGGCACAGGATTTTTTTTGGATAGTAATGGTGTGCAGAGATATAGGGAAAGGCAGGAGATTGGCACTAGATAAAAGAGTCAGGCTACATAATAGTGCCACTGCAGGGACAATGGGATGAACGGCCTTCTTCTGCACTGTAATAATTCTGTGATTCTATGGAGAAGCCTGGGGCTGGAGGGAGAATGCTTAGGGGTAGACCATGTGGAGCAGGGTGTTCAATGTGGATAAGAAGTCATGGAAGGCACATGTAGGTTACACACTGGTCTTCCCACCTACTCCTGGATGTCTGCCAGGCTGAAAACTTGAGGCCAGGTGGGAAATAGCCCTTAAATGGTCATTAATTTCCTCCTTAAAAGCCTCAATAATGGCAAGGACAGGCCAACATAGGCCTTACTCATCCAGGCCTGGATAAAGAGAAGAGTGCTGGGAAGGCCATCCAGGGAATTTTACAGATGTGCCCTCTCCTCACTACTATCATCTGTAAACCTACCAGTGGAGAAGTGGAAAATCCAGTCCTGTGTATCGATATAATTTCTATATAAAATGGAAAGGAAAAATGTCACGCAGTCACAGAGAGAGTAAAGATGGAAACAGGAGGATGTGAACAGAACAGAGAAGGAGTAAGAAACAGCAACAGAATGATAACAAAAGTGGGCAAGAAAGTGAGATTGACCTCTGATTTATCATGTGCTGCACTATGGGAGATTGTTGCTATATATATGTTCTGAAAGTGCTTGACATAATCAGATGTCAAACATAAGATATCAGTCTTCAAAGTATTAAAAGAAAGATAAATATTTCATGCTGAGATAAGCAATTATAGGCTACTCCTATTGGGAAATAGAGTTAGCAGACTGAACTTTACATGCATCAAGCAATTTGCTAAGCTCTCTCACTAACAGCAATTAATGTGTATTTCATTTTATGAAGAATATTATGGTCTGGGAGCGAGGTTGGTAAACATTGCAAGAACATTTTTGATGGAAGGTCAAGCATTACCTTGAATTTAGATGTGGTAAGCAGCAACAGGTGAAAGATTTCATTTCTGCCATGAGGCTGATAGAGAAGATCTTCAGAGATAGTAGGAACTGCAGATGCTGGAGAATCTGAGATAACAAGGTGTAGAGCTGGATGAACACAGCAGGCCAAGCAGTATCAGAGGAGCAGGAAGGCTGACGTTTTGGGCTTAGACCCTTCTTCAGAAATGGGTGTAAAAAGGGTCTAAGCCCGAAACGTCAGCCTTCCTGCTCCTCTGATGCTGCTTGGCCTGGTGTGTTCATCCAGCTTGATACCTTGTTATCTCAGAGAAGATCTTCTATCAGTCTTGTGATCTTGCGTCACTTCCCAATATTATGTAAACTATCTTATTTACCTATTCATGTTTATCCTTGACATGCCATCTTCCCCCCAGATTTCTGATTCTTTGGTTGACATGGAAAAGCAGATGATTTGGGTGTTAGGCTCTGAAGACCTTCAAAACAATCACAATAAAAGATGTGTTCCTCAGGGATTAGTTATGAGTCCTTTATTATTTGTCATTTATATAAATGATTTGGATGAGAATATAAAAGGCATAGTTAGTAAGTTTGTGGACGACACCAAAATTGGTCGCATAGCAGACTGTGAAGAAGGTTTTCTAAGATTACAAAGGAATCTTGATCAAATGGGTCAATCAGCTGAAAAATGGCAGATGGAGTTCAATCTGGATAAATGTGAGGTATTGAATTTTGGTACAACAAACAATGGTAGGGCCTATACAATTAATGGTAGGGCTTTGGGTAGTGTTGTAGAGCAGAGGGGCCTTAGGGTTCAGGTGCATAATTCTTTAAAGTTTGTGTCACATATAGACAGTGTGGTTAAAAAGGCTTTTGGCATGCTTGCCTTCATTGCTCAGTCCTTTGAGTATAGGAGTTGAGAAGTCAATTTGAGATTGTACAGGACATTGGTGAGACCTATTCTGGAATACTGTGTCCAGTTCTAGTTGCCTAGTTACAGGATGGATATTATTAAGCTGGACAGAGTTCAAAAGTGATTTATGAAGATGTTGCCAGGTATAGAAGGTTTGAGTTATAAAGAAAGGCTGGATAGGCTGGGACATTTTTCATTGGAGCATAGGAGTTTGAGAGGTGACCTGATAGAAGTTTATGTAATAATGATAGGTATAGGTAGAATTAATGGTAGTTATCTTTTCCGTAGGGTGGGGGATTTCAAGACTAAGGGGCACATTTTTAAGGTGAGAGGAGAAAGATTTAAAAAAGACATGAGGGGCAAGTTTCTATACGGAAGGTGGTCCGTGTTTGGAATGAACTTCCTGAGGAAGTGCTGAATGTGGGTACAATTACAATGTTTAAAAGATATTTGAATATATACATGAATAGGAAAGGTTTGGAGTGATATGGGCCTGGGGCAGGCAGGTGGGACTAGTTTAGTTTGGAATTACATTTGGCATGGATTAGTTGAACCGAAGGGTCTGTTTTCGTGTGGTATAACTCTATAAGGGAGCTCTGTGTTTGTAGTAAGAGATGTAGGTAATGAACATGAGGTTGTAATAAGCCATAATAAACCCACAGTTTGAGTGCTATATGTAATACTCAACTCCATGTCCTCGGAAGAATGTTGAGACAGTGAACAAAGTACCTGGCAGATTCAGTAAGATACAGATGGCAATCTGAAAAGGCAAATATAAAGAAAAACTTTAAAAATAGGGTCTGTTCTCAGAGAGATTTCCAGACTTCCTCCTTGCCTGAATGTTTGTGCAGGCATAGGCTGTCCTGCAGAGGTAAATCTTCCATCACAGTGATGGTACCCCTGCTATTTTCATTTAATTTTTTTTATTGTAAAATATTAAGAAGTCAATGAGAGGATACCTCAATGTTGAAGCATCTCTCAGTTATTTAATGTCAACTGCAATCTACTATTTCTCTCAAGCTGGAGCACCCATACACCCAGCCTGGATAGGCTTTGAAACTGAGAAACACTCTTGACTCCTTTTTCTCTCCCACAGAGCCAAAATTCAGCCTCTTGCTGTAATTTCTACACAACACTGCATGAAAATGAAAGCCAAATCAACGTCAAAGGTTAAGATGTACAGAAAAGAACATTCTGTTGCTGCTTATCTTCCCAGGATGCATGATTCAGATTGGAACTAAGCAGCTTGGCCATGTTCTCATGCAGAGAACAGAGGTCTTGATAATTTAAATAAAATGATAATATAAGAAAAGCAAGCGGCTGCTTGTATCAAAACTATCACACTCGAGGAAAGGCTGAACCAGGATGAAGAGCTGGCTGTGTTGTTAAAAATAATCCTTACAGTGGTTTGTAAAAGCAGTCCTTAAGCTAGTCAATGCTTTGGGAATTGTGGCTGTCAGCCAGAAATAGGTGCATTTTCCTGAAACACGAAGATTGCTCAGTTACTGGAGTTGAAGCACTGATACGGGTTATTTTAAATGAACGTGTTTAAAAAATACACAGCTTCCCCTTCTCCAGCAATGCTTAAGTACAGCACTAATCCTGCTCATTCTGGTTTTCCCCAGCTGTAAAGTGATAGATCAAATAATAAGTCTAGAGTTCCTACCATTTCAGTGCAACTTCGAGAAATGGGATTTGCATTAGCTATACATGGCTTAGCCAAACCATGTAGTAACAGTAGCCCTTGCTGGAAAATACCAGTAGTAAGCTACATTAAGTTAAATTTTTCAAGTAAGGTTTCAATAGTCATGCCTCCTAACTGGCAGAAAAGCGTATTAGTATTCAAAAACATTATTCTCATTGACTCATTGCCACCATTTTTACTGCCACAGCAATGTTTGTGTACTGTTGTGTAGTTCCTGTGTCCCTGTGTCAATGGTAACCCATTTAAAATATTGATTGGGCTCCAATAATTTAATTGTATCATTGGCATATTCCCAAACTGCTGATACTATCTCAGTATTGAATCTCTCATAATGGTTGTTAGTACCCCATAAATCTCTTCACTAGGTTCTCTCAGAACTATGTAGTGATGTATTTGGGTGTCTTTTTAGCCTGAGTTGAATTTCAACCATTATACCCAAGCCATTGGATTTTACTTCTACCATTTCCATTTCAGGAAGGCATTTTTTTGACAACATTTCCATGTAGCTGTTTATTATAGCACTTTTTTTCTGTGGAGGGCATTTGCCGCATGTTGTGAATTGGGAAATGTGTTAGTCAGAAATTTCCTTTGTGCAAGAATTCTATCACATCAAATTCTTCCTGTTTTAAAATATTTTTCTAAATTGCTTTCTATTGCCATCCTAATGTTCTCCAAGACATTTGGCTGTGCAGGAAGGAGCTTACATATAGTAGGGAATTTATTCACATCCTGCCATTAGGAGTAAATTATAAAATGAGTGCAGGCAACAGAGGTAGTCACATAATGTTGTTTATACCTCATTTACATACATTCAGAAATATTTGTGCTCATTATAGAAGGGTAATGAGAATATGGTGAGGGTGACCTGTTTATATATCAGAAAGTGCCTTGATGGTGTTGTCTCCATTCCTAAAAATAGAAGAGAAGAACAAGTCATCCCTTTTTAATAATGGGCTCCCTCCTTTTGCCCTTGCAAAATAGGGGGAAAGAATGTAATTCAGTTGTTATTTTCAAATTTTTAATGTCATGAATGAAAATATTCTTATAGATGTCTTGCTGTTCAAGATATTTATAATTTTTCTGCCATCAGTGGAATTAGTTCTGGTTTGTGAGCAGCGATGTAAATAGAATTAATTAGAAAAGCTGATGGGTGAAGAAATTGCTTTTTGTTTCCCATTTTAACACAATGTTAGGTGTTTCCGTGCTCCTTTAATCTATCAAAACAAAGAACACTGATTTAGATACAAGTGGAGCTTTGAATTGCGTGAGTAAAATTTTCCACATCCCAGACATTGGAAAATTTAATCCTGCAATGTGAAAAATTCAGAAGTTCACTATTTAATGTCTTCATCAAATTGAAATACAATTTGGAAATGTTATTGTTTTCCTGCAACATTCAGATCGTGAATTTGTTAGGAATGGAAACAACACCATCAGGGCACTTTCTGATATATAAACAGGTCACCCTCACCATATTCTCATTACCCTTCTATAATGAGCACAAATATTTCTGAATGTATGTAAATGAGGTATAAACAACATTATATGACTACCTCTGTTGCCTGCACTCATTTTATAATTTACTCCTGTTGTACAACCTTATAGCTGTTATTTCCAGAAGTAAGAACTTATTGTATGTAGTGTTGGAGCTATAAAGTCATACACTAATGTTAATTTATTAGCCATTTCATGTGGTGGTATTGGAGTAACTTAATGTTATTTGCAGGCTAGCTGTATACTGGCGGTTTTAGTTTCACGCTGTTTTGTTCGGATGCTGAAAGGCTCCAGCTTACTACTTCATCATCACTTCTTGATTGCAATGATGGAAAAGCACTAATCTCCCCACATTAGCACTGGAGCATATATGGCCTCTGTAGATTCAGTTACTTAATGTATCAAGTTTAGCTGCTAATGTCATTTTCTGGGGCTGGGATTCCTGCGGCCACTTCTCCACAGGGAATTTAGATTAATGGGAATTAGACTCTGCAGTGTTTGACAAGTTGGTGGCATGTATTGCATTTTTAGAAGGCAGTTCACACTGAATTCTATTTATTGGCACTGGCTCTTCAGTTTGAGAAACTCTTTTGAAGATTAACATGATTGATAGAGAAAATGTCAGTATTTATAACTATAAATGATTTGACATCTGATAGAATAGCAATATGATATGAAGCATAATGTTTCTTCGAGCCAATAAGAATCCTTGTTCACTGATTGATATACACCAGATGATTAGCTGCAAGGTTATGAAAAATTAAATGGACGATTAACAAACCTGCTTCTCTGTGACAAGAATATTTAAACTACTGCATATCATTGTAAGGAAGACTGTATTCCTCCTGCACCTTACTTAATTGAATGGCCTGATGCAGTGCATTCTGGAAAATCAGGCAGTTTGGGAGATCATATGCCCTTAAGAAGACTTGTTTCCTGACCTTCCTGCCACTGTTCACCAGTGGTCTGTGATTTCCTCAAACATTATACCTACACCATACCCTTTTACACTCAAAGTAATTGCAGTTACTGTAACAGTGACGCTGCTTTGCTTTTTCTGGCATTAGGGCCAAGATTTTATATTTGCAAATTGGGACTGCTGCTGTCCCACACATGCAGAAAATTTGACCTGAAGGCTTCAGGTTGCAAATCCAGCATCATCATGCCAGTTATCCATAATAATGTAAGTTGGTGGACATAAGAATGAGCAGCCTGTCTGTCATTTTCAAAGCATTACTAGGCAATTGAATCTGTTAACAAGCCAATTGACCTGAAAATTATGCTGCTCACACACCAAGTTGGTTGGTATGGTATGGATAGACAGTCAAGGTGGAAATGGAGGAAGGATTGGGTGTTGGAGTGGCGTATTGAGGGAGGCAGAAAAGTGTAGTTGAAACTCAATGTTTGTATCAGCCACAGCTCCACAGGATGTAATAAGGTTTTGTAGATTACGCCACACCTGCCAAGTTGTGGGAAAATCTGATCTGCAATAAGACCTATGATTCTTGTGCTGACTATTGGGAAACCATTCAGCAAAGTTTTAGTGGATGTGTGGGATCCCTGTCCAAAACAAAAAAGGCTACCAGTATATCCTTCCATTTTATGGATGCAGCCATCTGTTTCTCAAAGGCTGTTTACCTGAGAAGCATACCTGCTGTAAGGGAATTTACCTGTGATCCAGTCGAGTCAGTTCATTTCCAAAATATTCTAGGAAGTCACGGGTGTAACTCAATGGAAATTTTCAGAGTATCACCTGAAGTCACAGAGAGTACTAGATTGGTGATGCCAGACCCTAAAACCAATGATCAGGACATACCACCAAATGCACCCCCATAACAAAAATAAAGGATTGATCTTCTGTTCACCACCAAAGACTCAACCAGTGAGTCCACTGGATTTACTCAATTTGAATGATTTTATAAGCATGATGTGCGAGGGCCTCTGAAGCTATAAAGGGGAGAAGTTTTGCAGCAGAGAGTGCATATTAGACTACATAAGCAGAGTTCCACAGAGTGACTCTCTCAAGCCTGTGAAGTAGTCCAAGAACACAATTATCTTCCAAACAGTGAAACAAAAGGCCAACACACATTCCAGCCTCCAAATGTTTCAGTCAGGTGATTATGTACTAGTGCTTCTACCAGTACCAGGTAAATGCTTAAAAGCCTGGATCAGTGGCCTGTGCAGAGTAGCTCAGAGTAGCTTCTCTAGGAAGCTCGGAGTAGTGAATGATCTGATTGAGACTCCAGATTGGGTGGAACAAAGCAAAGTTTGTGTGATTTCAACATGATAAAGCAATACTACCACCAAGAAGAGGGCAAACAGTTAATGGGCTGTTCCTTTGCCACAGAACCACAATAGTGGCATTGGGGATGAATTAGAAGAAATTATGCATGAGGTGTACATTGAAACCTCTATTACTGAGCTAACCATTACAGAAATACGAGCAAACTTTAATTCCTTATTCACTCACCTAAGTGTAAAACAGTGAACAGATATAATAAGGCAACATGCTATTGTCCGATTCCTCCAACCCTACCTCTGATACAGGTGGCATGTAATGTGCAGTAACTCGCCTCTTGCTATTGTCTATGCTCAGAAAAGCTGGTCCAGGGCTGGGAGAAGATTAACTAGATGCTGGAACACCAACAAATAGGGCCTGGCAGCAGAAGCTAGAGTTCTTCAGTTGGTGTCGTGCCTACAACAGGTGACTCCACAAGGTTCTGCCTTGACTACTGAAAAATAATGCAGTGAGTAGAGCTAACTCCTATTTGATAATCTGGCAACAATATTTTTAGATAAGGTGGGTAAAGCAGCCTATATTACCAAGATGCATTTACTGAAGTGGTACTGGCAAGTTCACTTGACTGACTGCACAAATGAAATTCCCTTTTTTGGAACTCCAAATATATTCTTCCAGTGTCAAGTCAAGCCATTGGGCTACACAACCACTTTTCAAAGCTGATTAACCAGATAACTTCAGGCCTATCAAATTGCGAAGTGTAGTGAGATGATTTCCAAGTTTATGGTGACGCTATAGAGAAACTCAAAGCCCTCTTCCAGAAAATACAGCCAGTTGACTGAGTGGTCAATCTCCTAAAGAGCAAGTTCACTAACATCAAGAACACATGGTAGGTCAAGGGCAAGTACAGTCCAAAGTTGCAAAGATACAAGGAGTAGCACATTTGCCCAATCCACAATAGGAAATCAGGAGATTTTTGATAATAAGTGGATTGTACCAAAAGTTCATCCCAAACTGTAGTCACAGCATTGACAGACCTGCTCCTATTTCTTGTGATAAATTGAGAAACTACAGAAGGGAGAGGCAAGTGACGTCAGATAGAGTAGGTTATGGTGGCATAAAGACTGGTAGGATGGGAATTAGTAGTAGAAGGAGAGGGAGGGTAAAATAGAGTGACAATCCACATGAGGACAGCTAGGGATCTGGAGGTGTGGAGTACAGAGTAGGGGTGGTGAATGCTGAACGGTTAGGTTGGGCAGATGATTTAAAGTCAGAGCTGGTTTAGAGACCATTGCATTTTAAAGGAGTGAGACAAATACGTCAGAGTGAGGAGAGGTAAATAGAATAAGTATGATTAGAATTAAAACCTCAGAGGAGATAGCTAACTGGAAAATAAGGAAATGAGGATAGAGGATGAACAAAGATAATAGAATGGAAGGAAAAAAGATGAGAAGAGGAAGAATTTGGCAAAGGGGCAAGGGGAAATTAGAGAATCATACAGTCATACAGCGGGGAAACAGACCCTTCGGTTAACTAATACATGCCGACCATGTTTCCAGACCAAACTAGTCTCAGTTGCCTGTGTTTGGCCCATATCCCTCCAAACCTTTCCTATTCAAATACTTATCCAAATGTCTTTTAAATGTTGTAACTGTACCTGCATCTACCACTTCCTCTGGCAGTATATTCCACATGTGAACCACTGTCTGTGTGAAAAAAAAAGCCCCTCATGTCCTTTTTAAATCTTTCTCCTCTCACCTTAAAAGTATGCTCCATAGTTTTGATTTCCCCCACCCTAGGGAAAGATCCTTGCTATTCACCTTATCTATGCCCCTCATGATTTCATAAATTACTATAAGGTCACCCCTTAACCTCCTATGCTCCAGAGAAAAAAAAGTCCCAGCTTATCCAGCCTATCTTAATAACTCAAACCTTCCATTCCTGGCAACATCCTGGTAAATCTTTTCTGAACCCTCTCTGGTTTAAAAATATCCTTCCTTTAATAGGGCAACCAGAACTGCACACAGTGCTCCAGAAGAGGCCTCACCAACACCCTGTACAACATCAACATGACATCCCAACTCAAATACTCAGAGGTCTGAGATTGACAAGAACAAGGATGAAAAAAGGAGGAATGAGAATGCTAAATTCAAAAATACAAATGGAATTGAGAGAGATGAACAAAATGAAGGTGGACTCCATTAAATTATAGCAGCATTACAGAGAATGAGGAGATGAGAATAGATACATCCTTCTCCTTGAAGGCTTTCATTGATAGGAGGAAATGAATTGAATAAACTGAAGACAAAGTTGACAAAATTAACTAAATAAGGATGTAAGGTTAATAACTTGTAAGGGTGCTTTCCTGTCAGCAACACTAATTAATTATGTCACAGACTTCAGACTCTAAAATCAATTAAATGCAGTGCTTCACTTGGGAAAATTATTAAATAAAGGTTATGGTTTCACTGGGAAAAATAACTAAATACAAGGAAACAGTTGGCAGAGATGAAAAAAAGCAACACCAACAATTGGCGTCGCAACCACAGCCCTATCAAGAACAATGGCAGCAATGACTAATGTAGTGCAAGATCATTAATGTGTGTGGGTGTGTCAATGACAAAACAAGGGAATTAACTGCCAGAAGTGGCAGATAGAATGGTTGAGCTGCCAGGCAACCATTTAATAAACACTTTTTGGGGTGGGTGGGGTGGGGGTTACCAAAAAGAATCGCTATTCATTAATTATCATTCTACAGAAGAATCTGGCATGTAGAGTAGGGCCCAAAAATAGGACCTATAATACTCTTGGGAAAAAAACAGGAGAGAGTAACATGAAAACACAGAATTGTCTGAGCTATAATGTGACTTTAATAAACTTACTTTTATTTACCTTTATAGTGATAAAAGCCAATCTTAAGAAATGGTCTGTGCAAAATTATTACATTTGGAGGTAGAATTGAACTGAAGGTCTTGAATCAGTTAATTGATGGTCGTATAATGTTACATTGGCAGCATCACCTTTCAGAGCAATAGAATTAAAATATTGTGATCACTGGATTGGTAACTGCATAGCAGATAGATAAATCTAGATAATATCAGAAGAGATGAGAGTAGAAAGCAGTGTTAGGAGACAACAGAACAGCTTTTCATCATTACCATTGAGATACTAAGCATTACCATTGAGATACTAAGCATCACCTAGAGCAATGCAGAAAGTAAATTTTGTAAAGAAGCTTTTCATATTACTGATAGAATCCATTAATTTCTCCATTATTTTGAATGGAAGGAAAACTAGGCAGTTTCTGTTACTGATATGTAATTTTGGACTTTCATAGTCCTGATCAGGACCAAAAGGAGGTGGAAAATGACTGGCAGGCAAGGTGATCTGAGGCCTGGTTGCAGTTCCTATATTTGGCTTTTTTCACGTGAGTGGCAAGGAAATGGGACACATCACCTGCCACTCCTGTTAGCAATTGACAATGTTATGGGATCATTGAGCACCCAGCTCAGGAATATTCTTTTAATATTCATGGAGGCAGCTGTATTTCCACAGCTGTTCGGTTTTATGTAAGCTGCAGGGAGGTTTGAACCATAGATTGGAGGCAGGAAGAGTTTAAAAATTAAGTGTTATTTTACCTTTTTTACAGTTCATCATGAAATACTGTAGCATAAGTTGAATTGGTGCCCAGTAAGGTTAGTTATGACAGTGTACTGACTGGAAGATATAACTGCCATTAAACATTAGGTTTGCCATATACTACACTGTCAACTGGCAAGCTTGAAGTAAATGTTCAAAATTGTAAAGATTAAAAGTTTTCAGATAAGTTAAATAAGTTCGTCTATTGGATGATATGGTAGAGTACATTTCACACTATTGAAACGGTACTCTAATATAATGACCAAGTGTGAAAGTTTACCTTTTTCCATTGATTTTATGTATCCAGTTGAATTAACTGTTGAGATAGCAGTTCTAAAGTGTGTTTGCTAACTCAAAGTTTTAGGGGCTCTTAGCTGTAATGTAACTCCCTAACCAGGCATTTACCATCCTTTTGTACTCTATCTCAGATTTAAATTTATTAATCTGTACAACGTTCATTAAAATAGCACCCATTACATTTTCCCCATATAGTTATGCCACATGCATTTTAAAAAGTTCTTTACCTCAGTGACTTCAAATTTTCTTGACTTCCAGATAGCTTTGTGTTCCTTTGTTCGTTTAAAAATTCTTTTTCTCCTTTACAGCCTCCCTCTGTCATACCCATACAATCTTGGAGGGCTCTTAATAACAGATCTTACTTGGATGAGTACACACTGCATACCTATCTTCCAGTACATTAAATCATTTCCTATCTCTCTCTCTCTCCCAAACCATTGCAGCTTTCTTTTCTCTCCCACCTCTTGCACCCTCTCCCCCTCCCAAATCTGTCCCACCCACCTTGCAGCCTTTGCCTCTTCTCCACTCCTCCTTTTTTCCCTCTCTCCCATCCCCTTACCTCAACAAATTTTGCCACTTTTTGAGTTAACCCATGCATTGAAAATACTTATTGTATTTATATTTCTTGTCCATATCTTCCATAATTGATACTTAGATGTTTGAATTAGTTGCAATTAAATCTGCCTAGCAGTAGGAGCCATTCAAACTGTTAAATATTCATAACATGCTATATAATCTTACCATTTTGTCAGCCATTTACTGGAACATTGGTAAGAAACTTTTGCCTTGGCTCTAGATGATAAAAGATTTGGACCAACCATATTGGTATCAAGTTGTAGGCTTGCTCGCTAAGCCGGTGTGTTTGGTTGCAGACGTTTCGTTACCCTGCTAGGTAACATGTGTGCCTCCAGTAAGGTGTGGTGTTCTGTCCCGCTTGCTATTTATATGCTTTGATTTGCTGAGGTGGTTGGCATTACTTCCGGCTCTGTTTTTCAGTGGTTTGTATATCGGGTCCAGTTCAATGCGTTTGTTGGAGTTCCAGTTGGAATGCCAGGCCTCCCTGGCATGTCTCTGTTTGGCTCGTGCTATTATGGATGTGTTGTCCCAGTTGAATTCTTGTCCTTCTTTGTCTGTGTGTATTGAGGCCAGTGAGAATTGGTCGTGTCTCTCGTTGGCTAGTTGGTGTTCGAGTATCCTTATTGTCAGTTTTCTTCCAGTTTGGCCTATGCAATGTTTTTCACAGTCCTTGCATGGTATTTTGTATATTACGATAGTTTTATTGGTTGTGAGTATGGGATCCCTTACATTCGTCGGTAGCTGTTGCAGGGTGGTTGTTGGTTTGTGAGCTACTCTGATACCTAGGGGTCTGAGAAGTCTTGTGGTCATCTCTGATATGTCTCTGATGTACAGTAGGGTGACTGGCCGTGTTGTGTCACTTGTTGTGGTCTGTCACAGAGGTAGTGGTAATCAAATAGTATTACTACTGAGACTTACACAGGCAAACAGTTTTTTGTTCTGAAAAGCCAATGGCCTACTAGTACTAGAATGGGGAGGGACTCTCTACATTGCAAATGAACTGTTTTCCATTCTACACAAAGTAGCAAATTGCTCTCACAAAAGAACACTGGTCTGACATGAAGTGGAACAATTAATTTCACGCTTGTCATCTCCATTTCAATAGTATGTTGATTTGAATCAGATATTTGCAACATATTAACATATGCAGTGGACAGTCTTGATGCTCTGTGAGTACCCACATCACTATAATTATTTCTTACTATAAAACAATCCATCAAGAAGATTAATTACACTATTGCAAAGAATGGAGGGATGTTCCAGATTAAATGCTATTCACAGAATTCACTGATTGAAGAAAGATCTAATAAACTATTCCGTCATCAGTCACTGCAGGACTCGTATTGGGGGAAACTTTTAATAATTACTTTTAATTATCAATTCATAAAGTGGGCATCAAGGGCAAGGTCAGCGTTATTGCCCACCCGTAAGGTAGTGGTCAGCTACCTTCTTGAATCACTGTTTATGATAAAGATACTCCTACAATGTTGTTGGTAGATAATGGAGTGATAGAGTCATATTTCTTCTTACTGATGAAAGAAAACACACCAATCACTCAGATGGCATTAGTAAACTCAAATGTGGATTTTTTTTGCTCATAAATAGTACATGTACAATCTTGGAGTGCTCTCAAATAACAGATCTTACTTGGATGAGTACACACGGCATACCTATTTTCTGGTACATTAAATCACTTCCTATCTGGTGATATACAAGGATCATATGCACACCTACTTAAAGATGCACCACAACATGGAGATACACGATTATGACACATCAATAATGAAGAAATGGCAATATATTCTTCAGTTAAAATGGTGTGTAATTTGGAGGGCAACTTGCAATTGCCATTGCCCTTCTAGGCAGGAAAGGCCGAGGTATTGGAAAGTGCCAATAAAGGGATCTTGATGAGGTGCTTCAGTGTATCATATAGAGAGTGTATGCAATGATTGTCCAAGGTAATGGATGCAGTGCCAATCAAGTGGATTGCTTTATTTTTAGATGTATTGAACATCTTGTATGTTGTTGGAGCTGTGCTTATCCAGGCAAATGGAGAGTGTTCTGTCATATTCCTGACTTATGTCTCATAGATGGTGGAAAGGTTTTGGAGAGTCAGAAGGTGAATTTCTACCCTCTAAAGTCTTCTTGCAGCTGTAGCAGTTAGGTGGCTGGCCGAGGTAAGCTTCTGATCAATGGTGACACCATGACATTGGTGAAGGATTTGGTGGTGGTAAAGCCCTGTAGATTCTGTCTCTACAGCTGCATATCCCAGGGCCAGGTAACCACTAGGCAAAACAGGCATTCATGTAGAATGGCAATGTTTAAGGCAACAGAAAACTGAATGGACTATTCATAGTTCTGTCTAGGTAAATGAACAGCCTTCAGCATTGTGAATACAAAGATCAGATCTACAGATATCCATTTATTTGTCATATGCACAGCTATCCATATATTTACTTTGCAGAATCTCCAAAGATTTTGTATAATATATCTTGTTCTGCTTGTGTGACAGTTTTGTAAGTTTGGACATCTACATTCTCAATTTGTTGGCTCAAAAGGTGACTGCCCTAGAGATGATAGAGCCAACTGCCTTGACTGCTGCAGCTCATGGGGTATAGGTAAACCCACAGTGCATCTATAATGCGGGAAAATATGAAGTTGTTCATTTTGAAAGGGAGAACAAGAGAACAGAGAATTATTTTAATGGAGAAAGCTACGACACAAAGGGATTGGGGGTATTTACACAAAAGTTAGCACACAGGTGCAGCAGGTAACCAGGAAAGCTAATGGAATATTGGCCCTTATTTCAAGGGGGTTGGAGTATATGAGTAGCAAAGTCTTACTGTAACTGTACAAGGGTGCTGGAGAGACCACAATTGAAGTACTGTGCACAGTTTTAGTCCCCTTATTTAAGGAAAGATAATGTTTTATTGGATGCCATTCAGAGAAGGTTCACTAGGATGGCCCCAGTATGGAGGGATTATTTTATGACCAAAGGTTTAACAGGTTAAGACTCTACTCAGGAGTTTAAAAGAATGAGAAGTCATTTCATTCAGAGTGGGGCAGAGTCCTTGTATGTATTTCCAGCTGAGATATATAGATTAGAAACTGAAAGAACTGTGGATGCTGTCAATCAGGAACAAAAACAGAAGTTGCTGGAAAAGCTCAGCAGGTCTGGCAGCATCTGTGAAGAAAAAATCAGAGTTAATGTTTCAGGTCACTGGACCTGCTGAGGTAGATAGATTCTTGATCAGTCAGGGAATTAAGAGTTATGGGGAAATGAAGTAAAGTGGATGTGAGGAATGTCAGATAACCATGATTCCATTGAAAGATGGTAGCTCAAGAGGCCAATCTAGCTATATGCAGGAATGTAAACTCAACTCCAGAACTCGGCAAACAATGCTCAAAGCCTTGACGGAAAATTGGAAAGAGAGAGAGAGGGAACAGCTGCTCATCTGCAGCTAAAACTTCTTTGTACAAATCCCAAATCCTGCATCCACTCAAAATGTTGTATCATATGGCCTTTATCCATATTGGTTGTATATTTGGCTTAGTATCCAATGCATGCATCCATGTTTGCCTGAAACTTATAGCTAAGGCAATTAATTTTGTTAATGTTTTATTTCCAACAGTTTCAGGTCTTGTCTCAATACTTTGTTAATGGTGTGAGTTATATCACAGGATTGTTACATCACAGAAGGAGGCCATTCATCCCATTTGCCTGCACTGGTGCTATTCCGTATTCAACCATTAAGGAAAAGCACCCCATGTAACATCGTGATCACTTCTACCTGTCCTTCCACCTTCAAAGAACTGGTAGATGTACATTCCCAGATTCCTCTGTTCCTTTAAAGTTTGCAGAATCTTACCATTTAATCTCTTGCATTATTTGTTCCCTTCAAATGTCTTGATTTTGAATACCATAGCCACTTTTCTGCTTACTTCCCAGCCCATTAAAACTTCTTGCACGTTTCTTCCTAACTGTAAATCGCATGACCAATTTTCTAATTTTGAGTCACCAGAATCAACTTTCCAGTCTCCAAACACCCATTGACCAAAACTATTTTCTTCTTGCCAGTTTTAGATCCAACCTTCCTTGCATTCAATGAGCTTTCAATTTACTCATCCATCTGCAATGTGGAACCTTAACAAAAGCCTTAGTAAATTCCATGCAGATTACATGTAAATGCCATTCTCATTGACCTCCTTTCTGATCGCTTCAAAGAAAAGTCACCAACGCGATCTAACAAATTCATGCTGACCATATATAATCAATCTGTCTTTTTAAGTGAAGTTTTATATCACATCTCAAAATAGTTTCCAATAATCTGCTCACCACTGAGGTCAGGTATGTAATTTCTCAGACTATCCCTTCCATCATTCTTATCAGATGGTCATTATGTGATATTTGTATTGCACGAATGTTGTTTGCCGCTTATTAACCCAAGCCTAAATGTTGTCCAGGTTTGTTTTTTGTAGATGCTGACGACTGAATTTTCCCTTAATAGTTTGAAATAATTGCAGGTGAACTATTGCTTGAATTGCATTTATGACAATTGTGAATAAAAGTAAAATTACAAATTTTGACCAATATTTTTCCAGTTATTTCCCATGGCAAGCTGTTCGGAAATTGAAGACTTGAGAAAAGAGGGTCGTAAATGTCAGGTTTCCTGGCTGTAAAGGCTGTCATTGACTGTAAGCACATTACTTTGTCAACACAGCCTTATACTGTGGGGAAGTAAGAGATGCATGCTTACATCATCTGCAGCTTGTAAAACAAGTCAGTTTGGGATGAGAAAGAAGTACTGTGTTTAAAAAAGTGGATTTGATGGCAGAATACTATCATCTTTGTTTTCAGCCCAATAACAGCTAGTGATTTCTCCTCCATGAAGGTTTGGACTTGCAGAAATATCTGCTATCCAGTTGGTTCCTGCTGGATCTGGTTGGGTGCCACTTTGTCTTGTCAGATAAGGAAGTGTGCCAGTTGTGCTGCTGATGCAGCTGTTGTGGTTGATAGCTATTAGAATGTAAGTGCTGAGAGATGTGGTTACAGGACTTGAGATTGTGCTACCTTATCAGTGAGTATGAGATTAGCCACAAGAAGGCATTAGTCCTGATTGCACTGATATTGATCATTCATATGAGATCACGAACAGCACTGTGTCCAGGTGCTCAGGGATTGACTTTGTGCATTAACTACCGTGACTACCAGCTCCAACTGCTTTTTAATATATCAGTGGATGACCTCCTGGCTCTGGGACACAGAATATCTCTCATGTGTCTCCCCTTCTTTGTGAAAGCCTCTAATGAGGGTCAAAGATCCTTGAACTCCACTCTCTTCCATTCTTTACTCTTCCCAGCCCAGATTCATTTCTTGCATGACTGCTACAACCTGCTGCAGTCCCAAGGTACTGTACTAGCCTGTACGACTTTGCTGAGGTGCAGATTCGCTTTAAGCTGTGTAGGCTAGTATTAAAAAATTATCATTTCAGGCTGCCTGCTGAAATGTGCAGCCAAAGAATATCATATAATGCTCAATGCACATATCAGTTGTACAAATGAGCAGACAACTGGAAATTGACAATGTTCCCTGCATTATATTGAGTAGATGTGAGGTAATTGATCATTGTGAGTCCTGTGACCATTTTCTGGGGCTATTCAATTTCACATCCCCAGAATTGTAATCATGGCACCAAAACATTCCAAATAAACATCAAACAATGAATGTTTGGAGACAAAAACTGCAATAACTAAAAGCAGTCAGTTGTGGCATGACAGTAGCTGAATTGCTATTTCTAATAAATGCACACCAACTGTTATATTGATTCAAGCATATCTGCATTAAGTACATAATTTCACAGCAGACATTTTTGCTAGATTTATAACTAGACAAGTTAATTACACAGCACCTTCAGAAACTTGAATCTCAGTGCTCATTATATACCTTGTAGATTAAATGTCATTCATACGTAATTAGGTTGGCACCATATGTGTAGTTGATCTTACAGAATGCTCTGTGATAGGCAACAGTCAGGATGTGCTTATCTGCATCTCTCACATTTGTGATGCCTGGTCAACACGATTCCACTTAGACATTTATGACTTTCTAAATGCAAGAGCACTGGCAAATCAACAACTCATTTGATGGACATTTAAAATGTTTTCAAGGAATCAGACAGGTGTAGAAAACAATCTGAAGATTCATTCAGAGATAGTCGGAACTGCAGATGCTGGAGAATCCGAGACAACAAGGTGCAGAGCTGGATGAACACAGCAGGCCAAGCAGCATCATAGGAGCAGAAAGGCTGACGTTTCGGGCCTAGACCCTTCATCAGATTAGGCCCGAAATGTCAGCCTTTCTGCTCCTATGATGCTGCTTGGCCTGCTGTGTTCATCCAGCTCTGCACCTTGTTGAAGATTCATTCTCTGATCTTGCAGAAGCAGCACAGCCATCATCAAATAATTAACTCCAATTAACAAAAAAAACATTTATATGTGATTCCTTAATGCTTTTCATTCATCATACAGATCAGACTTGTACAAGCTAAAATAATGAGAGTAATTCCTCTAATTTTGATTGTGTTCCTGAAAATTGTGACTTTAAGTGAGACTTCTTTAAGTGAATTTTAGGTTCCCAAAGGAATCAATGCTAAAATCAACATTAGGTTTCTTTGGACAGTTCTGTCCCAGAAAAGAAATGTATAAGTTGAAATAGAATACCGTATATGTATAACACTATACTTTCTTAATTGAAATAACTTGTAAATTAAAATACTACACCACATATTAAAGGAATACACATGCAATAGTGTAAAAAATATACTCCCCAGGCAGTACTATACTTTTTAGATTGACCAGGCTTCACCTAATGGCAGAAGTTACTGTAGGTATCAGTTGAAATCTAACTCGCCAACCTCTGCCACCAGATGGAGACTAGGTTGTCAGTGTGAGTTCAGAAGTGGGGCCAGCAACAAAGGAAAATAGCCCCAGACCTAAGGCAAAAAATGAACAATAGCAAGAGGGAAGGGTTGAGGAAGAAACAAAACCAGCAGGCGTGACTTAAGCCAGAGGTAAACCCAGACAGCAAGGCCCAGTGGAGGGCTCAGGCCTGGGACAGAGGTTCAACTGGGGGAAAACAGTGTTGAGAATAGAATGGGTGGGAATGAGAGCCAGAGTAGAAGTACTGGAAGAAAAGTCATGTGAAAATGCAATTGCAGAAGAGGAAGTCTAAGGCAAATGATGTTAAAATGAAACTGACAATGTTAAATGGATATTTCGTAATTACTTTATTAATGACATTAAGGTGAAATGACATCAGCAGGGTGACTTGAAATGAGGACTTATTGTAAGTCCAGTTAATTTATACCTACAAAATACACAGAAGAAGATATTAAGTATATGTTAGAAATTACACCCAGATACAATCTGGTGATCTGTAAGAGCTCACTACTTTTCTTGCAATTTTCTGATATAAGGTTCAGAGTGGGGCAACGTCTTGGAATAAAAACAGATCATGGTTCAGATGACTTTCAGATGAAAAATGTAAGACCACTTCTGATGGAATTGTTTGGTCTGAATAATTCTTAAAACCCATTAAAATGGAAGAACCAGAACTGATAGTTGACTTAGATTCCATTCATTTCTTTGAGCAAGAAAACAATTTCATTGGTATAAAAACCAAATTATTTTATATTACCTATCGATTATATAACGGTGGATCATCCAAACATTTTAGTACAAAATACAGATCAGAAATCATGTTCCAGTTTGGCACAAACCACAATGAAATACTTGTAAAATTTCATTACGAATACCTTTGGTAGCCAAGTGTTAGACAATATGCAATTCCGTATGGTTAATATATCATACTATTTTCTGTTTTAAATGTGGCAGCTGAGCTCCTTTGAAATATAGACGAAAGGCGCAATCTGATCATCACCATAATTGAAAAACCAAGCACAAGGCAATTTCACGACTATCTATACAGAAAACCATTATTGTTGCTTTCAGATTAGCTGGTATTCCGTTTGCAAGATCAAAGCAAACTAACCCCTTTTGAAATGAAAAATAAATGAACAATTTTAACCCATGTTTGAACAAAAATACTATTTTACATTATTACATTAAAGACACACATTTCAAAATTTGTACATTAATAATTAGAACTGCTTTGAATAATGCTGCTAATGGAGAGTGCTGGGTAACACATTTGAGCTCAAGTTCAAATCCAGACCTAATTACATGGATATATGGCACAAAAATAGTCCATTTGGCCTTGCAAATCCATGCCAGTATTATGCTCCACTTTAGCCCCTTCCATCTTTTGCAATCTAAATCAACCATCAAACCTATTAATTCTCATTTCCCCGGAATGCTTGTTTGGCTTCCTCTTAAATTAATACATACTGTTCTCTGTGATGGTGGGTAAAGAAGTTGCATCTGAATTGGATTTCTTGGTGATTCTCTTATACTAATGCTTCCAGATATCTAGACTGCCTCTGAGTATACTTAAGAACATTGAGACTATATTTGCAGTGATTTCTGATCTAAAAGCTACCCAGTGCTCCCAGACCTCAAATGCTTTCTTCCCAAACGTCATTAAGACCCAGGAACTTGACAAGTTGTTCCGCTGTTCTCCTGCTGGAGACTACCATGCAAATTCCAGTTGCTACGTCTGACTATTGGTCATCACAAAAGGAAAAAATGTCTTATAGAGTTAATCCCAATTGACCCTGATATTCCCAGAAGAACTGACTAATAAAAACACAAATTTTCCCTGGGTGACTGCTTCACAGATGTTCTGCCCACAAAAAAGACCCTGAGCTTCCTGTTGCCTGCCACTTTGACACACCACCTTCTTCTTTGGCCAACATCTCTGTCTCAGGCTTGCTGCAGTATTCCAGCAAAGCTCAGTGCAAACTGGAAGAACAACAAATCACTTTCTGCTTGGGGACCCTGCAGCCCTCCAGACTCAATATCAAGTACAATAATTTTAGGACCTGAACTGTCCCATGTCCTAGCCCCCTACCCCAAACACCAGGCCTTGTTATCACATAGTCAGCCATTATATACCGCCTATTGTTAGCCACTAACTGTCTCCACTAACAGCTATTCACTCTCCTAGCCAGATTGTTATCTAATCCTTTGTTTATCCAGCTGTTCTTCTCTCTTTTTAGGCTCTATCCCCACCTATCATTTACTCCTTACCCCCTCTGCACACCTTATCTTCTGCATATAAAGTGACATTTTCTTAGCTATCATCAGTTCTGAGGAAGGGTCACTGGACCTGAAATGTTAACTCTGATTTCTCTTTGCGGATGCTGCCACACCTGCTGAGCCTTTCCAGCAACTTCTGTTTTTGTTTCTGATTAAAGCATCTGCAGTTCTTAATTTTCCCCATAGCTATACTTGTCAGAGAAAGATATTATAGCCAGAAATATCAGTTGGGACAGTGAGGTTCTACTGTGATTAATGAGGAATGCTGTGATTAATGAGGAAGAGGTATTTGATGTTTTAGTGGGCATACAAGTGCATAAATGCCCAGGCTCTGATGAGATGTATCCTAATCTGCTAATGGGAGGCAAGGGAGGAGATTGCTGGGGCTCTGCCAGAGATGTTTAATACTTTTCTGGCCTCAGGGGAAGAGCCAGATGACTGGAGGACAGCTAATGTTGTTTCTTGGTTTAAGAAGAGTAGCAGGATAGGCCTGGCTTTACAGAGCAGGTGGTCTGACATCAATGGTAGGGACACTATTGGCAAGAATTCTGAAGGATAGGATTAATCAATACTTGGGGAGGCAGGGATTGATCGGGGATAGTGAGCACAGATTTGTTGGAGAGATATCCTGTTTCACTAATTTAACTGAGTTCTTTGAAAGTGTGAATAAGTATGTTGATAAGGGTAGTGCAGTTGCTATGCTTTGCATAAACCTCTGTAAGACTTTTGACAAAGTCCCACATAGAAGGCTGGTCCAAAAGGTATGGGCCTATGGGATCCAAAACAAGGTGGCAAACTGAATCCAAAATTGGCTTGCAAATAGGAGGTAAAGAGTGATGGTGGAGGGATAGTTTTATAATTGGAAACATGTGACCAGCAGTGTACTACAGGGATCAATGCTGGGACCCTTGCTGTTTGCTATGTACATTAACTTGGATGTGTATGTAGCAAGTATAATTCGTAAGTTTGTAGATGACATGAAAATTGGTGGTGGTGTTGATAGTGAGAAGGATGGTCTCAGGCTACAGTCTGATATTGATCAGCTGGTAAATTGGGCAGAGCAATGGCAGATGAAATTTAATCCTGATAAGTGTGAGGTGATGCATTTTGAGAGGTCTGATAAAGGAAAGCTTTACACAATGAATGTTAGGTCCCTAGGAAGTACAAAGGAACAGAAGGGCCTTGGTATATAAGTCCATAGATCCCTGAACGTGTCAGGACAGGTAGACAGGGTGGTGAAGAAGGCATGTGATATTTTCCTTCATTGGCCAAGGCGTAGAATATAGGAGCAAGGAAGTCTTGTTATAACTTTATAAAATATTGGTTTGGCCACAGATGGAATGATGTATGCAGTTCTGGTGGCAATACATCAGAAGGACGTGATCACACTGAAGAGGGTGTAGAGGAGATTCAACAGGATGTTGCCTGGGATGAAATGTCTTAGTTATGAGGAGAGACTAGATAGGCTGGCTTTGTTTCCTTGGAGCAGAGGAAGCTGAGGGGGAGCAGATTGAAGTACCAAAATTATGACAGGCATAGAGAGAGTAGATTGTGAGAATCTCTTCCCCATTGCAGAAGTGTCTAAGACCAGAGACCATAGGTTTAAGATGAGGAGCAAGTAATTTAGAGGAAGTCTGAGAAAATTCTTTTTCACCTAGAGGGTGGTAGATATATGGAACATGCGGCTTGAGAGAGTAGTGGAGGCAGATACATTTAAGAAGCATCTGGATGAGCACTTAAAATGCTGGGGCATAGTGCGCTATGGACCAAGTATAGGTAAATGGGATCAGTATGGTTCGGTGTTTGTTGTTCGACATAGCCATGGTGGGTTTCTATGCTGTATGACTGTATTACTCTCAATGATTCTAAGTTTCCTTTCAAGTACTTTCAGTGCTATGTGTACATCCCCCTTCACATTCTGATGTCCCTGATTGCATTTTAATCATTCCTGTAACGTGAGCAACATGATGGGAGGTTCACTAGCTGTCTCTAATATTGCACTGCAGTTGTTTCAGTTTTAATAAATGTAATTGGCGCTTCTTAAATATATGACTGTTCATCGAAAGAAACTTTCTTGTTAGTCATTTCCAGCACCCATGACAAGTACTTATCAAACATTATGAATAATTCTATAAAATGAATGAGGGATCTGTTGCATAATGTGCACTCATTGTCATCCGATTTACCCAAAAAGTATTGTACTGATGTTTTGGAAAAAAAAACTTCCAAGGAGCAGCGAGTAGAAAAAGCGAAGCCTGAATCATTGGAAGAAAAGTTAGATAAATTGCTGAAGTATTTTGTCACAAAAGACAAAATAAAAGTAACAGAAGATTGGTGGAGTGGAAGTCATGTGCGTCTGCTACAGAATGAAGCAGCAATGCATTTAACCCAGCTGTGTGTGGATTGAGCCTGGTCAAAAATAGTCATTGTGATAGATAAAGAATGTAACATCATCAGTATCATTTGAAATAAAGCAAGATGTCAAGATAAATCATTTACACCATCAACTGATGTTTCCACAAAGACAAGTGGAAATATTTATCCGTTAGCTGTAAGGTGCTTCAGCAAGGACTCGCCAACAAAATCTTTAGGGCCAGTGTTTTGATACCAAGGTCAATAGCTTGAGCCAGACCATCCTCAGTAAAAGTAGACTGAATCATGTGATTTTTGCTCTGGGTTGAGGCTACGTAGCAGGACGGAGTCAGGCTTGTCAATTCTGCAAACAGAGTGAAGACAGCCGTAGAAGAAGATGTGCTGATGTTGCTTCATTAGGATTAGGGTTTATTGGGAGTTGGACCCAAACGTTGTTAGGTCCTCTAGCATCAGACTCAATTAATTTCTGCTTAATCCTAACTCCTGGACCCCAGAAACCCATGCTACCTCCATAGTCATTGACCCAGCATCCATCATAGGCAGACCTCAGGAGCCACACAGAAATGTAAAAAATGAACTTCCAATAATCTAATGTAGCTGTATGTACCCGCCATTGTGAAAAAAAATCATCCATTATTAAAATTTATGTAAGGTTTTGAAACATTCTGAAGTAGTTCATCGTTTTTATAAAAAAGAAACAAAAGCTTCTCTTCAGATGCCACCACAGCAATAGCTAATTCTTTAATTAATCCTTTCAATTAAAATGTGAACTCAGACCCCACTGTGAGGCAACTGTAGCTTTTGAAACTTAGCCAAGCAATCATAATGACATAATAGAAGACATTAGTAAAATAGAGACATAGAGTCGTACAGTATAGAAACAGACTCTTGGTCCAACTAGTCAATGCTGACCATGTTCCCAAACTAAACTACTCCCACCTGTCTGCATTTGGCTCATATCCCTCCAAACCTTTCCTATTCGTATACTTATCCAAACGTCTTTTAAATGTTGTAACTGCACCTGCATCTACCACTTCCTCTGGCAGTTCATTCCACACACTAACCACTCTCATTATAAAAAAAGCTTCACCTCTTGCCCGTTTTAAATCTTTCTCCTCTCACCTTAAAAGTATGGCCCTACTTTTAAACTCCCCCATCTTAGGGAAAAAACCTTTGCTATTTACCTTGCCCCTCATGATTTTATAAATTTCCAAAAGGTTAGCCCTCAGCCTCCAACACTCCAGCGAAAAATGTCCTAGCCCATCCAGCCTATGTTTATAACTCAAATTCTCCACTCCCAGCAACATCCTGGTAAATCTTTCTTGAACTGCACAGAGTACTTTAGAACAGGCCTCACCAACGTCCTGTACAACCTTAGCATGACGCCCCAATTTCTATATTTAGAGGTTTGAGCAATGAAGGCAAGCAAGCTAAGTGCCTTCTTAACCACCCTGTCTACCTGTGAATGTCAACAAAGAACTTTATTAAATCATTATGACCAAATGCTATTTTTTAAGCCTAAAGCATATGATCTGTTAATCCAAGCAACCCAATGGTGTAAGTAAATAAAGTTCAGTAAGTAAGTTAATTTATACTTTTAAAATATGGCTGGGCAGCTCAGCCAAGCAGAATGCCTGTCGTGTGGAATGTGGGGAGTGGTGGACGTTTCTCATAACCTAGAAGAGCTTGTATCAAGAAGTGCTCAAGCTGGACATAATTGAGCTCCAAAGCTTGAGTAGTGGCTAGAGTTGCTGAGATGCATCTTGTGATGCAGTGAACTATATGACTACTACTTTCAGAGAGGTGGTCACACCACTACCTAGGGGCAAGCAGATAATGAATGGGCGACCACCATGGAGTTCAAGAGAAAGAAGCAGGTTCTTCAGAAGTCCCCCAAGGTTCCACTCACTAACTGGTTTTCCATTCTGGGTATGATTGAGGGTGATGGATTCTTGAAGGAGTGCAGCAAGAGGCAAACCCATGTTGCAACAAGTAGCTCAACTATACAGGAAAGGAAGAAGAAGATGGGTAGGGCAGTACTGAAAAGGGATTCCTAAGCAGTGGGCAGGTAGGTGTTCCTGTGGCTGTCAATGTGACTCCAGGATGATTTGTTGCCTCCTTTATGATAGGGCCAGGATATCATAGGTAGTAGTCTCCAGATTACTTCTAGTGCCACAGGCAAATGAGTACAAAAATAGAACAAAGCAATTGAAAGTGGGGCTACAAAAATGGTGCGGGGGTTAGAGGGGCTTTAGATTCTTGGGACAATGGCGTTGGGGCAAGGGAACATGGCACCTGTATAACTTGGGACAGGTAGGAGCTGAACAGAACCAGGACTCAGTTTCTTCTGGAGCATTTTCCCAGGGCTGTTGGGGAAGGTTTAAACTAATTTAGCAGGGATAAGAGAACCAGGGAAGATTATTAGAAAGTATTAACTGGGTGCATGAAATGCACTGGGAGAGGCAGGTAGCACGAGAGAATGGTAAGTTAATGGATCGAGTCGGAGTAAGGAGAAAGGTAATAAAGTCTAATTCAGGGTTACACTGCATGTATGTGAATACATGAATAGAGTTAATAAGACTGAGGAGACAGAGGCACAGATCGTCTTGAAAATTATGATGTTGTGGCGATAACTGTTTTGAGGAAGGTCAGATCTGGATGTTAAATATTTCTGGTTACAAGGTGTTCAGAAAAGATAGGAAAGGGAGAAAGAAGAGGAGCCCCAGCATGAGTAGAAATTTGCAGTTCTTGAGAAAGAGGATATTTCAGTGTTCAAGGACAGAATCATTTTGGCTAGAGCCAAGGAATAAATATGGTGCAACTACTTGCTTGGTGTAATACAATGAGCAGCTAGTGGTAAGGATACAGAAGATTAAATCTGCAAGGAAGTTACAGTAGTTATAATGGGGGACTTTAATTATCCATATACCAGTTAGGATAGTGGCTGTGTAAGTAGGAGCAAGGAGTAACCATTCTTGATAAAAATTGATGAAAAGGATGTATTGCATTATTGATAAGGGATTTAGACAAGATAAGGTGCATCCAAGGATATTACATGAAGTGAGAGTGGAAGTTGCAGAGGCACTATCAATTATCTGTGAATCCTACTTAGAGACAAAAAAAAACTGCAGATGCTGGAATCCAAGATAGACAAACAGGAGGTTGGAAGAACACAATAAGCCAGGCAGCATCTGGAGGCACGGAGCAGTCAACGTTTCAGGTATTACCCTTCTTCAGGACTGTAAAGATTGTAAAGATTATCTTAGCAATTACAGACCAGTCGCATCTCAGTGATAGGGAAACTTCCAGAATCATTTTATTTGAGATAGAATTAACAGTGACATGGAAACATATGGATTGATTAGGAAGAGTCAACCTGGATTAGTTAAGGGAAAATCATGTTTAACTGATTTAGCTGATTTTTTTTTTGAAGAGATAATAGATAAGATTGAGGGAAAAGCTGTTGATGTGGTATGCATGGACTTCCAAAAGTTATCAGATACAATGCCTCACCACAGACTTGTAAGGAAATTTATATGTCATGGAATAAAAGGGATGGTAGAATGTGGATACTGCATTGTAACACTTCTGCAATGTAGCATGTCTGTGCTGTAGCATGAAAAGTTAGCATGAAGGTACAGTACGTAATTAAGAAGGCAAATTAAGTCTTGGTCTTTTGTTGTTTGGGGGTTGGAGTTTAAAAACAGGGACATCTTGTTACAACTGTACAAGGTATTGGTAACTTCAAAACTGGTGTACAGTGTAGTTTTGCTTCCCCTTTTAAGGAAGTATATGCTGATAATGAAGATAGTTCAAAGGAGTTTCACTAGGCTGATTCCTGGAATGAAAGGTTGTCTTATCAAGAACAGCTAAACAGGTTATACCTTTATCAATAAGAGTTTAGTAGAATGAGGGGTGAACTTATTGAAACATTCAAGTTTGAGGGGACTTGACAGAGCAGACATTGAGAAGATGTGTCCACTAGTAGAGGAATCTTGAACTAGGGGACATTGTTACAGAATAAGGAGACACTCATTTAAAACTGAGATGTGAAGAAATTTATTCTCCCAGAGTGTACTGAATGTCTGGAATTCTCTGCCCTGGAGAGTTGTGGAGATGAGATGTTAAAAATACTTAAAGTGGAGGTAAATAAGTTTTTGAAATATCAAGGAATTAAGAACTATGAGGAGGGGGCACAACAGAGAAGTTGAGATCTAGGACAGATCAGCTATGATCTTAGAGAATGATGGGGCAGGCTTAAGGGGCTGAATGGCCTACTCTTCCTAATTCTTATGTTTTTATGATTAGTTGGGCTATCATTGGCACGGAGATCAAGCAGGTGATGCCAATAGCAGAATTACCCAGAATGTCAGTCCTATGGTTCTGAGGGTTGCAAGCGCAGGTGTTTGAGCAAGATCAGCATGCTGCCTCCTATAAATGATCAATGGGACCTGTTATTTGATATTGTCTGCCAGTCATTGGGAGGTATGGCCTACATACACGGCATCACATTTGCACTGAAAGGCATATATCACTTTACTCATTGTAGGCAAACGTCATTTTGGCTAAGTGGTATAATCCCTTTTTTGGACATCATTTATCAAATAATCCAGAGTGTGCAAAGAATTATATTGGAAACCAACTTAAGGTTATCAGTCAGGCTTGTTTTACAATGCATTTGAGCATACTAGAAGCTACATATACTAATACATAGGACCTTGCTTTATGCAAGCAAAAAGAGCTTGTACATATATTACATCATTTTCATGGACAAAAGTAGGGGTCACAATTTTATTTGAATGGCAGCTGTTGTTGATGATTTAATGAATCATAATTGCAGACAACACCAAAAGAAGTTCACAAGAATGGTTGACTGATGATCTCTGTTGCATTCCCATGGCTATACCCTGACCAATCAGAATTTACCTGCCTGGTCTGAGAACTATGATTGACAGTTAACTGCTCCTGCTTTAACTCCATGTGATCAACCATAAAATCAAAAAATTGTTACGGCGCTGAAGCCCATCATGTCTGCACCAGCTCTCTGAATGAGCATAATGACTTTGAGCCATTCTCCTGTCTTTTCCGTGCAACCCTGTGCATTGCTTATATTTAAATAATCATATAATGCCCTCCTGAACGCCTCAATGAACCTACCTCTGCCACACATTCAGACATTGTATTCCATAACCGAGTACTCACTGTATGAAAAAGAATCTCTCAATCACCTCTTATATGCTTCTTTAGAAAAATACTCAAAACAATACCCTCTCCTCCTCAGTCCACTTAAATGGGAACAATTTCACACTATCCACTCGGTCAAGACCCCTCAGGATTTTGAAAACTTCTATCATATCTTCTCTTAGCCTTCTCTTCCGCAAGAAAAACAGTCCCAACTTCTCCAGTCTTTCCTCATATATGAAGTGGTTCATCCCTAGAACCATTCTTGTGAACTTCTTTTGGTGTTGTCTGCAATTATGATTCATTAAATCATCAACAACAGCTGCCATTCAAATAAAATTGTGACGGATTTTATTCTTTGAAATTGTTGAATTTAGCATTGACTCTGGAAGGCTACAATGTGACTACTGAAACGGGAAGGTGCTGTTTCTCAAGCTTATGTTGAGCTTTATTAGAACAGTGTAAGAGGCCAAGGAGTGAGGGGTGAAATTTGGAGTGGGATGGACAGTTAAAATGACAGGTGCCATCACCATCCGAGGAAAAAGGCTCTCGCTGTCCACCCTATCTAATCCTCTGATCATCTTGTATGTCTCTATTAAGTCACCTCTTAACCTTCTTCTCTGGTTTCACAGGTCGGCGCAACATCGAGGGCCGAAGGGCCTGTACTGCGCTGTAAGGTTCTATGTTCTATGTTCTATGTGATCAGAAAATTGAGGTCATATTTATGGACTGAACTGAGGTGACTGACAAAGCTCAATCAGTGTTAAGTCTTTCTAAGCTGGAAGGGACAAATCATGAGCAATGAATTAATTAAACTAATTCAAAATAAATCACTGTTTCACTGGAAGTAATACTTCTTGTCCTGTACGATGGAAGAGAGGAGTTAAAAGGGCAGTTGCACGAGAAGCTGCTATGGAAAGGGGAAGAGGAGATAGAAAAGGCTGATCTAGGATCAAAAGGCTAAAGATGAAATCATGTTCAAGTAATTCTACTGGACAATTTAGTGCAATCAATAATACAGAATTAAACTGTCAGATGTTACTCAAGAGTTAATAGACATGACAGTCCTAATTTTGTCAATGTTCTTGAAAATGGCTGTATAAGATTGTCCATTTGCATCAAGAAGCAGGTACACCTGTTCAGAGTTATATTTCGATTAAAATATTAATTCACTACTTTGTCTCATGTTATTTTGGAACATGATAGGATTTCTTTAGCATTGCCTGAAGAACCAACAAGGCAATTAGGTGTGTGGTAGATGATATTGTTATACCATAATAATGTCTTCATGCCATAGTGCTTACTAATGCTAATTTATTGTTCAGAAGTAAGAAAATCGAATGCATTCAGTTTTAAAATTACTGTCTGAAGCCACTGTTGTTTCGTTAGACAAAATTTCTGAGTAAATTCATGTTCTACAGTCATTCATCTGTCACAGGAAAAGCATAGCTTTCAACATGTGATAATTTAATTATTTGAGAAAAGAGAAATGCTTTCAGAGATAATGTAAGTTTCCATTTTATATGCCATGGATTGTTCAACTGTGATGTTCTGTAAGGGACATGTTTGACTGATTTGTAACTCTGCCTCCACTCACCACAGTCAATCCTAAATGGAGCATTGCACTGTAAATGGCTGGAGTGAAGCAAAACCAGAGAGCTTTAGAACATAGAACATAGAACAGTACAGTACAGTACAGGCCCTTCGGCCCACGATGTTGTGCCAAACTTTTACCCTAAACCTAAGGTCTATCTAACCTCCGCCGCTACCTTATACTATCATCTATATGCCTATCTAATAACAACTTAAATGCCCCGAATGAGGCCGACTCCACTACCCTCTCCGGCAATGCATTCCACGCCCCACCATTCTCTGAGTAAAGAACCTACCTCTGATGTCTCCCCGATATCTACCTCCTTTCACTTTAAAACTATGTTCCCTTGTAAAACCTACCTCCAGCCGAGGAAAAAGTCTCTGGCTGTCTACTCTATCTATACCTCTGATCATTTTGTACACCCCTATCAAGTCACCTCTCATCCTTTGTCGTTCTAAAGAGAAAAGCCCTAACTCTCTCAACCTTTCCTCGTAAGACCTTCCCTCCATTCCAGGCAACATCCTGGTAAATCTTCTCTGCACCTTTTCTAACGCTTCCACATCTTTCCTGTAATGAGGTGACCAGAACTGGACACAATACTCCAGATGTGGCCGAACCAGGCTTTTGTATAGCTGGAGCATAACTTCACGGCTCTTGAACTCAATCCCTGTATTAATGAAAGCTAACACACCATACGCCTTCTTAACAACTCTATCCACCTGGGTGGCAGCTCTCAGGGAACTGTGAACATGAACCCCAAGATCCCTCTGCTCCTCCACACTGCCAAGAATCTTTCCGTTAACCCTGTATTCTGCTTTCAAGTTTGTCCTTACAAAATGAATGACCTCACACTTTTCAGGATTAAACTCCATCTGCCACTTCTCAGCCCAGCTCTGCATTCTGTCAATGTCCCTTTGTAACCTAGAACAGCCCTCCGCACTGTCCACAATGCGACCCACCTTCGTATCATCCGCGAACTTGCTAATCCACCCTTCCACTCCTTCATCCGAATCGTTTACAATAATCACAAATAGAAGAGGACCCAGAACAGATCCTTGTGGTACACCACTCGTAACTGAGCACCATGTTGAATATTTTCCGTCCACTACCAGCCTTTGTCTTTTAAGGGTCAGCCAATTCTGAATCCAATCTGCCACAATTCCCCCTATCCCATGCCTCCTTACCTTCTGCATGAGCCTACCATGGGGAACCTTATCAAACGCCTTACTTAAATCCATGTATACCACATCCACTGCTCTACCTTCATCCACGTGTTTGGTCACCTCTTCAAAGGATTCAATAAGGATTGTGAGGCATGATCTACCCCTCACAAATCCATGCTGACTATCACGAATCAAACTGTGGCTTTCCAAGTGATTATAAATCCTGTCTCTCAGAGCCCTTTCCAATCATTTGCCCACCACTGACGTAAGACTAACTGGCGTGTAATTTCCGGGGTTATCCCTGTTCCCTTTTTTGAACAAGGGAATGACGTTTGCCTCTTTCCAATCTTCCGGCACGATACCCATGGACAGTGAGGACGAAAAGATCATCGCCAAAGGCCCTGCGATCTCGTCCCTTGCTTCCCATAGAATCCTTGGATAAATCCCATCAGGCCTGGGGGTCTTATCTATCTTCAACTTCCTCAGAATTCCTAGCACATCTTCTTTACTAACATCAACCTCCTCTAGCCTACCTGCCTGTTTCACAACGTCCTCCTCTACAACTAGGTTCCTCTCAGTTGTGAATACTGAAGAATAGTATTCATTAAGGACCTCTCCTATATCTTTAGGCTCTGTGCACAAATTCCCTTTACAATCCTTGATTGGCCCTACCCTTTCTCTGGTCATTCTCTTGTTCTGCACATACGTGTAAAACGCCTTGGAGTTTTCCTTGATCCTATCCGCCAAGGTTTTCTCATGCCTTCTTATAGCTCTCCTAAACCCTTTCTTCAGCTCCTTTGTCACTAACTTGTATCTGTCTGGAGCCTTTTCCATTCCTCTTTTCCTAAACCTTACATAAGCCTCCTTCTTCCTCTTAACCAGTCGTTTGAACTCTCTTGAGAACCATGGCTCCCTCACTCGACTGCATCTTCTCTGCCTGCTAGGGACAAACATATCGAGCACATGCAGTATGCATGACTTAAACAATCTCCACATTTCTGTGGTGCTCTTCCCTGACAACATCTGTTCCCAATTTATGTTACCCAGTTCTTGCCTAACTGAATTGTAATTACCCTTCCCCCAGTTGTAAACTTTACCCTGCTGTATGTACCTATCCTTATCCATGACTATCGTGAAAGAAGCAGAGTTATGATCACTACCGCCAAAATGCTGTCCTACTGACAGGTCTAACACTTGGCTCGGTTCATTGCCAAGCACCAAATCCAAAGTGGCCTCTCCCCGTGTTGGTCTATCTACATACTGTGTCAGGAATCCTTGCTGAACGCGCTGGACAAAATCTGCTCCATCTAAACTATTACAACTGAGAGGTTTCCAATCAATATTTGGAAAGTTGAAGTCACCCATGACTACAACACTGTGACTTCTGCACCTTTCCAGTATCTGCCTCCCAATCCGCTCCGCTACTTCTCTGCAATTATTAGGGGGTCTGTAAAAAAATCCCAACAAAGTGACTGCTCCTTTCTTGTTCCTGACCTCAACCCAAACTGACTCTGTAGACATATCATTCTCGAACTGCCTTCCAGTAGCTGCTATACTCGCCCTGACTAGCAATGCCACTCCCCCACCTCTTTTACCACCCTCCCTATTTCTTTTAAAGCATCTAAATCCTGGAACTTCCAACAACCATCCCTCTCCCTGAGTTACCCAAGTTTCTGTAATGGCCACAACATCGTAGTTCCAAGTACCGACCCATGCTCTTAGTTCATCCGCTTTATTTCTGATACTTCTAGCATTGAAGTATCCACATCTCAAACCATCTCGGTGTCCGCAATTAAGCTCCATCGACTGCATTTCTTTATAAACCACCTCACTCCCTATTGTGTCTGTTGGAAGGCCGAATACCTCATCCTCTGAATTATAAATCCGGTTCCCCACCCCCTGTCAATCTAGTTTAAACCATCCCGTACAGCTCCAGCAAACCTCCCTCCCAGGATATTTGTGCCCTTCCGGTTCAGGTGCAACCCGTCCTTATTGTACAGGTCCCACCTTCCCCAGAATGTGCTCCAATTATCCACATAATGGAAGCCCTCCCTCCTGCACCAGCCCTGTAGCCACGTGTTTAGCTGTGTTCTCTCCCTATTTCTTACCTCGTTATCACTTGGCTCTGGTAGTAATCCAGAGATAACTACCCTGTTTGTCCTGGATTTCAGCTTCCAACCTAACTCCCTGTACTCATTTTTCACATTCTCTGTCCTTTTTCTACCTATGTCATTGGTTTATCAGGGTTCTTAAGCTTTATCAGGGTTCAGCTCATTAGCATGTTTTAACCAATGTCTGGGTGTGAAGCTGCCTTTGGGAATGAAAGGTGTTCTAGATCAGTCGAGTAAACTCAGTCACAGTTGCATGTAGCAGCACTACTTTTTTCTGCCAGTTTTCGAGACAAGGGATGTTACCAAAGATGACACAAATAAGAGTCCGTACTCTTCTCTCCTGAGTTAGTACAATTTCCTACCTAACTTACTGAAAGCAATTGATGAATCTTAAATCTAAAGGAGTTGACCAGAATTTCTAAAGCCCACTGGAAGTGGTATTTGTATGCATTACCCAAGTGGAAATGCAGGAAAATGAAGCAGGATGCATTCTGATGTCATCCCAACTTCCCAAATAGGTTTTTATATTTCCCAGGAACTGTGCAACAACCATAAGAAAGGAGACCTAGCTTAACATGTTCCCATTACAATTATTTCAGCCTGGAGCTCGAGAACCAGGTGCTCCTCAGACACTAAGCAGAGAAAAAAATGGCCTAGTGGGTGGAAACTTGACATTTTTCTGACTAAGTGCATGTTGCATTGGATTTATGGAGTGAACTTGCCACAAGGCAGGGTATGTTTTCTTACCTTATCTTACCAAAGTGCTGCTTTCATTCCTGTTGCTGAGTCAATAGTATCACATTGTATCTCCATCCTGTCTTACATCCTGTCTTACCATGCGCAGTTCCCACAAGAACTCACCACTCAGCAGACACCTGCCGTAAGACCATATCTCTTGCAGCTGCATCATAAAAAACCAGCAATGCACCTGGAAGAACACTAGCATCTGCTATCTGCCCTCCATGGGTCTAGTGACTGAATAGAGTTTGCTGACAAGGTCAATGACCTTCTCCGTACTACCAGGTGAGAGCCATACTCTGTTCTCTGCTACCTCACATTTATTCAATTCCTGCTATTGCTCTGCTCTGACACACGCTCTGTTGCATGCAACATCTTTCCTCACTTGCATCCCTAACCCTCACCCTCCCACACCACCACCTTGCTGTTTCCACACTCCCTCAGACCTCCTCAATACCTTTCCCCTGTATGCACCAGCACTAATAGCCTTGGAATCCTTTTGTGTCAAACCCATTCACCCCTTTAAATTGTTACAGGAGATCATTGGTAGCCACAGGTAAGGCGCCAGGATACTGGCTAACATTGTGCTACTATTTAAGAAAGGTGTTAAGGAAAAGCTTGGGAACAATTGGCCAGTGAGCCTGACATTGGTGGTGGACAAGCTGTTGGAGGGAATCCTAAGGGACAGGATTTACACGAATTTGGAAAGGCAAGGGCTGATTAGAGATAGTCAACATGGCTTTGTGAGTGGGAAATTGAGTCTCACTGACTTGATTGAGATTTTTTGAAGTAATGAGGAGGATTGATGAGGGCAGAGCGATAGATGTGATCTGTATAGACTTCAGTAAAGTGTTCAACAAGGCTCCTCATGGTAGACTGGTTAGCAAGGTTAGATCACATGGAATACAGAGAGAACTAAGTATTTGGATACAGAACTGGCTCAAAGGTAGAAGACAGAGGGTGGTGGTGGAGGGTTGCTTTTCAGACTGGAGGCCTGCGACCAGCAAGGATATGCCACAAGGATGGCTGCTGGGTTCACTACTTTTTGTCTTTCATATATATGATTTGGATCTGAACATAGGAGATATGGTTAGTAAGTTTGCAGATGACACTAAAATTGAAGGTGTAGTGGACAGTGAAGGTGGTTTCCTCAGATAACAATGAGATCTTGATTAGATGGGCCAATGGGCCGAGGAGTGGCAGATGGAGTTTAATTTAGATAAATGTGAGGTGCTGCATTTTGGAAAGGTAAATCAGGCAGGACTTATACATTTCATGGTAAGATCCTGGGAAGTGTTGCTGAACAAAGGGATCTTGGAGTGCAGGGTCATAGTTCCTTGAAAGTGGAGTCGCAGGTAGATAGAATAGTGAAGAAGGTGTTTGGTCTGCTTGCTTTTATTGGCCAGTGCATTGAATATAGGAGTTGGGAGGTTATGTCACAACTGTATAGGACATTGGTTCAACCACTTTTGGAGTATTGCGTGCAATTCTTGTCTCCCTCCTATAGCAAGGAAATTGTGAAACTAGAAAAGATTTATGAGTATGTTGCCAGGGTTGAAAGGTTTGGGCAAGAGGCAGAGGCTGAATGGGCTGGGGCTATTTTCCCTGGAGTGTCAGACGCTGAGGGGTGTCCTTATAGAGGTTTATAAAATCATGTGGAGAATGGATAAGGTAAACAGACAAGATCTTTTTCCCAGGGTGGGGGAGTCAAAAACTAGACAGCATAGGTTTAAGGTGAGAGGGGAAAAAATAAAAGGGGCCTAAGGGGCAACCTTTTCATGTAGAGGATGGTGCATGTATGGAATGAGCTGTCAGAGGCAATGGTGGAGGCTGGTATGATCACAACATTTAAAAGGCGTCTGGATGGGTATATGAATAAGAAGTATTTAGAGGGATATGGGCCAAATGCTGACAAATGGGACTAAATTTTTATGGGATATCTGGTCAGCATGGACGGGTTGGATCGAAAGGTCTGCTTCCATGCTGTATATCTCTACGACATCCCACAACAGGGTGGAGTGAAGATGAACTGATTTGAGGGTTTGCGGGCAGATGTCTGGATGTCAAAGTCCTTACCTTCCACCCCAGCTGGGGAGGACTGGGACATGTCCTATAGGAATGTGGAAGCACTTGTGTCCTGGCAACCAGGTAAATACCAAGTGTCGCTTGTAGTAGCACTGAAACACTAACATTGACCAGGCGGTCACTGTGCTGGATTGGGTACTGCCTCTAGCCATTGGCTGCAATTCCTTCTGCCTTTTGTGCAGTACAGCTGCAGCCTGTGTGTGCATTCAGGATGTGGAGGAGCCATTTGTAAGACTGTCCACTGGACTCCCCCCATCAAAATAGCCAGTGAGTTGATAGGCAAGGGAATGTGGAATAAAAGGCAGCTGAGGACCTTAGACACACAGTTGTGCAGATGGATGAGGGAGAACTGCCCCAGGCCATTTGTACCAGGAAGATTACTGGTGACCAGGTACCTCCGCAGCCCACAGCAGGTGAAGGCCCCATGGTCCCAGTGATGAGGGATATTGTGGATATGTTCAGAGATGTGCAAGATTGACAGGCATGCCTTTGGGATACTGCAGCTCTTCTCTGATAAGCTGGAGTGATGCAACCAGTCCAGTGACAGTCTGGCTGTCCCCATCAAGAGGTTGGTGGCTGAAATGGAGAGAAAGGTGCAACATCCTTAGGGGATGCTGGAGTGTTGTACAAACCTGCACTCCATCGCCTCAGGCATTGTCCTCAGGACCAAAGCCAGGGCCAGAGAGGGTTGGGGACCTTAGCCATGGTTCAAGTGCCAGGAGGCACACATCCTGAGGAGGAATCACCACCCAGGTACCTTGACAATGTGCACTCAGGGGCTGCAGAGCTGACCGGCTCTTCACCTCCACCCTGTGTGACCTCGCTGATACCTGGACATTCAGTTAGGCAAGCAGACCTTCAGCATGTCTGGCCTGTCCAGATGGAAGAATTCCCAGGGTTGCCTCAGCAAATCTTCAGGATCAACAGACTCCACTATATCTACACAATAGGAGAGAGAGGTTTTGTGAGGGGCCCACAACTGACTTTTACTTAAATAGCTTGAGTTTGTGATCAAGTTTGTTTTTCATCGTTCATGGGTTTGTCTGTGTTTCTGTGTGGGACTTAAATACTTCTAAGCGCCCTGTGACATCACTTGTAGGTCCCTAAGGATACTCAATGGCGGAAGTGTATGAGTCCCAATGACATCACATGGGAGCAGAGTTAGCAATGCATGTACATCGTATTGACTTACTCTGACACCTTAACTCCCGCACTTTGATATTCCCTATTGTTGGCCTGGCTGAATGTGTGGCAATTCCCCAGCAGTGATAGTGTCAGGAATGTCCTACACACAGTGAGGGTCCATGCCTAATGATTGCCAGGGAGTACACAGCCTGATGCCTATACCACAAAATCTCATATGCGCAACACCAATATTCATCCTCTGTTAACACCCAGTGACTGTAGATAAAGATAACAGTTCCACTACTCCTCAGCTCACTTACCCCTCATATTGTGCGGGGAGTCTATTGCCATCCTCCTGGATATTGTGCAATTTTTATCTGCTTCAAGATGGAAATGACAGTGAGTGGATCTCTGCCACTAGCTCTCAACCTCAGCACTACCATGCTGCTGAGATACCCAACACCACCCTCTTCCCGTCTTGGTGCCCATTCTGACAACCCAACAGGCTTCCCGCTTTCCCAGGTCATCATCAAAGATAAGTAAATGTATCTATACCTGCCTCACTCTCCCTCCACAACACAATCCCCCATACCCTCCTTCGTCCGTAACTTCTGTGAACAGTGTTGAAAGGACGTTCATTGTCCACCTCTTCAGGCAACTTGACTGGTGAACCCTGGCTGACACTCATGCAGACTGGTGGCCACACAAGCCCCGACTGTGGTAGATCTTAGATTTCCTCACCCAACCCTAGCCCCTACAGAAATGAAGAACTGACTGTGATCTCCTCCTTGAAGCACAGAGGCACAGTCCCGCTTTGCTAAGCCACCCTGACCACCCACTTCTCTGTATGTTTGCAAATTAGACCTATTAACAGCAGATCTGAACTTTGTGGCTTAATTTGGATAGCTAGGGTAGCCCTTTTGGAAAAATCTGGTATTCCTTTGTATCTAGTACCGGGACTTTTTAGATGGAGATCATGTGCCCTCAAATGTTAAAAATGGGCATAAATATGTATAAAAAGTGCATGTATCAATTACTGTTGAGTTCATTGGAAATGCCAAAATTATCACAAGCCACTGTCAAGAGGACATATCAAAGGAAGTTGTGAAATGGATCTTTCAAAGAGAGCTGTCAAAGCATTTAAAATTCCTGCGCTTTAAATCTTTGAAAAATATGTCTGGAATGTTAAAAAAATGATTTCCTGTTAATTAACTCTGTGTTTTCTCATAATTTCCATGGCTTCCATTACTAGATTAGTGTTGCATGATTGATGTACATCCATTGTTACAGTTGGGTGCCTGCCAGTCACAGTTTGATTGCCAGCTATAATTGTAAGAGACATTTTCATGAGGAAGTTAAATTCCAATGCTTGTTGTTATAAGGGATTGTGCATTGAAGTCTTTTTAATGATAAGGTTTCATTTGTTAGATGGAATGTAAATGTGGTAAATGGATTTTTGAATGAGGCATTTTTGGTATAGTGATATCTGCAATAGACACTTAGAACTTTGACTGAACTCAACTTTGCATGGGACGTGAAGTTTGGCAAGAGTTGGCACCAAGCTGGCATAGGATCTACAAAGGGCCAAGAGGGTGTGTAGAGGTGCATAGCTTTGCATGGTGGATATAGGGTAGTGGGGATGGGTAGAGGGGCATAGATTGCCACAAGAGCTAGAAAAGGACATGGGGTGTATGTGGGGGTCATAGCTTGGCATGGGGAATGAAGTGCCATGGGGGTTTGGTGGGGGGAAATGAGATAGCGTGGGTTGGTGTGGATGGGACATGGTGTGTGAGGGATGAGGACAGGAGGGATGTTTCTTGTTTTATTCAATTTTAATTAAACTTTGGATGTAGTGCCAGATCCCCAAGAAAGATCTTCCTCCAGTCTGCCTCCACACCCAGCATCCCCCTCAGTTCTTCCAGGTTTGCCAGTCTTGACTTCGAATCCAGCCTGTTCACCTGAATTGAAAATCTGAAATATGCACAGCCATTTTTAAGGAATGGGTTCGTGAAGCTGGAAATTCTCCTGTTTCAGTGCGCCTTATCCACGAGTGTCAATCTGGACATTTTGTACAATTTTTCTATGATATGCTCTTAGGCTTTTATCTACGTTTCCCACCCCCTGTTATTTACCAAATTTTCTTTATAATGATTCTAATCACATTTTCTTTAATCCCAGAATCCTGCATCTTAATAACTTATTATATGCAAAGTTATCTTTTCCTTTATTCTTTTATACCTCTTTTCCTTTCACTTTCGGATTCCCATGCTATATGGGGGTCACCACAATGACGGTTGATATTGAACTTTTCGTATCAACCACCGTTTTTTAAGTGTTGGCAAGTTATTTTACAGTCGCATGCCCTTCAAAACCTCTAATCCTTTCCATGTATCTGAATTGGTGACTGCTCCCACTTTGTGTAGACTTCCCTACATATTCCCTTTGCTGTTCTGATCATGCTTAGATTACCTAACACCGCTTTGTGGAACTGTTTCGCTTATTTCAGGGTCTAGGGCTGGGCTGTTCAGCAGCATCCCCCTGAGGAGCCACCTTTCAGAATTGTTATTTTAACATAGCTTAAAACATTCCACAGCAACATGGGCCTGATTACACTTGTGCTGTGTTACTGCGAGTGGAGTTATCAGCATCAGTATAGGCAGTCTTCCACCTGCGTATTTTCTCAGATATTACATGTCAGTGCCATAGGTTACAGTGGAGTATAAAATTCAACAATTTACATTTATGTAGCACCTTTAATGCATAAAATGTCTCAAGATGCTTCACAGACTTATAATCAGGAAATAATGGATGCTGAGCCAGAGAAAGCTCAATTCAAAAAGGTAGGTTTTAAGCTCTTAGAAGTAGAGTACTTGAGGGTGATGGGAAGGAATGTCAGATACTGAGGCCTAGAGATTCAAGGCACAGCTACCAATGTGGGATGAAGCAGGGGGACTGTGCTAGACCAGGATGACAGTGTTGTGAAGGGCTTGTTGGACTATAAATAACCAGGTGTCTAGAGTCTGAGATGCATGAATCCATGGAGTGATTTAAACATGTTAATAAAAATTTTAAAAAATTTGGGAGTTAACTCAATATTACAGGCCATGGCTAATGGTGAGCAGGGTGCAATGTAAGTTACTTGTGAGTTTTGGCTGAACTGAAGTTTTCAGAGTGTAACAGTCGAGAAGACTTGGAATAATCAAGGCTGGAAGTAAAAGCAGCAAAAAAGAGAGTTTCTAAAACTGATCAACTGGAACAGTGCAGAAGGTGAAAGTAAACAGTCTGTAATGGAAAGGATATGAGGTTGAAAAATCAGTGTCAAATTGGACACTGAGGTTGTGAACAGTCTGGCTTTGTACAGAGCTTGTGCTGGGCACCAACTGTAATTGATTTTGATTTTCTCAATGTTTAACCAGAGAAAATTGAGGCTCATCCAAGACTGGATGCGTGAAAAGCAGTCTGACAGCGCAGTGACAATGAAATAGCTGAGAGTGATTGTGAAGATGGAGATCAGGGCAATTAGACAGTCTTTCAAATTGATCAGTATACAACTTACAACCATGTGATTACCACTGAAGAAAAAAAACACTTTTTGACAGGCATTAGCACTTAATGATAAACATGACAAATTACATTTCCATGAAAGTCTAATATTATATTTATCTGGATCAGTTGATGGGATGTGCACCAGCCAAAGGCAAGTTCATATTGGTAGATTTTTTAAATGCTCCAGTTGGGTATAAAGTGACAAGCAATAAGTTATCATTAGCATATATAATATTGGAAAAACCATTAACAACATATTTTTACTTTCCAAGTGTGCGGAGGTTGAGTTGATGATCAACATAATTTCTTCAAATTTTTTGTTTGTCATTTCTGAGACATATGTGAAAACCAAACACCATATCATAGTCTCCAAAACTTTGCATGCAAACCTTGAGACAGAGAGAGAAAGAGAGAGAGACAGACAGTCAGAGAAAGAGCCATACACTTAACTGATTCCATAAGGCTTACTTGCTGGTTGGACAATCAGTATTTGGGAACTCTCAAGTACAGGTAGAGTAGTCTAACCAGCTAATTTTATATTATTCATTTACGGAGTGTGAGCACCACTTCTGAAGTCTAACAGTTATTGCCCATCCCTTGATAACGTGGTAGTGAACAGCCTTCTTCAACTTTTGCAGTCCATCTGGTAAGGTACGCCCACCCAACTGGTTGGTGGGGCAGTCTAGGACTTTGACTTAGCAATGATGAAGAAATGGAAGTAGATTATCAAATTGGGATGAAATGTGTGACTTGGAGGGTAGCTTACAGGTGGTGGTATCCCCATTTACCTGCTACCCTTGTCCTTCTAGATGGTAAGGGGCACTGATTTGGAATGTGCTGTTGAAGGAGGCTTGGTGAGTTGTTTCAGTGAAACTTGTACACAATATACACATCTGCCACCTTGCACCCATGGAGGAGCGAGTGGTTGTTTATTGGATGTCTCTTAAGGGGCTAATTTAACCTGGATGATGCCAAGCTCATTGAATCTTGCTGGGAGCTGCATTCATCTAGGCAAGTGGAGAGTATTGCATCAAAATCTTGCCTTGTGCCTTGCATGTGATGTGACCATGGGAATTTGAAATGTCTGTGCTGCATTGAAGACTTCTGACCTGCTCTGATACCTACAGTACTTATGTTGCTGTTTCAGTCAAACTTCTGGACAATGGTGATCTCGTGGATGTTGGTGGGAGATTCAGCAATAGGAGATTTAGGAAACCTCTTCATGGTCAGGAATACTTGCTTCATAATTTGTATGCCTAAGGACATAAACTTTAAATCCTTACAGTCGGCGCAACATCGAGGGCCGAAGGGCCTGTACTGCGCTGTAATGTTCTATGTTCTATGTTCTATGTTCTATAAGTTAACTGTAGAGAACTTGGGAAAAACCCAATTTAAAACTTGCAAGCACCAATGTCAATATAAATCAAACAAGACCAAAGAATGGGTCATTTTCATTGAAAGGATATGCTGTCTTGATTGAAAAGATTAGAGTAGATCAGCAGGTGGAAAAATCTAAACCATGGATAACCTATCTGTGGGTGTTTTGGTGACAAGTCATCTACAATGCTTGGAGTAAGGGAAGCCTGGAGAATTGTTTTGGTTTCATGCATTAAAAGATATATTTGCTTAAAAGCATTTGATAAACCATGAAAGATTGTAAAATCAATTTCTTTTTTCAGATCAAATAAGTAATTTTAACTGAGGGTTACTGAACCTAAAATTTGTTTGAGGACATTTCAGAGTAGGTTACACCATCATGGAGATAATGGAACTTGAGATTCTCTGGTTGCAATCCACGTGAGTGTTTGCTGAGAAATGTTGCTAGTTGCTACTAGCCTTTAGTGTCATACAGCTAACTGAAAGTAGCCAAAGTTAGTTAGACTTACAGTTTAAACAGAGAAAAGCTAACTTAATCATATATCATGCGGAATGTGGGTAAGGCTTAATTTTAGCATGGATTTTGTGAGGGACAGAAATTGGAAGATTTATTCTAGCTTGCAGCTAATGGAAAAAAACCCGAAGTGTTCTTTGCAGAGCCTTGAGGCAAAAGAAAGCAATCAACAATTTAGCCAGTTGAGAAAGTAACCAGAACAGTGACTGAGGCATCCGCAGTAAAGAGATAATAAGTACAAATTTTACTTTTAAGGTGGAATGTAGGAAAAATAAAGTCATTTCCAGAGGACTATGGCATATTTATGGATGGTCTCTATAAAGCAAGTAACTTTCAGACTGATGAGTCTTGGAAGGAAAAGGGTTGGGAGGTAGGAGTCAAGGTGTAAAACTAAGGGTACAATTGTTGCAATGATTAGTAAATGCTGCTTTTTATTTAATTCTTTGAAAGTACAATCTTATTTTGCTGGTGAATATGGATTTTTTTGGACATAGTTCTCCAATTTTATTAATGAGTGTTCAGATTTCTCTAAATGTTAACAGGCCCTAAATTGATTGTAACAGTACCATGAATGTAACTTTTCAATCCCAGCCCAAGGACTGCTTGCATTTATAATACTTTTCACTGAAACGAAAATAGCAACCTGAAGAGCAATTGAGTTCTTAATTGGTTGATACTTCATATTACTTGAGCTTTGTGATCTTATGGGTGCATCATTTCACAGTAGCAATAGAATAATACCTCATACACTAGATGGTCTGTGTGCAACTGATATAATGGGAAGAATAGGAATTCTGGAATCTGGGAAATCTGGGATATGGGGTCAAAATGAGATTGATATTGGGTTATGGGTGAACTTGGATGCCCTGAGGGGTTTTGGAGGTAGGCTTGGTATATTAAGGTGCTGTTGGAGAATTCCTGGGCCTAAAGAGTGGGGGATGGTTGTGTTATGAATGAGATGTGAGGGTCTCTTGGTATTCAGACATTGCGCTCTGTCAGTGCTGAAGTGTCTTGAAGGATTCAGGTTATTGGGAGCAAGTAAACCAGAGCCTAAGGTCCTCCCCAGTTTTCTTTGGTAAAGTCAGATGCCCTACTCCCTCTTACTGATGTCTATCTGACATTTTCCGTCTTTCACCCCAATTGTTGTGTTGTAAATAGTTTAGAAAAGAGAACAGATCTTTTCGATATCTTTTTTGGCTGCATACAGTTAGATAGCTTGGAGACTGAAAATTCAATTAGATGAATAGATAGATTTAAGTGCAGCACAAGCACGACACAAAAATTTTGATAAAAAATGGGAATTTATGTAAGTAAAAATAACATTTCCAAGAAGTGATCACGATATTCAAAACTGTGTCAGTATGATTATTGATAAATTAGGCTGCATTGTCAATTTTAAGGAGTTTCATGGACGGTTTTCCTCAGTGAGCCCTAGCTACTTTGCTTCGGCAATTCTTCTCTGCTCACCTCATTAAGTACGCATCCTGCTTCCATGGTACCAATGTTTGGTCATCCTGTGCTTAGTGGCAGCAGAGGTGTAGTCAGACCGTACAGCATTCACACTGGTGTCCACAGTAAGGAGGAATGTGCAGAAGTGCTGCAAAAATGTTAATAATCTTCGGTGGTCTGCAAGAGTAAGTGCCACCATCCTCTCTCTACTTTCTCAAATTCACTCTAACTCTGCCTTTTCAATCACCTCCCAACAAAGCACATAGTCTACCTCCTTCGAAAATACACGCAGCATCTTCCCCCAACAGTTCTCGTTCACCTTATTCCCCACAAACTAATGACCACTTCCTGGCCTTTGCACTTCATACTCACTCCTGACGCCTCAACATCTTCCCTGTCTGAGGACTGTCATGACTGAGCAGACTCATTGACAGGGTTAAAGCCTGCTCCCTTTGACATTTGGACATGGCCATTTGGTTGAAGCTCAGGCAGTGTAAGTTTTTGTCACATGCTGTGGCTGTGACATTGACTTAATATGATATCGTACAGCAGCATATCCACAACATGACTATTCATTGCTGGCAAACATGACAAGTTGCCTGGCTATCTGTCTGCACCAGAAGGCAAGGCACGGCAGAGAAGCTCTGAGAATCCAAGCAAGTGCCAAGAAGGCAAGCTAAAAGCATTAACATGCTCCTGTTCCAATACATAGCAAGAGGGTCTGTCATTGCATGCAAAGCTACCTTTCAGCAGCACTACAATATAAGGTATCAGTGAGCTCTGAAGTGCAGAATTGAACCTTTGAACTGTATTATAAGTTAGTCTAAATGTGCCATGATGATGTGTTGAGGCTGGTGGTTTGCCAATGTCAACCTCTGTGGACAAAGGGTGGAGGTGGTTGATGCCCATGGAGCATGCTCTGAGATTTTGGGCAATGCTGGCCAAAATGGTGTCTGGGGATGTCGGGGAGCGCAGCCACCAAACTACAGCTCTGACTCTTTTCAGTCAGGGATTGGCTCAGTCTGGCTCTCATTGATCAGTGAGAGAATAGCAAACTGCGTATAAATAAAATGAGATGTCAATGAATCTAAAAATGGCCCTTGCTGCTCACTAGGGAGAGTCTCATCTAGCGGTTAAAACCCTGAAAGGAAAGTTGGACTTTTGTTTCTCAACTTCAGGGATTTCAATTTTTCATTCTTGCCATGTTTTCCCCATTCCCAATGTGCCATTGCCCACATTCTTTAGAGGCTGGGAACATTCCATCCGTTATGTATATAACAGAGAGAGAGGTATTGCATTAAAATTTGTTAGCATGACTTTCATTTTTGAAGAAATTGATGACTTGGAATGTCAGAAAAAAATGCTCGTTTATTTGAGTAACGAATTTTGATGAAGTATTAACGGTAAGTGCCGAAAACTCAGAAGTAATTCCCAGCCCCAGCATGTGAAGGACAACTTTCTCTCCAGTGATCCATTTATACAAATTATATGCTTGATTCCCATTTATGCAATTTCTGCTTTCTGCATTTGTTTTTTTTTAACATTAGTACAAAGATGCCGATTAGTAAAGAGGATTTGTCTTTCAACAGTAGCTTGTTTTCCCAAATGTAGCAGAATACTATGTAAAAATGCTGTGGTTACCATGGTTACGAGTTGAATTTTCCAGGCTCCTGAGAACCACTGTGAGAGTGTATTATAGTTACATTACATCAGCTTTGCAGCACAAGTACACTCTGCTGGTCCTATTGACACAAAAGCTCAATAGTGATTATTAGACACAAATTGCTATGGTTACAGCTGCTCTTATCATTGCTGCATACCAATGCAGAGCTGTTGAATTTTCTTTTTCAACTGCTGGTCGCTCCTGCGGCAATATATACAATTGCATTTGTTCTTGCTTAATTATTTGATTAGCTTGCATATTCTTCAAGCAGGATGCTACAGTTAAATATGGTCCAATATCATTTTGTTATATACAATATAAAACATGTTCATTCTTTTATAAAACACTGAAGTCAGAAATATGTCAAAGATTGCATTTTTATGTTTTCGGTGAGCAGACATTTTTATCTCCATGACAGAGGTGTGATAAATGCTAAGACCATAGATGGAATCTGAACTAGTCCAAAATTTTAATGTGTATTGTTTCTGTAAAATTAATTCAGTCTGGATTTACGTCTGCTATTCCATTTAAAAACAAAGAAATGATTGAATGTTTGTTTCTTTTTATTAATTGACATCTGTGAATAGAATTAATGCATACCAGTAAAGATATTTTCTGGGGCATCAGGCAGCTATTTCCTTTGTGCGCAGTACTAGGGATAAAGCTATACACCTAATTCTCTAACAGTTTGTTGAGGAAATGTAATATGCATTTAGTCTGTGGAGGTCTTCTGTTCCGGCTGCATTTGTTTTTGATGGTATAAGGTGATACTTTCATTTTAGCTTGTATGTGGGACCTTTGAAATATTCTTCTTTGGGGCAAAACTTAAAATTTTGAAATTACCATATGAATTCATGAGTTTGTGGCAAGACATTACATTGTCAAGTCTGGCAAAGGTCACTTGATGTTGTAATCCAATGGTTAAGTCCTGCAAAGAAATTGACGATAAATTTGAACTGCGTGTACTCAACCACCTGAACAGAGAATGATGATTCTGCAACTGAAAGTATCATGTAAACCAATAACCATACATCTACGACAAATGATATGCACCCACCCACAATGACAGTCAGCACATCGCAGTTAAGATACATAGCCAAGTCATGATAATGGTATGGACTGGATCTGGTTTTGTTGCATGGGGGTCAAAATGTGTAGAGATAACGTATCTATATCCAGCCTTGTACATGTCCTCAGAAAAGGGTTCCCATTCTTTAAAGGGAGAAAGGGAGAAAGTTCTATTCTTGCATAGGTTCCAGACCAGTCAAGCAGCATACCTTTAAGACAATCATATAACATCATCATATGTGAATAAAAGTATATGCCTCATCTTTCTCATTCTATCATTAAAATGGAGTCAGTTAAATATATTCAGTCAGTTATATCCATGTAATGTGTGGTAACCTCAGTAAGTACAGAAACCTGACTATGTATAAGTCTATGATATTATAGTAATATTAATAGTTAATGTTGTTAATAAACTTCAAGATATCTGTCTCAACAAAAGCCCAATCTTTGTGATATATGTTATATGAGCTAACATATAGAGAAGCACTCAGACTATTTCATACTGGCAGTGGTACTTGATCCAAGAAAATATGTCAAGCCTCACAGGCAATTTTAATTGTCCACCTGCCTTGAAAGACTTTCAGCTAAATTCAATTAGCAATTTCCATGTCAAAATGTGGAGCTGAATCAATATCATTATGTGAAATAACAAAAGCAAATGGACATGTTTCCACAGGAGGAATCCAACCAGTAGTTGAAAAAGACAAGTCCAAGAATTCCAGTATTCAGCAACAATGAGAGTCAGCTGTAACCATGGCAATTCATGTCTAATAATTGCTGTTGAGATTTTGTGTCAATAGCATCAGCTTTAGAGTGTACTTGTGCTGTAAACCTTATAAAATGTGGATGATTTGAAAGCAATGTTTTCAAACCTGCATGCTCTGTAAGTAGCTAGTTGTGTGCAAGGGGAAAAGAAACAACAGGGAATCATGAAGGAAGAGTTGGAATGGCAAAGCGTGTGGGAGGAGAGGGTTTGGGAAGTGAGAGGGGCTGAGGGCAGTGAGATGCGGTGAAAGGTGTTTGGGAAGTGGCTACATTCTGAAATGAGGGTGAAAAATAACGGCAACAGCAGGAGCTCACAAGAGCTACAGGCCAAGGCAGCGGATTTTGGGAACAGGAATTGGTATAACAATAGTACAAACAGCATGGATGGGAGGAAATTTAGCCTCGATGGTAGGGACGTTAGGCAGTGGTTCTATTTAAAATAGATACTCAAATTTTAAATAGGTTGCAACACTCAGGTCAGGGCCTACAATATCACCCAGTTTGGAGCTGTGGTCCCAGGTGAACAGTCAACAGTGCCATTTATCTATGATCAAGCATAAAGGACTCAATCAGAAGTAAAATCAATAAGATGTACTAGTCTTACTGAAAGAACAACATGACAAAAAGCATGATGGAAGTGCCACTATAGAAAAGGTAATACAGAAATAAACCGTAATGATTATAAAAAACATGAACATACATTTTACACAGATGAAATGAACTTCATTTGTTTGAATAAATAATGCAATTTCATGTGCATTTGTATGTTTAGCAGTTTACTGTTGGATGCATTTAACAGATTTTAGTACGAGGTTTCTACCTGATTCTTGAGAGCATCGTGGTGCATTGATTTTGCACCTTGCATCACTTGAGGATAAAATCAAATAATCCTCAACTTTTCCACAATAAAAATAGCTTCAGGTATTATAAGTAGTCAGTTATGGATAAAAACATCATGGAAAATGTGGTATGGAAAGGATAGAAATCCAAATCTGAATTTTGGACCTGGAAACGCAGTAAGCTCTTACAGAGTTTATATTTCCCCAGTTTGTTCAAACTTAATACTCATAATTATTGTTAGGCAGCTATAATATCAGGCAGTTATTCCTCTAAATACGGTTCTAGTCCTTGACTTGGTCAGTTCAGGAGTTAATGAGGAAGTTAATTTGCACACATTTCAGATGTAATTTTCACTTTTGCTTATCGCTTGTAACAGCTGAGGACAAGAAGATGACAGAGTAATAGATGACCATGGTTTAACTGAGATAGTGATAGTGCAGATGCAGTCTGATAGGCTTAACATTTCATCTTCAGCCTGCCACTGTGCTTTGCTGTGGTTTAGATTTGTCTGTCTGTGAGGAGGCCAGGCTCGGCAAATTCAGTCATATATGGCAGTTTTATAATGAGGTGATATTTCATTCTCTGAACTAGTGAACTAGAACTGCACAAACAGATGTGGGCCTATGGCAATATTCTGGATGCAGCAAACATTGGAAAACTGCTTTTCTTCATAGAAAGCTGATAAAATTCTTCGTAATAAATTAGTTTGTATTAAGATTTGATTGTCTTCTAGCTCTAAACACAATTCAGAATTCATGATGACAAATTCATAGAATGATAGAATCCTTACAGTGCAGATAGAGACTATTTGGCCCATCAAGTCTGCACCGACCCTTCGAAGAGCATTCCACCCAGACCCACCCTATTCCCATAACCCTGCATTTACCATGGCCAAACCACCTAGCCTGCACAGCCCTGGACACTATAGGGCAATTTAATATGGCCAATCCACCTGATCTGCATATCTATGGACTGTGGAAGGAAATTAGAGTTGTCACTGTTCACAGAACTGCTATATTGGTTCCTTTACAAAATCAGGAAAACCTGTAACTTTACAGTAAGGTCTACTTAATGTTACCATACACATCAGTATAATTGTTCTCTCAACTAAACCAAGATATCCTTTGAGCCAGAAAATGCAAATTGATTTTTGGGAAGTAGGGAATTATTTAACTGCTCTGTGGAATGAAGGCTAATCTCAATTAGAGTAAATTAAGATACATTTCCTTCTCTCATATCTGTTTTATATGTAGAATGAATTGCTGCTTATTTAATTTAAAGTTCTGTAAGGAACGAGTAATTCTTCCTTTGATGTAAATATATATATTGTAGAAATATTATTCTTCCCCATTGCCCTCCTACCAAGAAAATGGTACCATGCAATTAATTGTACCTATGTTGATGAAAAAAATGTTTGTGGCAATTTAGAATGTAGAAAAAAATTGCTTTAATATTACCCTGCTTTTCCACAATGGACTGCGCAATGGTGTCAAATGCTAAATCTGCTACTTTTAAGAAAACTATCTAATAAAGACATGTTTGCAGCTTTCACTGCAAATTATGGTTAGTTCCAGAATAACAAATGTCTTTGGGTATCTATGTGCTGTCCCAGCAGAGTGATAGAAAGCTCTGGGATAGAAGCAATTATTGAATTGAGGGGTTCTGATGAGCACTATAAGCTGCAAAAGTGAAGGTGAAAAGCCTTTTGGTACAAACAGAACTTGATAATTTCGTCTCTGGTTCTACTCATGACAGTTTGTTTTGTTGTTGTTTATAATGTATATTGATATTACAATTTATTTAGATAAATTTAGCTTGAGATACTGGCTTTCATGTTTTGCTCAATTGTTCCTCAGTAATTGGAAATGACATTTTTGTATGATCAGGATTAGTATTGGGATGATTCTGGTGGAGCCTAAAGACATACAACATAATCTCTGTGGTACCATAATTGCCCAAGGTGCATTTTTCATGGTGGTATAGTGCAGAAATTGGTACGTATTATTCCAATTTTTAGCATGTATCATGGACACAAATGTTGTCAATGCAGCATTTTGTTTAGGCATCCCAAGTAGATTCCTAGAAAGCTGAGACCTAACTTTTATTGAAAGATCAGAAATCTGTTGGCTACATTGGGTTAAGTATCTCGCTTGCCATGAATTTTCATTGTTTCTGGTGTCCAGGATGACCCCCAATTCTGCAAGAGTCCTTATTCTACTCCCCAAACCTGTTCTGTTATGTCTTTCAATCAGTATATCAATATACCTTCAAAAGATACAATATTTCACTATAACATTAGGAGCCAGAATCGTGGTGTCATCATCACTGTATCATTACACGTGACCTAATGGTATAAAGATTATAAACACTATCTTACCTCAGATCATTTGGAATATGACACACTACAAGAAGCATGTTCCTCTGCTGTGACATTTTAAATTACTATTAGCCCAGACTGTTAGGTGTCTGACAAATGTAATGATGGTATATAATAGTCAGCTGTAACGAATTCTTTGATGGATTTCTCAATACCAGAATATCCACGGTCAGTTTCTTGTATTACGAGGGATCGTTTAAGCATTAATTGATTAAAACAGCCTGCTGGGGGTAGAATGACATCAAACCTGTTCCATCAAAGCCTATTCCAAACCTCTTCCGGTGTCGGAGTTCCACTGCTGACAGGGCAAGGCCTGACCATGGTGCTTTTTATGAAGAAAGTTTTCTGTGGAAGCACAAATGGTAACAGCACCTTCAACCAAATAATGAAAACAATCACTTAAATTGGCCTGAAACTTTTAAAACCTATCAAAATTTAAGGATTTCATTTAGTAACAAGAACAGGAAAACTATTCATATATGTGTATTGTTTAACTTATTGATTGGTCCTATCTTTGTCTTTTAAGAAAGTATGCAAAATGGGTACTTTTAGCGTAATAAAAACAAGTGAAATTGTGGTAATTAATATCTCCAAAATGTACATTAGTGTGATTTCATTAGCAACAATGAAAACTGAGTTACTAATTACAACAACAGTAATCTTAGATGATGTAAATGTTGGAGTTTGTTTATCCTGCTACGAAATGTGAAGCATTTTGGTGTAAAATGTCTCAACAGCAAGTAAGAAGATCCCAATTTATTGGCAATCCCTGCAAGTACTGATAATAGACATGAATAATTTTATGGTTTGGGATGACAGCCGACAAGTATGCGGAAGCATCATGTGCAGCAATGTGTAACTTGGTCTTGTTTGCTCCAATGAGCCTATAAAAGAAGGAGGTCTGAATGAAGCTGTATAATTTAAAGAACACAAGGCAATATTTGTACTGCTTTAAATTAACAGCACAGAGCATATACAAAAAAAATGCAATGGTTGTTCAAGATGCAAACTAGTGATATGCACAGATGTTAGCAAAACTGTAGCAAATAATGGGGTTAATTTGTGTCAGGTAGCACTGTTTCTCAACCTCTAAAGGCTTCAGAATAGCTGACAAGCAGTGTATTTACATGTTACTGAACAGAAAGCTATCCCCATATTGCATAAGGAGAAAAAAAAGAGCGCCTTGTAGATCCTGATTTCCTTCACCCCCATTGAAATTAATTGAGAGGGTCCCCAATCTCTGTCCTTCTGCTACTTAACATCAATTCAGAGGGCCCACAATCTCATTCCATTCCCTAACACAAATCTGATCTTTCTACTTCACTTGATGTCAATTGTAAGAGCTTCTGTTCTCCTTCTCTATTTTATTATTTACGAGATGAGGGCATTGCTGGCAAGGCCAGCATATATCGCCCATTCCCAACTGCACATTGCTGTGGGTCTGGAGTTCACATGTAGGCCACACCAAATAAGAATAGTAGTTTCCTACCCTAAAGGACATTGTCAATGTCAGAGTTGTGACTAATGGTTTCAATGTCATCATTAGATTCTTAATTTCAGATTTTCATTATTGGATTCAAATTCCATCATCTGCCATGACCATTCAAATGGCCATTCAAAACCAAGTCCTAGAGCATTAGCTGAGTCTCTGGATTACCAGTCCAGTGACAATACCACTAGGCCACCACCTCCTCATAAACATCCATCCTGAAACTCTGATCTCCCTTGCTTCGTCCCTCTGACATCAACCTTTGAAGGTTGATCTCCTCCACCATCCCTGTAAACCCAGTCCTACATCAATATGAGATCCTGATTTTCCACTCTGACTCACTTGTGCGACTACCAAACTTTGACTTAATGCTGCTTTCTCCCAGAATGTCATCTTGATTCTGATGAGTTATGAAGTCCAATAGTCATTGTTTCTTGCATGTTACCAATGATGTGTAGTTGTACACCTTAATATTGTGCTGTCTAGAGTAGGGATGGCAGGGGTTTGTGGGAAGACAGAACTAGAGACTGGCCAGAAGCAGATTTAACCCTTAATATCTCATATTTGAAAATAGCTGGATTTTACAATTTATAGTGTGCATGCATTGTGGGAAAGAGAACACACTTCACCATGTCTCAATCCTCATTCTTAACATCTGTGCATGACATTACAATACAGCATATAACAGGTGGTGACTACATGACATAGTACAATTCAATCCAGAATCTGCAGGGAGAGCTTAGAAGTCACTGGGGAGGTGGAAATTGGAGTTGTGTGGAAACATGGACATGTACTACTCTTATACACTGACAAATTAGATTACACAACATGCTCAAACATAGTGATCACATACATTATGGTGCAATTATGACAGTGGCAACAGAATTGCTTAATAAATAAGTGTCCTTATATACCCATCTGCTCTTTTCATAAAGAAAGCATTTAGCACAGCATCAACTGCTAATATTTCTGATATTTTGTCACTGAATCTATGGTTCAGCATACATAGGCACAGTACATTAGATGTGCTTTAGTGTTAAGGATAATGGTATACAGGATAAGGACAAACCTGCAGTGAACGAGGGCATGTAGGAATGGTAGTTAATGATGGGCTAACTAGTAAACAATGTGCACCTACAAACATATGAATTAGGAGCAGGTGTAGGCCATTCAGCCCCTCAGGTCTGCTCTGCCATTCAATGAATTCATGCCTGACCTGATTTTAACCTCAAATCCACATTCCTGCTACCCCTGATAACTTTTCATCACCAAGCTTATCCAGAATCTATCTACCTCTGTCTTAAAAAATGTTCAAGGACGTTGCTTTCACCACCTTTTCTGAAAGAAAGTTCCAAAGACTCATGACCCTTTGAGACAAAGAAATTCGCTTCATTTCTCTTTTAAATAGGGAACCCCTGATTTTTAAAAAGTGACCCCTAGTTCTATATTCTCGCTTAAGAGGGAACATCTTCTCCGCATTTGCCCTATCAAGACTCTTCAGGATTTTGGATTTCGATCAGATCATTTCTTTCTCTTCTGAATATTATTCCACATTGTACTGCATTTGCTTTATCCTTGCCCATTCTCTTAATCTAGTTTTCTTTTTGCATCCTCCTTTTGAACTATTCGCTTTCCTACCTAACTTTGTGTTATCATCAAATTTGGCAGCTATACCTTATTGTCCCTTCATCTAAGTCATTTGTATAAATTGAAAACAGTTGAGTGCCAGCACCGATTCCTGTGGCGCATCAGACAAGATAGTTGTCCAGCATTCATAGTACAGTTACTGAGTTTCATTGAGAACTTAGTGGGCCTGCTTTAGTACAGCTTAAGACTACAACAGTACTGTATTGTGACTTCTCATAACTCTGTTCACAATATATTAGAAGGTGGTATGTGTGATGTGGTGAGTCCAATACACAACCATCGCACATGACTGACATAATTGATATTACTTATCCTGGAATCTGCCATTAAGATGTGATAGTGGCAGGACATTGCAATGGATATCATAGGTACAGTGCAAATATAGGTAAATCATCTGTGCTTTTGAGAGAATCGAATATCGTTGCATGACATTTACTGTTCTATGCTATTGTGTATCAGTATTTATAATGAGGAATCAACTTCCAGAAATAGCATTTAAAAAGTAATACATGACAATGCCAATGGCAATTGTGCAGCATCTGATAGAGAGCCTTCTGAATGTCTAATCAGTTCTTTCTCTTAGCCCTTACGTGAGAACAGAATACCACAGATACTGGAAATCTGCTGAAAAGCAAAGTGCTGAAAAACTGTGCAAGTCCAGTGGTATTTCTGGACAGGGAAAGAATGAATATTTTGAGTCCTATAAGACATTTCTCAAAACCGAAGGAAGTTCTGGAAATGGTATCTGTTATGCTGCTGACTGAGGGGGAAGGAGGAGTGAGTAGGACAGATAGTGAGGGTGCCCAGAGCAGAAGACAAAGGTAGTACTAATGGAGAAATCGAGATGTAAAATGGATGTAAATGATGATGTGAAAAGAAGAATCTGTATCTGTTTTGGTGAGAGCAAAGTCAACAAGTTATAAACAAGATGTGGCTGGGGGTGTTGGGGATTGGGAAGATTTGGGAGAATATAAGAAAAATAGATGACAGAGGTCATGCTCTGAAGTGTGGAACTTGATATTGACTCCTAGAGGCTGTAAAGTGTCTAAGCAGAAACTGAGATGTTGTTCCTCCAGTTTGTGTTGAGCTTCATTGGAACACTGTAGCAGACTCAAGATGGAAATGTTAGCATGGAAACAGGTGGTTTATTGAAATGGCAAGTAACTGCAAGGTCAGGGTCATTCCTATGGACAGAGTGGTGGTGTTCCACAAAGCTCGTCAATGTGAAGGAGATCACATTGTGAATGGCGAATAAAGTAGACTAGATTGGAAAAGGTACAGGAAAAGTGCAGCTTCACCTGTAAGTTGTGTTTGGGGTCTTGGAGAGTGAGGAATGAGGGGTGAGGAGATGCATGGGCAAGAGTTATACCTTACGTGATTGTATGGCAAAGTGCCATGGTGGGCAGGTTTGGTGATGAAGTGTTAGGAGTGATGGAGGAGTGGGCCAGTTTATTGCAGAGAGATTGATCTCTGCAGAAGCTTGACAGTGAAGGGGAAGGGCACAATTATTTGATGGTGGTATTTTGCTGGAGGTGGCAGAAATAACAAAGGATGAACCTTTGAATGCAGGGACTGGTGAGATGGAAAGTGGGACAGGTGGGAAACCCAATTGTTTTTTCTGGAAAAGTGGAGAAGGAATGAGGGCAGAGTTGCAGGAGGTGGATCAGACATGGTTGAGGGCCCTGTCAACCACAGTAGGGGGAATCCTTGGTTGATGAAAAGGAGGAGATGTCAGAGTTCTGATGAAGAGTTACTGAAGTCAAAACATTAATTCTGCTTTCTTTCCACAAGATGCTGCCAGACCTGCTGAGTTTTTTCCAGCAATTTCTGTTTTTGTTTCAATGTAAACAGTGATGTCGAGGAAAGGAAAGGAAGTGTCAGAGATGGAACAAGTGAAGGAGAGGGAAGGATAGAGATTGGAAGCAAAACTAATGAATTTTGCCAATTCCAGACAAGAGCAAGAAGCAGCACCAATGACATCATAGATGTATCAGATAAAGAATTGTGGTGAAGGCCTGAGTAAGACTGGAACAGGAATGTTCCAAATCCCCTAAAAAGAGAGAGGCATATCTGGGACTTACAGGTGTACCTATAACCATAAAGTTGACTTGGAGAAACTGAGATGAATTAAAGGAAAAGTTGTTGTAAGAAAACAAGCTCAAGTCAGCCAAAGGAGAGAAAAATCAGATCTGTCTGACTCCATGGCAAATCTGGCCCATAGACTTAAATTATTGTCTCATTAGACAGTGTGATATTTTAGCCCCACAATGTAGAAGAAGCAAGTTACCAGGCATTGGTAAGATAAATGTAAATCAAATTACAATATGCATACAAAATATGGTAAATGGTTTAGCCAACCTGAATATTAAACTCAGAACTGTGACTTTTGGGATTTTTATCAATTTGGAGGAACAGACACAATACATAATCATCAATTACATCCATTCTCTAGCACTGATGCTGTCATGCTTTCTCAGATTATCTCAGTATTAGACAGTTTCTTTCAGTAGAATGAAAACTGCCATTCAGCCAATTATAACAGGCTTGCATTTCCACCAAGTGTGTAAATGTATCAAATGGAGCTGAAGATATGTGTATTCACCTCTGAGGTATAGAACTTATACGGCAAGTCTATACAAAGTGTAATTTTATATGACAGTCCACAATTTGCAGATATTCAAATGTTTATGACATGTTAGGTTTGCTACCTAAAAGTCTATATAAGTAATATTACTCAAGGTATTACAATTTTGGCAATCTAAAAATGCTACTTATTAAGTTTTGCTTTCTAAGGAGGCTAATACGTTGGCTTCTAAAGTTAAACAGGATGAATAACTTGTCACTTGTGTAATATAACTTGTGTTTTTGTACAAACTAATGATAACTAAAAAATACTATACTGTTAATTGTTTGTAGTCAAATATTTTGTTTGAGTAAGACACTACTTGCTTAATAAAACATTTCCACCATTTTCCATGAACATACTGTTTCCTAGAAATGTTGTGCTCATGATACAATAAATTGAATATTCTACTCCAATAAATCTGATACCTGTAGTTTAATTAAGTTTAGCATTTCCTTGTAACGGTAATCCTACAATTCAGGCCAAAGTTTATTAAAATTGCATATTTAATCCTTGTCCGTGGTTGGTTTGTTCAGAATTTTCAGGGGTGGAATTTTCCCATTTGTAGCTAAAGTGATTAGTCAAATAAGATTCATGGTATCTGATCTGTCACAGCTCGGAGCGACTCCTCTCGCACAATCTTCCACTCTTCATCTCATTAATTATGCCAGAGGTCGCACGACACCGAGTTGTAGTCCAACAGATTTATTTGAAATCACAAGATTTCAGAGCAGAGCGCCTTTATCAGGTGAAGTGAGAGAGAAGCACACAGAACACAGAATTTATGGGCATAGAGACATCGAGTGCAGAGAAATCTAAAGATTATACAAATGGTGTAAGTGGTGTGCTGAATAATAAGTCCATCTGAAGTGTTAGATGGTGTGAATCAAGTGTCAACAGCTGAATAACAAACGAAGGGATGACCTTTAATCCGAATAACACAGAATTGCTGAACAGAAACTGATAGCCAAGTTCTGTACCCATGAAGACGGCTTCAATCATGATCTTAGGTTCATGTCGCGCTACATGTGACCCCACCACACCGTTCTGTGTCTGTAAAATCTTCCTTATCGTCCTGCATTGTCACCATCACCTGGATAAATTGTTATGATCTCTCTACCTTAAGTATTTTGTAGTTTTGGATTATTTATGACTTTAGTTAGACCCTCGGCGTGCAACTCTTATACCTATCATGTCATTCCAGTCTTTTGGTTTGCACCACCTTATTTGTAATTTTTTGTAATTATCTGTCTGCCTCATTTAATCGGATTATAGGTTATCCCTTCGCTTGTTATTCAGCTGTTGACACTTTACTCATACTGTATAACACTTTGGATCACCTGCAGAAACTTATTATTCAGCACTCCACACACACCATTTGTATGGTCTTTTGATCTCTCTGACCCTTAACCTCTCTCTCTCTCTTAAATTCTGTGTTCTGTGTGCTTCTCTCTCACTTCACCTGATTTGAGGGGCTACGCTCTGAAAGCTTGTGATTTCAAATAAACCTGTTGGACTATAACCTGGTGTCGTGTGATTTCTGACCTTGTCCACCCCAGTCCAACACCGGCACCTCCACATCATCATTAACTTTGCAACCAGGATCTTGGATGTATTTCTCAGGAAATTGCATGGCCGGAGAGATGGGAGCGCTTTCCACTCTGGAGCCTTTTTCTTTTCTTCATTCATTAACAAGATGAGGGCGTTGCTGGCTAGGGCAGCATTTGTTGCCCATCCCTACTTGCCCAGAGGGCAGTTCAGAGTCAACCACATTGCTGTGGGTCTGGAGTCACATGTAGGCCAGACCAGGTAAAGACGGCAGTTTCCTTTCCTGAAGGACATTAGTGAACCAGATGGGTTTTTCTGACAGTCGACAATGGATTCATGGTCATCATTAAATTTTGACTTTCATGTTGCTGGTGCCTTATTTAATGCCCAGCTACGTACAACTTCAGGCACTGAAAGCCAAGTACTGGTTCTTCCACTGCGGTATTCACCTGCTTTTTTTCTGAACAATGTTTCAGAGGAATACCAAGTTTGCTCCGCACTTCATGGACAGAGCCCTGGAGATACTGATGGATTGGATGGTGGAGGCAGCGACAGTCCTCTTTCTAGCTGTCTGTCACTGTCAGCTGTGCCTCCAGCCGCAGCCAGCCTAGACACATACTGCAGCCTGTGTGTCCCAGTTGAAGAAGAATGCACACCAGTTTGAGAAAGAAGGTCAATGACCTTCATCATTCTGCACCATTTTCTTTCTGCTATCTCAAGCTGACAGGGTCAGCACATACTCTTACTCTGCCACTACGCACACATATCACCAAAGCTCAGAGGCTCCAATTCTTAATGTTGCATGCATCATGTCCACTCAACAGCTCTCATTCACGTCATCCCCCCAAACTACTAACCCCTCCTGCCCTCTGCATTTCCTACTCATTATGGAGATCACCTCGCCATCTCTCCTGCTCATACATCACCACTAAATATACTTCCATCCAATACCATCATATTCACTCCTTCCCTTTGTCTCATTGCTGAAAACATTGGGTCAACCCAGGACTGATATCTCAACTGTGCTCCAAGTAACCTAGACATAATGTGCAGACTGCTTGCAATTGACCTGCAGGATAGACTGTGGCCCTACCTCTACTCTGTAAGAACATGTGTCCCTAGACTCTGATGGGACTACATACTTGATGGACCATGGTCAACCCCTGCTAGTGTAATCAGACAAACATCTTGAATGATCATAGTCCCGCTTCACAGCAATAAAGACTTTGACATTCTCACATCACCATTTACTTGAAGCACATGCATTGTGTTTGCCAGATAAGTCATTTGCTCATGCTGTAGGAGGGCCACAAAATGATATGTCTACTCCCTATATGACTGAGAGATTGAATGCTCAGTACTCCCCACCATCACAAACTGTCTGCCTCACCCCCTGCACTATAAAACAATGCCGACCACAGAAGCTGGCAGCCTTTAAGCCCATGTTTAAATCAGTGAATGTGTGCTGAGAAAGTACTTTGACACATACAAAGGGATCTGGCAGAAACACGTAATCATAGGCATCCTTGAGCTCCATTGTTTTTATTTATTCAATGCTTTTGAGCTTCTCTGGTTGGGTCAGCAATTATTGCCCATTCCAAATTGTCCCAGTGAAAGTGGTGGTGAACTGTTTTCTTAAACCGCTGCAGTCTATTTGATATAAGTACACCCATAACACTACGAAGGAGCGAATTCCAGATTTTTAACCCAGTGATAGTGAAGGAATGGTGATATATTTCCAAGTTAGGTGAGAACCTGGAGGAGAACTTGGAGATGGTGGTGTTTCCATGCATCTGCTGTCCTTCTTCTAGAGCATAGTGGTGTGGTTTTGGAAGGTGCTGTCGGAGGAGCCTTGATAAATTTTGCTGTGCATCTTTAGATTGTTGGTGATGGAGCGAGTGAATATTTTTGGATGTGGTGCTAATCAAGTGGGCTGCGTAGTCTTGGATGGTGTCAAGCTTCTTGAGTGTTATTGGAGTTGCACTCATCCAGGCAAGTAGGAGTATTCCATCATATGTTTGACTTGTGCTTGGTAGATAGTGGACAGGCTTTGGGGAATCAGGAAGTGAATTGATTTCTGCAGGATTGCTAGTTCTTGAATGACAGTATTTCTATGGTTAGTTCAGTTCAAGTTCTGGTCAAGGGTAATCCCCAAGTTGTTGGTAGTTGGTTGGTAGTTTCAGGATTCAGCAGCATTTTTGAAGTTTGATGGTAAGGAGTCAGATAATTGCATTGGTTTGCGTGTCTTCCTTGTCCCTCACTGAGAAATAAACAGTGGTGGATCTGAACGAAATCTGTGTAATTGTTTCAGAATTGCATTGCTTTATAGAATGTTGGCAAAATTTGGGAAATTTTACATTTAATATTGTTTCACAGTATATTGATGGCAAGCCTACATTTGTTTTCATTTGGTTTGTCATAAAAGCCAAATGTTTTCTGTTTAAAATACCCCTGTGTCTGTATTGTATATACGCTGATTATTCATTGTTTATGGGTTTCACCTCTCCATGTTCAACACTGAGGATGAATTCCATAAGCAAGCTTTCACTCCTGAGAAAGTACGAAGGCATTTTGTATGCATACCATCTGTTGATAGCCATTGCCTAGGGGTTGAATTGAAACCCTTGCTTTTGTAGGTTATAAAGGAATTTGCCAAATTACTTTTTCCCCTGAATTGAACAAAGGTTTCTTGTATATTTGTTCTGCCTGTCCCAGGAGATTATTTGACTGTTGGTGGGTGGAAACTTTATGGTTCACAACATTTAATTGAAACATGAGTTCAGGGACACATTCAAGAGACCAGCTGTATCTATTTCGGCTCATGTTTTCAATGTCTGCAATCGCTTACTGAATTGACAAGAACATTTCTTGCACAACAAACAGTGGAAGACTAAAGAATGAATCAGGCCTTGAACCAGTGACATTCTTTGGGTTCCTTTGCCTGCTGGCAGACATCATACTGGTGGGGTGAGAGAGATAGTAGGAACTGCAGATGCTGGAGAATCCGAGACAACAAGGTGCAGAGCTGGATGAACACAGCAGGCCAAGCAGCATCATAGGAGCAGAAAGGCTGACGTTTCGGGCCTAGACCCTTCATCAGAAAAGCTGGTGGAATGTTTTGTCCATGTGTTTAAATATTGGAAATTTTGCTCAATCTTACAACAGTAATCCAATCAAACTAATCGAATTAACAGCACAAATTGCGGTTAATGAGGATGAGTTTGCAGAGGGATATAGATAAATGAAATGAGTGGCCAAAAACATGGCAGAAAGAATACAATGTGGGGAAAATGTGAGGTTAGTCAGGAAAACTAGAAGAGCTGAATATCATTTAAAAGGAGAAATACTGAAGAAAATTGCACAACAAAGGGATTTAGTGGTCCTTGTGCATGAATCACAAAAAACCTAGCATCCAACTTCAGGTAAAGGGAAGGCAAATGGTTTAGTGCCCTTTATTTCAAACACAACGGAGGATAGCAGTAATAAAGTTTTCCTGAATCTATGTATGGCTGTAATCAGACTATACCTGGAACACTGTGAACAGTGTTGGACCGAGGCAGTCCAGCGACGTTGTAGCCATAATATTGTATTTCTCACTCTGTTCTGTTACCTGTATGCTCTTTGTATGGCATGATCTGCAAAACAAAACTATTCACTGTACCTTGGTACATGTGACAATAATAATAATCAAATCAAATCATAAATGGTTGACTAGGTTGATCACAGGCGTGGATGGCTCTTCTTACGAGGAGAGGTTGAGCAGATTTGGCTTGTACTCATTGAAGTTTAGAAGATTAATAGGTGACCTTGTTGAAACTTACAAGGCTTTTCAAGGACCTTGACAGGGTGGAAGCGGAAAAGTTGTTACCCCATATGGGAGAGTGTAGGACCAGGGGACGTAATCTCAGAATAAGGGGGTCACCCATTAAGAACAGTAATGAGGACAAGTTTCTTCTTTTGGAGGGTAGTGAATCTATGAAATTCTTTACCACAGAGGACTGTCAAAGTTGCATTATTAAATGCATTTCCAGGTTCAGATAGACAGATTTTTATTCGATAAGGGAATTATGGATTATGGGATAAAACAGAAAAGTAGAGTTGAGGATTATCAGATCAGCCATAGTCTTGTTGAATGGCAGAGGAAACCCGATGGGTGGAATATTTTTTAATGACTGGTTGTGGGAGGAAGATTCCACAGCCAGGAAAGCAAAGTATGAAATTCCTGGAGGACTTGCAGTATATAAAAGAAGTGCACCTAATTCATAATTTTGAGTTACATTCCAAGCTGCATCTAACCAATTTGAGAGTCTGTTTGGCTGTTGGCAGGTATGCACTTATGGACGTGAGTTGAATTAAGTTGATTGATTTATTAGTTGATTTATTATCATGTGTACTGGAGTACAGTGACTTGCTTTGTTTACGAGCAGTACAGGCAGATCATAGTAAGCAAGGATGTACAGATCAAACGTTGTAAAAAAAGACTTAGATCGAGGCATACAGGTTACATTGCATAGGGCGTGTGCTAGGTGTGATCAAAGTTAGCAAGATCAGCATTATTTGAGGTGAGAGAGTCCATTCATCAGTCTAATAATGACCAGGAAGAAGCTGTTCCTGAACTTGCTGATGCATGTGTTCAATCTTCTATCTGATGGAAGAGATGGTAAGAGATCATCACCTGGGTGCGATGGGTCTTTGATGTAGGCAGCCTTTCTGCGACAACGAGTAGTGTAAATGGAGTCCGTGGATGGAACATTGGTTTCTGTGATGGTCTGGATTGTGCACACAACCTTCTGTAGTTTCTTACAGTCCTGAGCAGAGCAGTTGCCATACCAAGCCGTTATGCACCAGGACAGTGTGCTTTCAATGGTGCATTTGCAGAGGTTGGTGAGGGTCCCTATAGACTTGTTAAATTTCCTGAGCTGCCTGAGGAAGAAGAGATGTTGTTGTGCCTTCTTGACCATTGTATCTAGATGGGAAGCCCAAGACAGTTGTCGGTTATCGTAACTCCGAGGGATTTAATGCTGTCCACCCTCTCAACCTCAGTTCCGTGGATGTAGATGGGGGCATGTTCTCCTCTTTTCTTTCTGAAGTCAATGATCAATTCTTTAGTTTTGCTCAGAGAAGATGTCCTCATTGCACGACGTCACCAAGCCTGCAATCTCCCTTCTGTATTTATAGAAGTTACATGCTAAATAAAAATGCTTCCGCGAAGCTCAGGATAAGCTGGAAGAACAACACCTCATTTTCCGCTTGAGGACCCTGGAGTCTTCTGGACTCAATATCAAGTTAAATAACTTTAAGACTTGAACTCTCCCATCTCCCAAACCCCACCTGCACACATCAGGCCTTGTGATCACATGGTTTATTATTACACACAGCCCATTGTTAAACACTAACAGTCTCCATTAACAGCTATTCAGCCTCCTAGCCAGATTGGTATCCACTCCATTGTCTTTCCAACTGTTCTTCTTTCTCTTTGGGCTCCATCCCAACCTATCATTTACTCCTTATCATTCTCCCCATCCTAGCTTCTGCATTAAAACCGAAATTTTCCTAGCTACCATCAGTTCTGAGGCAGGGTCACCGGAAGCAAAATGTTAACTCTGATTTCTGTTCACAGATGCTGCCAGACCTGCTGAGCTTTTCCAGCAATTTCTGTTTTTGTTTTTGAAATAAGTTACACATGATGTATTATTATGGGGTGTGGGTTGAATGGTAGTAGTGCTAGTGGGGATGTTGAGGTGAGTTGGATATCAGAGTTAGTGAGTAAAGTTGGACATTGTGGAGGGGAAACACTCAGCAGTTCCAGTTAGTATAGCAGTTGGCTTGGCTTGGGAGTGCGGGGTGGGCGGGCTGAGGAAGGAAGGTGATGTAGTATACTGGTGCTGAGGCTGCTAACGCACTTATCCATCACATCCAGATGTTCTCGCATCACCTCAGCCACTGGGTTTTCTAAGCCCTGGGAAACCTATGTTGCACATAATAAATTTAAAGGTCAGTGAAATTCAATTTAGAAAGACCTCATTAATATCTAATAAGGATGTTAATTGGTTCAGTAAGTACCTGCCTGCTTACACTAATTAAGAACCTGACGGTGGCAAGTTGATTACTTACAGGCATCCAAAATGTGCCTCTGTTAAATGCAGGAGTGAGCACATTGGATCCAGGTTATGTTCATAATCCAAAATTAATTATTTTAACCAACCATTAATTGCCAATCCAACCAGTCTTGACAGTTCATATCCTTCCATTTTAAAGGACTGGATAGAATATCAAGCAATGAGCCAATGGTCTTCCAGTCAGGACTACTTGTAAGTAATATATTTTGTCAGAAACGCTCATCAATAGTAATTCCCTCTTTGGCCATTAATTTCTGTGGTTGGTGCCCTGATCAAATGCCCTACCTAAGGCAGAAGATTTGCAGAGGTCCAAGTGGAACAACATGAACAGCGTTTTCTCTGTAGTGTCCACAGATCTTCTGCTGAAGTTATTTCTGACATGTTGGGGAAGCCCCATAAATTTCACCTCATAGTCATTTTAAGAGCAGGTCGACCATTTACCCAGGCCAGTCGATCATCCACACATGTGAATCGATCATTCACGTAAGTGAGTTGATCGTTGGCAGACATTACTTCAGGTATTTGCATCACGTGACATGATTTTCAAATCATGTCAACAAGATATCAATTTAGTGCCTCTGAAACAGGTTTCCTCAGACTGAGGAAATATTTGGTACAATGTAATTAGGGATTTTAAAGTTCCAAATGCTGTTATCAATATTCAATAAAGTGAATTTAGTATTCATAGGTGCATCGCCAGTTCACTCTGACAAATATTGTGCTGAAATCAATCCTTGAACCTCTGTTATTTCTCATCTTTATGCTGTTTCTCAGTACCATTGTTTAAAAAGCATCATGTGAACTGGTGTCACACAACCCTATCTCACCATTACCTCTCTCAACGTCTCCACTGTCTCTAATTTGTCAGTTTGCTTGTTGTAATCCAGCACTGGATGAACAGACGTCTGAACAGAGGAAGGACCCTGAAGAAAGGTCACCCAACCCGAAACATTAACTCTATTTTCTGCTTCACAGATGCTGCCAGACCTGCTAAGCTTTTCCAGCAACTTTGCTTTTGTTCCTGATTTACAGCATCCACAGTTCTTTCGGTTTTTATTTTCTGCAACAAGCCATGGAGCCTGTTCCCAAACTACCAACTCAATCCCTCTCCTGAGTTGCTGGGTGAGGTTGAATCAGACCAATTTCCAACTTTGGTGTTATACTTGATCTTGAGATTGAGCTTTGAACTGTTTCAATAGCAAGCTCACCTACTGTAATATTGTCTGTCTCCATCCTTACCTCAAACGATCTGCTGAGATCTTCATCCTTGCCTTTGTTATTGTACACTTGACAAGTCCAATGCTGTCTTTACTGATTTCCCATCTTATATAAACCAGAACATATCCAAAGCTCTGCTGCCCATATTCTAACTTGCACCCTTCATCAATCACCTCTGTGCTCACTGACTGATATTTGTATCTGGTCTGAAATGTATGATATTTAAATTTCCATTCTTATTTTCAACTCTCTCCATGATCTTATCCCTGTTTTTTTTTCTGTAACCTCATACAGCTCCTCAACCCTGAGTTCCTTTTACTCCTCCTTTTCTGTCCCCTTGAGCATCCCTGATTTTAATCACTCCACCATTGGTGGCCATTAGCTGCCTAAGCCCTAAGCCTTGAGATTCCTCCCTTTTCAATTCCATCTACTTCACTCTTCTTTCTGCCATTCCATAAAAGCTATTTCTTTGATCAGCTTTTGATCATCTGCTCTAATATCTTCTTATGTTGTTATTGTTAAATGTTGTTTAGTCCTCCTGTAAAATGCTTTGGCACATTTTACCACATTAACAGTACAAAGTAAATTGTTTTGACAATTCTTGTGAATAAAAATTTTTGGAGAGTTTTGGATGCCATGGGGAGCAATGTAAATATGTTTGATAGAACATTGGAGAAGAAACATGATCATCATCTAAGGCAGAAATTATGATCCGTGGTAAGGTCAGCAAGTCCACAGGAGACAGGTGTATAACAGAGACCTGCAGAACACAAAAGAGCAATACAGAATTTGAAAACACAGGAGTGTGGAGGATAGAACACAGAGCAGAGCAGAGAACAGTAGATCACAATCAAAAGCAACAGAGTCACCAAGGTTGCTGGAGGCAGTACCAATTCTAACATATCCAATCAGCGATACCACTTTAAACCAATTAACAAAGACCCTTTCTAGGATAATAAAATATCAGGGAACAACTTCCTGTCCACCATGCTATCAATCTGTCTGGAGATTGGTGGCTCCATAGGACCAGATTGGTGTAGCATGTGGTTGGAGATGCCTGTAGCTTCCCTCAAGAAGAGCTGCTGTCTATTGGATTGGTAACGTCTCATTATTTGTCACCATCAAAATCAACACAGCAGCCTTTGGTTCCTTCTATTGTGCCATGAAAATGTTTTCAGGGCCCCTCTAATGGCTACATATGAATTAATTTAGCATGTTTGACTATTTTGAAGAGGTAGCGATTCAGTGACCTTCTGTCTGAACCTTGATTATGAAAAGAATAAAGCTGTATGACAGATTGACAGAATTATCATGGCACAGAAGGAGGCCATTCAGCTCATCATGTCTGCAGTGCTTCTATTACCCAGCGCCAATTTCCTTCCTTTTTCCCATATTCTTGCACTCCATTTCTATTCACATAATCATCCAATGCCCTCTTGAATGCCTCAGGGACTTCATTTTTCCATAAGGCCTGAGTCGACTTCAGGGTACACAGGCTTGAGTTCGTATCATACTTTCAACAGTCCGGTGAAACAATCATCCTGCTCATAGGCAAGTGTCAATGTAAAGGGACAGAATTTGATTTCATTAAAACCAACTTAACAGCTTGTAGAACTGGCCATTGCTTTCTAGACAATGATCAATATGATCAATACGCTGCTGGAAGAAGGATGCAAGTTTGAAGTAATTGCAGCTGGTCAGCAATATTTCAGGTATTGATTCCACAACAACTGTTGCAGCCACCAACAGGTTCAATAATTGTAAATCAACGTCCAAATATTGAATTAAATGTGGCTGTCTCCCCCTTAAAGCCAGTGTCCAGCATTTTATTACATATACAAGCTGTGTTCTACAAGAGGATATTGGGCTAAAATGTGCAAAAAATCTAATTGCCCAAATACTAAGGATTTTTTCAAAGTTCAAACCACAGAACATAAGCATTTTAATGAAGTTCAAGAAGTATCTGCAGTGTCACACCTTACAAATTCAACTTAGTACAGGTGGTTAATTTAACACACCATATAGATGTCATTAGAAAATTGATAATTGAAATCTCTACCTCTATCCAAGTGATATATCTCAACAGGAATGGACTACATGCATTAAATGCCAGGAATGATACAGTGAAAATGTAAATATCATCCCTTTATACATCTTTCATGTGATGTACTCGGAAAATTGACACTACATAGTGCTGGAGATTGTAGGAACTGCAGATGCTGGAGAATCTGAGATAACAAGGTGTAGAGCTGGATGAACACAGCAGGCCAAGCAGCATCAGAGGAGCAGGAAGGCTGGCGTTTCGGGCCTAGACCCTTCTGCAGAAGACCCTTCTTCAGAAATCATAGTGCTGTCCACATACGATAAGTTAACTGCTTACATCAGGTCTGACACCCATGCATTGACATTATTCATCTTAAATGTCAATACTGACCCTTGGGATGGACACCTGAAGACCTTTACATCATTGATACAGCTGTCCATCATTGGTCTGCCAGGATGCACAGATCTATGTATCAACATGATCTATGTGATAACCACCCCATTAATTCCAACACCAGAGATTCCAGACTGCAGCTCTGAGCCTAATCAATATCATGATCCATCTAAGCTTGCCATGTTGGAAGTTGATGTATCCCAGGGAGGCCTCTAGTAATGTCTGTTACACTATGACAAACTTATTGAATTTGATTCTAAAGTCCTTATGATAGCTCAGGCAAACTACTTCAACACGGAAAGGGAGCATCTTGCTTCAGGTTTTGAAATACAAAGGTTCCACATGTATCTATTTAGCAAGCATTTCATTGTTCAGACCAGTAACAGAGGACTGGAAATGATCTATCAAGAATGTCTAAGTGCACCTCAACAATTACAATGTATAGTTGTGAAGCTCCAAGGGTGCAATTTGGAAATACAAGTACATATGTACTCTATCCAACTGAACAACACCTCCTCCCTTAACACAAAAAGAACCATTATTATGAAAAGATGGTTTCATTTTTTTTCTTTTAAAACCTTAACTGCATTATATCATTAATCGAGAGTTAACATTTTTTACAAATTCTATATATATACAATATTGAATACTACCATTTCTATCTTATGTAAACATTTTTCTTTTAAAACCAGTGACAAAGCATCCGCGATATTATTTTCATGACCTGCAACATGTACATTCTGTAAATTAAATGCTTGTAACATGAGACTCCAACGAAATAATCTGGCATTCATGTCCTTAAATCTATCCAGAAATGTTAAAGAATTGTGCTCAGTATACTCAATCACCTCTGATGCTTTGTTTGCAACATAAACATTAAAATGTTGTAGGGCCACTACAAACTCATTAAATCTTTTTGAATGGTTGATTTTTTTTTTTCTGGTGGATATTGAGTTTTTTTTTGAAAAATAACTGATTGGTCTTTCAATTCCACAATCATCCTCCTGTAAGAACACAACTCCAATACGTACATCACCTGCATCCATGGTGACTTTGAAGGGTTTCAAGAAATTTGCCATGGCTAAAACACTGCTTTTAAATTCTCAAATGCATCCTGGCATCAACCTGTCCACCAAAATTTTATGTTCTTTTTTAATAAATCCATCACCGGTGGCATAATGCTACTAAATTTTGGTACAAATTTCCTGTAGAATTCGCTGAATCCTAAAAATCATAGCACTTCCTTCTTCAAGAATGGACTTAGAAATTCCTCAATGACTTTTGTCTTCATGTTCCTCGGTGTCATCTGTCGGTATCCGATGTTGTTCCCTAAGAATATCACTTCCGCCTTCATAAATTCTGTTTTTGCCAAGTTTATGACCAACTTTGCCTTCTGTAGTCTCTCAAAGAGCTCTGCCAAATGTTCCACGTGATCTTTCCACGAATGGCTAAAGATCGCTAAGTTATCTATGTAAACGGTGCAATTAGTCAGTCCGGCAAAAACTCTGTTCGTAAGCCTTTGAAAAGTGGCTGGTGTGATTTTCATCCCAAAGAGCATTACTTTAAATTGATATAGCCCATTTGCAGTTACAAAAGCAGAAACTTCTTTTGCTCTCTCTGACAAAGGTACTTGCCAGTAACCGTGAAGTTTGTGATGTAAGGGTCTTGTCCCACTTTTTCCATACAGTCCTCCAGACTTGGAATTGGGCACGAGTCAGATTTGGTCACGGTGTTGAGCTTTGATAATCTATGCAAATTTGTTGAGTACCGTCAGGTTTGGGTACCAACACCATCAGCAAACTCCACTGCTTTGACTCATCTCTATGATGTCTTCTTGGAGCTTTGCTTCTATTTCCGACTGAATCTGCACTGCTTTGAGAATATTAAGCCTGTAGGAGTGTTGTTTTATTAGAACAGTATTCCCTATACCAGCCTCATGTACCATGGCCTTAATCCTCCCCATTCTATTTCTACATAGGTCCTCATAACACTGTAACAAGTCTTCCAATTCAGTTCTCAGTTCCTGGGACAGATAGCTCACTACCCTCTCCCATTACTTAAGGATTTCCTCATTATTCAATTTATTCTGAGGCACATCAAAATCCACATCATCTGCATTTGATTCCTCACTCTAAATTGCAGTAACTAATACCTGTTTCTCCAGTTCTGTTTCCCTGTTATAGTAAGGTTTCATCATGTTCACATGACATACCTGATAATTTTTTTTCCTATCTGGCATCTTTATCAGATAATTCACCTGAGTTAATTTTTTCTCAATCTGAAAGGACTATGAAACCTTGCTTTGAAGGGATCTCCGACCACTGATAACAGCACAAATACCTTATTCCCATGGGCAAATGTACGAATTTTAGATTTCTTATCTGCTTTTTGCTTCATTATGCACTGTGCCACCTTCAAATGTTATCTAGCTAATTCACCTACTCTGTTTAATCTTTCTCTCACATCAGATACATAATCCAACTGTGAGATCTCTGACTTCGGACCTATCAACTTTTCCTTAATTAATTTTAAAGGCCCTCTTGCTTCGTGTCCGAATATCAATTCAAATGGGGTAAACTGAGTCGATTCATTTGGAGCATCTCTACTTGCAAATAACATAAATGGGATATCTTTATCCCAGTCATTTGGGTAATCCTGGCATGAAGTCCTCAGCATTGTCTTTAGGGTCTGATGCCACATTTCCAATGTTTCTTGGGATTCAGGATGGTACGCACTTGATTTAAAGTGTTTGATGGTTAAACTGTTCGTGACCCGCTTGAATAATCTGGCAGTAAAATTGGACTCTTGGTCTGACTGAATCTCCCTAGGTATTCCATAATGGGTAAAGAAAGCAAGCGATTCCTCCATGAGATAGTAGGAACTGACCTTTTTTGCCTTGACATTCCATAATGGAATTGCCTCCAGAAACCTGGCAGACACATCCATTACGGTTAGCAAATACTGGTTCCCACTTTTGGTTTCAGGAAGGGGACCTACACAATCAATCATAACCTGCGTGAAAGGTTCTTCAAATGTGGGAATTGGCATCAAAGGTGCTGGTTTTATTACTGCCTGTAGCTTTCGTACCATCTGACATGTATGACAGGTACGACAAAATTCAACCACAGCTTTATGTAATCCAGGCCAATAGAAATGCTTCCGTATCTTAGCCTGAGTCTTCCTCACTCTTAGATGACCTCTTACAGGTAATTTTTGTGCTACCCACAATATTTCCTGTCTGTATTTTTCCAGCAACACAATCTGGTGAAGTTCTGCCCGTTCCTCATCTGCAGTAACCTGCCAAAGTCTCCATTTCTACCTTAAGATCCTTAAGGTAATAGCATTCTGGAATATATTCTGATTCCTTTTCAGAGTAGGCTTTATGATATAAATCCTTTATCATTTCATCTTTTTGTCATTAATCTTTCAGAACTAAACACCTCTGCCTGATCCTCTACCTGCTTAGGTTTTTCCTTTCCCATTTCATCAAACAGGATGTCAGCTAACTGGATCTCAATTCCTTCATCTTTTTCCTTTGTTTTCCCTTTTTGTTTTAACTTATGGCTGTGGGATCTATCATCACACAGTCCAGAAAAATTCCAGAGTAGTTTTCTTTTAACTCCTCAGTTCTCTGGTTTTCTTTTGGCTTCTACACTGTAATTGGCGTCACTCCCACCTGTGATCCAACTGTATCATTTCCAAGAACAAACTGTATTCCTGGAACAGCCAATGTTTCTATCACTTTCACTATCACTTCCCTGGTCTTGATTCTAGCCTTATCTTACACAGGGGAACACAAATTCTCTCTCCATCTATTCCACAAATTATCAATCTCTTGGGCAATATTTCAGAAGGAGTACAAATATTTTCATCTCTTACTGTTAGAGACTGACCAGCTACCATATCTCTCAATATTTTAATTTCTTTACCTACTCCTCCTGTTCTACCTTAATAAACCTTACCCACATGGGTGAAGTCTTTGAAAAGGTCAGGCGCTATCTTACTATACAGCCCATGACTAGGCTGTGCACTCTCTTGGAGCTCCTCAGCTTCTCTTGGGATTTCCTTCACTAGCTCAACTAATCCCACTGGTTTAGCCTCTTCCACCAAATCCTTTTTTCCCGGTGCCTTTCTTAAACCACCAGCACTGTGACTTTGTGTGTCCCACCTTATTGCAATGAAAACCTGAGGTCTTTCACCTCTTTTCCACTCTCTTGGGTTTCTTTTTTCACATGTGGTAAATTGTTCCCAGTGTGATCTACTTTTTGTTTTTCATTGAAGGATCTCCCTCTTTCTCAATTTCTATCCCTCATGGAATAAAATTGCTGTCGGAAGCTAGATTTCGATTTAGGCACAAACATGTATTCATCTGCCATCTCTGCAGCTCTTCTGGCTGTTTTAACTTTCTGTTCCTCAACGTGAGTTCTTATCAGTTCTAGAAGTGAGTTTTTAAACTCCTCCAGCAGAATAATATTCCTAAGATCCTCATGTCTTTTGTATCTTTAAAGCTCTCATCCATCTATTGAAATTGCTCTGCTTAATTCTTTCAAACTCGATATAAGTCTGACCTGGTTCCTTTCTTACATTTCTGAACCATTGTCTATATGCTTCTGGTACCAATTTGTAGGCACTCAAAATAGCCTGTTTTACTTCTTCATATTCTCCTGACACCTTCTCTGACAACACTGCAAACATTTCACTAGACCTGTCTGCCAACTTGATGTGAATTAACATTACTCGCACAGTCTCTGGCCAGTTCATCCATTCAGCCAATTTCTCAAAGGAAATGAAAAATCTCTTCTATGTCTTTTTCATCAAATTTTGGTAATGTTTGGGCATATTTGTATATATCCCTACCAGGCTGTTGGCTCCGACGAGCTTGCTCATCATCACTTCTATCTTGTACTTTTACTTTTGTCATTTGAAGTCTTTTTGCTTCAAGTTCCAGCATCATCTTTTCTAACTCGAACATTCTATCCCTTTCTTCTCTCTGTTTTCCCCTTTTTTATTTCTTCAGCTAGGGCAATTCTTTCCTTTATTTTTTCCTCTGCGGGGTATCTTCTTTCCCTTTCTTTGTCCTCTAGTTCCAATTGTCTAATCTGCAACTTGATTTTTTCTAACTCCATTGCACTTGACTGTTTCTCTAATATTCCTAAACGCGTAGCAAACTCCATTACAATTTCAGTTTTCTACTTATCCCCAGTTAAAACTAATTCTAGCCTGCTTGCCAATTCTAAAAGTGTTCCCTTTCTCTGTCTTCCTAAATTTTCTTGGGAAAGAGTATAATGTATCTAAGCTTGCTGATGATGGAAAAATAGATGGGAGGGCATGTTATGGTGAGGCTATAAGGAATCTGTAAGAGGTTCAGATAAGTTGAGTGAGTAGGGAAAAAGCTCAGCAGATGGTGTTTAATGTAGAGAAGTGTGAAGTCATGCACTTTGGCAGGAAATGTAGAAGGGCCACAAGAAATGTGCAGCACAGGGGGATGTGGGTGTTCTTTTGCATGAAACACAAAAGTTAGCATGGAGGTGCAGCAAGTAATTAAGAAGGTAAATTAAATTTTAGGCTTTATTTGTGAGAGGCTTAAATTTTAAACCTAGGAAATCTTGTTACAACTGTGCAATGTTGGTGAGGCTGCACCTAGAGTACTATGTACAGTTTTGGACTCTGTATTTAAGAAAGGCTGTACTGACATTAGAAGCAGTTCCTAAGAGTTTCACTGGGCTGATTGCTGGGATGAGAGGTTGACTTAACAGGAATGGCTGAGCAGATTAGGCCTTCGTTCATTAGAGTCATAGAGCCCATACAGTCATTCAGCACAGAAACAGACCCTTTGGTCCAACTCATTCACGCCAACCAGACATCCCAATCTGATCTAGTGCCATTTGCTAGCATTTGGCTCATATCCCTCTAAACCCTTCCTATTCATGTACCCATCCAGATGCCTTTTAAATGTTGTAATTGTACCATCACTTCCTCTGGCAGCTCGTTCCATACACGCATCATCCTTTGCGTGAAAAGGTTGCCCCTCAGGTCCGTTTTAAGTCTACCCCCCTGCCCCCATCTTAAACCTATGCTGTCTAGTTTTGGATAAACGAGGTAGATATACTATTGAAATTTCAGGGAATTGATGGCTATGATGAGTTGGCACATAAGAGGAGCTGAGGGCTTTGGCAGATCAACCATGATCTTGTTGAATAGTGGGGTAGGGTTGGAGGGGACCAGAAGGCCTATTCCTCCTCATATTCCTAAGTTCTTATACAGACTGCCCCTAATGGAGATGTTCAGGGGAGCCCTCAATCATTGGAGCAGGAATCTATACATGTGTCTTTGGCAGAAGGGCCAGGGCATCGGCTGATGACCATCAGGTCTGCCCACCTCAAGACTTGTCAGGCCATAAGTACACTTAGGTGTTGTCTAGGAGCATGGTTACACCTGCAGGTCTTCTATGTATCAGTCTTAAATCAATGCAACTATGCTCCAGACTTCTAGCCTTTGAAGTTACATTACAGAGGCCATCTTGATGTTCCCATTCAACATCCAATTATTGGCCTTGTGTATATGAGCCTCCATGAAGGTGCCCTCTCTTTCCATGGAGCTGTTCAGGCTCTCATTGAATTCAGGAATGGCAAGACCTCATGGAGTGTATAGACTGTCCATCTTCTAGCCAAGGACACAGACTAGCTTTCAAGAATTCTGCCAAAAGTTCAGATGTCTCCCTTTGCTGTGCCCTCTTTGTGATTGCTCCCTCTTTGTGATTGACCCTCAAGGCTCAGTGTTTCTTATGACCTGAATAATGATGCTCCCTCCACCCTCTGATGGGGACCGCCACCCACTTCCATCATCTTTATCACTTTCTCACATATGCTATGCTCCTCACACTGTGACAAACATTTTTGCAAGGTCATTGTATCTATGTTGGTAAATTGTGCACTTGAGTTGTGTGAATGCATCCTCTGAGGTGTTGCTGAATTGCCTGTCATCTCCTTGTGTTCCTCTGACCTTGACCTGAGAACATGTGGAAAAGGCAAGTTAATATTTCTCTACATTCCTCTGGCTGCAATATTCAAAATCTACACACAAAATCAAATCTATATTGCATGAACTAGGCGTTCACTGTTGCTTAGACAAAATCCCATTTCATCTTTGTAATTGCATGCCTTGTTGAGAATCTTACAATAGCTAAAGTTTCATCTTTCTGTGGCATCAGGACTGCTACCTGATTTGTGACCAGTAGTGATTGAAGTAAATATAAAAAAATTATTAAAATAATTTTTAAATTGTTAGAATTTGGTGTCTGCTTGGGTTACTTTCAAAAAGGATTCTAATTATAAAAGACTAGGTCAGACTGTCATTTCAGAACAGTGACCTAATCCACTGTATGTCAGACAGCAGAACTCCCTGGAGTGTTAATGAAAAGTTATTTTTACTGTGGTGGTTTATAAAGGTGAGGTAACAGTTGAAGGTCTTGTTTTTGGTTCAGAATAATCAAGAATTGATTTTAGTTCAGAAACCTCAGTAAGTGAATGCCTTAAGGGCAGCCCAGAGGAGACCCAACTGAGGTCAGAACTAAATATAGTTTCTCTCTGAGAAAAAAGGTAGGAGAGGTCAGGGAAAGCGCAGTCACCTTAGCAGAAAGTGGCCAATGGAATTTCCAAACCAGGAGTGTTTGGTTAGGAATTGTACAAATTATTAAAAGCTGAGAATATCTAAGCTTTCAGTTTTGTGAGTATTCCTGTGAGAAATCTTCACAGTTCACGGAAAAGATCTGGAGAGAATCATAAAGTCCAACTTAGTTATTTGATTTGTAGGAGTGATTTCTTTGGATTTCAGACTCTGAATAGATAATGTCAGAAAATAGGATGAGACTTTGTTTTATGATCTTTTTAACTGGGTTCTTAATTTTAGATAGCTTGGTTTATTTGCTTTCATTTTCATCTTTTGTGTAATAAACTTCTTTCTGTTGTTGAAACACTCCAGACTTGTACGATAGCCATCATTTTAAGAAGTTAAAGAAACATATGATCTATTTAGTCAGATTTCATTCTGGAATCTAAATTATACAGTAGTGCCATTCCACTGCCCTTCATAGTTCGTCTCCTTGGTATTGTGTGCTCCATTTTTGAAAGGTGAATGAGAAGAGTTTCATGAGTGTTGCAGCTCCCATTAACATCTATGATGGTATCATACCAAAGAATGTGCTGCACTGTCTGTGTTATTATTATCACCCTCACATCTTCCATGCTTGTCCTTGTAAAACGTTCTCCCAGGTTACATGCCAAAACAAAGAACTTTGATAGACTGAGAATATTTTGGCAGAGATCAAAACACAAATCATAGATTATTAAATAAATTTAAGTAAATTAAGGAAAACAAGTGATTTAAAATCAAGAAATTAACTTAAAGATTATGATGTAGTAGCCGTTATAAAGATGCTACTACAAACTGAACATGGTTGAGAGCAAACATTCCAGGATGTAAAGTTGTATGAAAGGCGTGGAAATCATGAAAGGTTTTGGAGTAGTAGTATTTATAAGGGACATAACAAAACCAAAAGGAAAGCAAATATTTTACTGAGGGTGATTTTGTAGTGGGAACATTTTGATGTTGAAATTAGTCGGGGGAAGATCATGGAATCATTGCAGTCACATGAACCAACTACATTTTTAGATTAATCACCCTGATTCACACACATGGTATATGTCAAGCAGATAGAACATCAACTTTCCTGCTCCTCTGATGCTGCCTGGCTTGCTGTGTTCTTCCAGCTCCATACTGTGTTATCTCTGACTGCAGCATCTGCAGTTCTTGCTACCTCTCTGGAACAACACCATGCTGTCCACTCACAGCACTCTTGAAATGTTTTACTAAGATATATGTTCATTTATGATATCGAACTGTGACAAATTTATAGATTTGGTGCAGCATTCATGGGATATTTACTCATTTGGGAACAAGATTTCTGAAATGTAAGTATATATCGAAAGCATACTTTTTAACGGCAGTTAAAAACAACAACATTTTCAGAATGTTAATTGACTCCTTCAGGTGTTATATATGAAATGAAATGTAAAATTATTCAATTTTCAACAATGTTGTGTCACTCAATTAATGCTTTCTTCCTGTTATCTATTTCAGATTTCCTGTATCTCATTAGTATATATTCTTGCTGTCTTGTTTTAAAAATACATTTATTAGAACAGTTGTCATGATTAGTTTTTCCCTATCACTTTTTCCATTGCTTTGTTCGCTGTGTGACTGATCCTCAACTGCACCCCTGTTTAACTTGTCTTTCATTGGTACTGATTTTTAACATTAATTGTTTGGATTTTCCAAAATCATTCAAACTTGAACTCCCTCTAGCTCACTTTTGGCAGGTTATTACTAGATGCTCAGTTATCTTGAAAAAAATGTGACCCAAAAGCATGAAAAACATTAAATGTGCTGACAGTGAAGTAGTGGTTTTCTTTTCCAAGTGTTTATGTGAAATGATCTGGTAAAGTGGATGCTGTTGAAGCAATGCTTTACTGCATCCCCATCAAAAAATGATAAATGTTCTTGTGTTAGAGCTTAAATCCCTACCAACCAGAAGCATTTACCACTGAAACACAGCAACTTTCCAGCTGTGCTTCTAATGTACCAAAGAAAAACTTGATTAAGGAGTATTTACTTCTCATTTGCAGAAGCCATTGTTCTTTTATCTTCCTAAAAGAAACTGATTTTATTAAAATGTTGTAACGCTAATATATGAGTTTGGCCATGTTACTATACCCTGATACAAAGCAGACTGGCCACAATTATAAATTGCAGAAATTACACATTCTAGCTGATGGAATTCAAAGGTATTTATTGCTTTACTGTGAAAGTTAAGGTTAGATGACCTATTTAAAGCAGCTGTACACTTCAGAAAGGGGAGTTGTAACTAATGTTTCCCTGAATGAGCCTATGGCAAAAACTGTCAACAACCACTGACAAAGCATCACCCTCCATGGCCTAAGGAGGCAGAAAAAGGCTGTAAGGGTCAGCAACAGCTAACTCAAAGCATGGCCTCCTCAGGAACATCTACCAAAGTTAGTCTTGCCCTTTAAACCCTGTGGATTGGACAGTACCTTCTACAAGTATTGTGTAAGAAGTTTAGGGCACCAGAGCATCAATTGTGATGATGTCACAAAGCTGCTTTCCACTGAGCCTAAACAACGGAGTGTGGGCAGGGTTAGTGTGAGATAGCAAGAGAGAATCATGTGCAGACAAGCAGGCGGAGTAGACCAACTAGAATTATGTGATGGCGTTATGAAATAGTCTTTGTCTCTGATTACAATGTACAGTAGTATTTAGTCTTATTATGCAACAAACAGTTTATAAAGAAGTCGAAGCTTGAAGATACTTCTTAACCTTGCCTTCTCCTTGTCCAGTCAGTCTTGAACCCAAACTCTTGAATGTGGACATAAAAGCACACGACAAAAGAGCCTGCTGCTTTCTGCTGGTTCTGAAGCATCAGGCTGCTGTTGTTGTTGTTATTCATCCTCCAAATGTTTATCGATCCAGATTAGAGAATTGAAAATAATACATTGTAGACATGATAATCTTAATGAAGGTAGGAATTTAAATCCAATGCAAACATGAACCGCAGGAAGTCTTGAAAGCCTCTACTCTGCATAGCACACAAATACTACTGCCCACAAATGCTTGTAGGTGAGTGTCCCTTCAAATTCAGCTTCCAGATGCATTACTAAATGTGAATACATACTCTGAGCTACTGTAATCTCAATTTTGGCCTTGGTATTTGGCATGGCAGCGTTTCCATTCTGAGAGTGATAGAAGCACAGATGTGATAAATCACTCAGTGAGCTTATCCAGTGAGTAATTGATTTCAATGGAAAGAAAAACTGGATGGTTTCTGCACCAGTCACCCAACCTTCAGTGCCAGTTTTACAGTTCAGTGGTAAGTAAAAATTACACACTGTGTAATTTCAGGCTGAGAAAAATACTGGGAAGAGTAATTCATGGCTCACATTGGGGTTCTCCTGCTGTTGCTAATCTCTCCAAATTACTTGAGTTCAGAAATTGGATTCAGTTTGGTCACAAATGCAGATGCTGAAACTTGGAGTAGGATGGACCAGTTCGGACCAGTACTATGAGAACATTTGCAAGAGTTGGAACTTATGTTCCAACTAGCATTTGCATGACTTGAGCACAGAAACCAGAAGTTAAAGTGTGCTAAAAGAAATGGCCCCAAAACTTTCAAGTTGTAATTTTTTTAGTTTGGCTGGAGGAGACAGGACTGTTTCTTCTGGCTGCATAAAGTAATAGTGGTCTGCTGTCAGTCTGCCCTTACCCCCATCACCACCTTACCAAATACTCATCCTTAGCTGGACCTGTAGGCCTCAACATGAGGCAACCTCATAAAGTCCTGAGACGAGTTGCATCAGGATGTGTGATTAGTGCCCAAGATATAGCTGAGTTATTGTGCTGACAACCAGGGAGAATATAAAATTATCCTTCTCCTGGACACTATTGAATTACTCTGGTTTTGAATGCGAACATTTAAGGGCCTTGAACATGCTAATGTAACAAAAGTGAAGAATTCGAAGGGTAACTTGATGAAGAGTTGAACTCAAGCAAAATACTGCAGGTGCTGGATACCTGAAATACCCAGCAGGTTGTGCAGCATCTGTACAGAGAGAAAAACAGAAGACCAAACCTTTTGGGGTGTGACTGATGTAGGTTATGGCGAGATTAGTGGCAGAGTCAGACAAGAGGCCTGGCAAGGTCTATTTTAATGTCAGAAACATCTTCCATCTTTTAGATATTTTCTAATTAACCTTTTCAAAGATATTATTACATACCTCTGTGTGATCTGAAACTGGGCCTCCTGACCCAATGATAAGGATCTACCAATGCACCACAAGAGCACATTGTGACATCTTTTATGCTTTTGATGAGCACTGAGGCATGTTTTCATGACAGGTAGTGGCGAATTGCCAATTATGGGGGATTGCTAACCGACTTACTAACTTGCCTCTTTAATATTCAGCTTCCTATCTTATCAAATGTGCCAAGCAAGTTAGAGATCAAGAAATCTCATCATGGCAGTCAGAGCAGGTCCCCAGTGACTCCAGCTCACCACTCGCTGTGAGGAGTCACCATTTTGCTCAGCACCAAGCAGTATCTCAGGGTGCAATTTATGGGCACATCTCATCCATGTACATTAGCAAGTAACATCGAACCTTTCATGGTTCCAAAACCCTTGCAGAACTCTCAGGAAGCACAGACTTGCATTGCCCAATACACTGGCAACTATTATTGAAGGCTCTGTGGGACATTTAGTACACAGGAGCAGGCACCCAGCTCATAGAATGGACCAGGTTATGTCTTGGAGTGTCTCCCTTGCTTTTGTAGCATTCACTCACTTAGCATTTACCTGCGTGCTGGCACCATCGATGCCTTGCTGTGCCAGTTAGTGCAGTCATACAACTTGCATTACAGCTCAGCAGCCCTCGGTCTCGGGGGCATACGTCTTGTTCTACAGCTATGTGCTAGCCAGTCTCACACCTGCACAATGCGGCAGCAACTTATGTGCAGAGATACTGTATGGACAGCATGTCAGCCATGTCTCAAAGTCTTAGAGGAGTGGTCCTCACCAAAGTCCATGGAGGCACCTGTCAGCCTGATAGTCCTGGCAGAACAAGTGAAGGGCAGCACTCGATACCCGTCTAAGGGACTGGTCACAGTCAAATGTCGGGTCAGAGTGCTCTCGGTCATGTGTCTGTGTATCTGCAGTCCAAGAAGTGGTTCATGGTCAGTCCTGTGGCACCTCAGTGGCCAGTCTGGGAGGTAAGGTCCAACCTCTCCAGTCAGGGGTCTGGGCACTTATCAACCAGGGCTGCCTGCATAAGTTGATTGAGGGAGTGGGCAATAGTTATTCACTGGGATCTGTCCACAGAAACTAGAAGATAAGAAGTTGGGAGGGAAAGATGGCACAATGCTGAAGGAATGAGACTCGTGAATCAATCCTTTTGAGTTGGGCTGCAAGCTGGGGAATGAGGTCATGAAAATAATGATGGAGGGGGCAACAATAATTGCAAAAGGATGATATGGTAAAGCATCCATGGGAAGTGTGTCAAATGGGAGGGGGTTTGTCCACAATCACGAGGACCCTGGCTATGAGGTGGGGAGAGTATAAAACTGTATGTGGTACAGTTACCTCATATACCTGTGGAAGGGTAGGCAGATGCTGACTCATGTAGAGGGACTGGCTAGGGACCTGTGGAGGTGCAAACAAATACAAAAACGTTGGACAAATTCAGCAGGTCTGTCAACAACTGTGGAGAGAGAAACAGGAGATAGCAGGAACTGCAGATGCTGGAGAATCCGAGACAACGAGGTGCAGAGCTGGATGAACACAGCAGGCCAAGCAGCATCATAGGAACAGAAAGGCTGACGTTTCAGGCCTAGACCCTTCATCAGAAATGGGGGAGGGGAAGGGGGTTCTGAAATAAATAGGGAGAGAGGGGGAGGCGGATAGAAGATGGATAGAGGAGAAGATAGGTGGAGAGGAAACGGACAGGTCGAAGAGGCGGGGATGGAGCCAGTAAAGGTGAGTGTAGGTGGGGAGTTAGGGAGGGGATAGGTCAGTCCATGGAGGACGGACAGGTCAAGGCGGCGGGGTGAGGTTAGTAGGTAGGAGATGGGGGTGCGGCTTGAGGTGGGAGGAGGGGATAGGTGGGAGGAAGAACAGGTTAGGGAGGCAGGGATGGGTTTTTCTCTATCAAGTAATGGAAGCAAACGGTCTGGGATCATTCAATACACAATTATATGCTGAGATGGGATTGCAGATTTCTGTGGAAGAAAAGATATTTTCACAGTCTGAGAGTTCCAGGAGAAAACGCAGGCAAATCAGGTTGAGCGTTTTAAAAAAATGGTTTTAATCAAAGTTTGAATCATCAAGATACTGAAAGGTTAGCTCCACTCTGAATTTCAAAGATTGATGTGAAAATATTAACAACTTAAAATTTTTACTTCAGCAATTAGAAAAGTATTAGAAGTAAATTAGTTTTCAATGCTGAGTTGAAATCTAGTATAGATTGTTTGGTTAAATTCTGATGAGCAGAGAGATCTCGGCGTCCATGTGCATAGATCCCTGAAAGTTGCCACCCAGGTTGATAGGGTTGTTAAGAAGGCGTACGGTGTGTTAGGTTTTATTGGTAGAGGGATTGAGGTCATGTTGCAGCTGTACAAAACTCTGGTGCGGCCGCACTTGGAGTATTGTGTACAGTTCTGGTCACCGCATTATAGGAAGGATGTGGAAGCATTGGAAAGGGTGCAGAGGAGATTTACCAGGATGTTGCCTGGTATGGAGGGAAGGTCTTATGAGGAAAGGCTGAGGGACTTGAGGCTGTTTTCGTTAGAGAGAAAAAGGTTAAGAGGTGACTTAATAGAGACATACAAGATGATCAGAGGAATAGATAGGGTGGACAGTGGGAGCCTTTTTCCTCGGATGGTGGTGGCGAGCACGAGGGGACATAGCTTTAAATTGAGGGGTGATAGATATAGGACAGATGTCAGAGGTAGGTTCTTTACTCAGAGAGTAGTAAGAGCGTGGAATGCCCTGCCTGCAAAAGTAGTAGACTCGCCAACTTTAACGGCATTTAAATGGTCATTGGATAAACATATGGATGATAATGGAATAGTTTAGGTTAGATGGGCTTCAGATTGGTTTCACAGGTCGGTGCAACATTGAGGGCCGAAGGGCCTGTACTGCACTGTAATGTTCTATGTTCTATGTTCTATGATACAGTTTATGGAATATAGAAGAATCTGAGAAGAAATCAGGATAATGGTTTAATGTTGCATTTTGTGGGGCTGTAATTTCAATTAATCAATGAAGGATTCCACGTGAGAGATGGCTGATCTTATTCAAAATTGTGAGTTTTGAAGAAAGTGATCATCAACTGAAATAAACATTTTTTATCATCTTAATGAAGAGTACGTAGACTAAGATGCAATGATTTTGCTATTATACATAAGTAGACTGGAGTTTGTGATCATACAATCAGATATGTGAATGCAACGGGGAATCCAGAATCAATCGGGTTAGGTTGTGTGGAGAAAAAGCATTTGTATGAACAGAGCATAGAAGGGAACAAAAAGAATGCTGGCACAAGTTGTTTAAGCGAGTGGAAAAAGACTTACAGGTATATTAGAGAAGGAGATTTGGGAAGAAAATAGTCAGTAATGAACAGTTGGTGGGAGGCTCAATTTTAACTTATTCAAAACCCATTTGTTTACACAGAATTAAAACTGGACCATGATGTGAATACTTGTATGTGTTGAAAATCTGAATTGATTGTCATACTTTATAGGCAATAATGAATGGACAAAACAATTTCAAAATGCCAAGGTGTTGTCACAGCCAACATGACTTTCAAAAGAACTGCATAATAATTAGAGATATGTATTAATTTTTAACTCATCTCAGCAACAATATAAATCTCTTAGGAGTGTCAAATTATATTATAAATTTAATATATTACACAATTAAAAGAATCATTAAACAAATGATGCATACTGTTTTGGCTGTACGTAGTGCTATTATCAATCATGTGTAATGGATTATAAGGTTTGTCTCATGAGGTCAATAATAAACCTGGAATATTTATGACACAAAAATATTTTAGACCAAATAATTAAAAGAAGTTTTTGCAGACTGTTTCTTGTTCGTGAACTTTACATTTAATTGTAAGAACGGCCATCCACTCATATAGGTCAACTGTTGTAAGGATTAGAAATGCTAGAAAAATTATTTCCTAATTCTTGATTCAGGAATGCCTACTTCCCAAAACAAGGAAAAACTTCTTTTGTCAAGTTGCAGACTCTTTCAGTAACTGTGATTTCTGGGTCATGGAGCTGCAAGGGTTGCATTGTCAAAGGGAATCACTCAAATGAGATGGAAAGTGGCATTCCTTGCCTTGAGTTGTGCCTGATGTTCCTATTCTTCCTGATGATAAAATTTGTCAAAGAACAGTGCAGTGCAGAAGGATGCTGTGGGCCATGTAAGTGAGCCAGAAAAGAAATCTTGACACTTCTGAGCCAGGACAGGAAGGAGCAGTAGATAACACAGTGTGGAGCTGGAGGAACACAGCAAGCCAGGCAGCATCAGAGGAGCAGGAAAGCTGTTGTTTCAGGTCAGGACCCCCTCCCCATTTCTGAAGAAGAGTCCCAACCCGAAACGTCAGCTTTCCTGCTCCTCTGATGCTGCCTGGCCTTCTGTGTTCCTCCAGCTCCACACTGTGTTATCTCAGACTCCAGCATCAGCAGTTCTTACTATCTCTCAGGAAGGAGCAGTACATTTTGGGTGTGCTGTTCTTGTCCATTTCAGGGTAGGAAGACTCAAACTTTGTCATAAAGTCCTGGTGAGAACTAAATTGAAATAAGAGAGACTGTAAGTTAAAAACTGTATCTGGCATGATCTGTTTTTGCTACATCGGCAATTAAGAATTGGTGTGGGATGAAAATAAGTCTATTATTAACTGTCAAATATTTAAAATATTGAATAGAAAATTTGGAATGTAGCCTAAGTTTTTATTGAATGAAAATTGCCCATTTCACTCAAAACATTACAAATGTTATTTGTCCCCCATGCTTGAGATAACTGCGTCTAGCCAATTTGTTAATTATGAAAAAGGTGGAAAAAGTTACCAGTCACAAATCAGCAAAGTACACAGAAAAAACTAATCATATTATTTATTTATGTATCAAGGAGGCAATGGCCCAATGGTATTTTCACTGGACTGTTGATCCAGAGGTCCAGTAATGCTCTGGGGACCTGGCTTTGAATCCTGCCACAGCAGATGGTGGAAATGGAATTCAATAAAAATCTGGAATTAAGAGTCAAATGATGACTATGAATCCATTGTTGATTGTTGTGGAAAAACCCATCTAATGGCATTTAGGGAAGGACACTGCCATCCTTACCTGGTCTGGCCTACATGTGACTACAGACCCACAGCAATGTGGTTGACTTTTAATTGCCCTCTAGGCAATTAGGGATGGGCAATAAATGCTGCCTAACCAGAGACACCCTCATCCATTGAATGAATAAAAAAAAGTTATTTTAAACTACCATCATAAATCAACAGCTACCACTAAACATTACAATGGATTTGTCATAACTATATATGACTGAATCTCATTTTTTTTTTGGCTAGGTGTGCATTGCATCAAGTTTTTGGAGCATTTTTCACTGTGAGGCCTAATGAGTTTCCTAACAACTATCTCACCAAACTCACCTCATGAACTACCTCTCTCACCCTATGGCATATGGGCACACATCTGATTCCAGCCCACTCCTATCCTGTAGTGTTCTTAGAACAAGTCACTCCTGTTGAGATGTCTTGGAATTCACCCACATCCCTTGTATCCATGCCATCTTCAAAAGCCTATTGTTCATCTGGACAAGCTCTGTCAGTCAAAAGCCCTCTGCACTGTTTCTGACAGTTGCCCCAGACATAGCTGACAAAGATAAATTTGTGCCCTGCTTTGTGGGTTGGACCTGGAGGTCCTGCTGGATGGGGTCGTGCAGAGACGGGACTTCCTCTTTCTCCAGAAACAGCAGAGAAAGCCTTGATACCAGATCATGCCAGGTTTGAAGTTGCCATCCAGGTTAGAGCAGTCTTAGTCATCTGAAATTATGCCAGCTCTGTAGGAAGCAGATCAATATTCTTATCCATTCTGCAACATAGTGCCATCATCTTCTCTACAATATTTCATACTCACTCTATCTCTGATATTGTACCTACCTCTCATCAAGGCTTATGCTCGACCACTTTCACAATTGCCTGCAACATCTTCCCTCACTCACTGTCATCCACCCAACCACTGATAGCTCTAACCACTGATAGCACTGAAAGATGACAGCTAAAGAGACAAAATGACTTCAGTTGTAAATTCAATGGTTGTCTGGAGACAACATGTCTGGAACTGGTAGACTATAACACTGAAAAGTGTCAAGGAACTTCAAATAGAGAGAGAAGGTGACTTGAAATAATGAGGGGGCTGACTATTCCCCCACCCAGGCAGACAGCCAAGTTTTGCAGACAATTTTTGTGGTTTTCCCTTTCAGAAATATGCAAAAGAAGGGGATAAAAGTGAGCTTCGGCACTTTTCTATGTGTTATCGTAAGGCTCTTGTGGACTAGAGTGTGTTGAGTATCCAATGGAAGTCACACCTTGAGAACAGCTGGTAAGCTGCAAACCACTTGAAAAAGGATTCAGGACAAAGAAACTTCAATCAGCCTACTGAACTGGAATCTGAAAAATCGACTGTTCCACTTCCAACAACAGCATTACCAGTGCAACCCAATAATGGACATAGCATTATCTTGTTTGCTCTTCACAAACAATTCAAAGATTGAGTCATGCAACCTTTTAAGTTAACTTTTATCTTTTTGGACTGACCTCATATTTCTAATCTGTGTTATGCACGCTGCGTTAGCATTTCCTCTTGCAGGCAGAAATTAATAAAGTCACCATTTTGTTAATTCAAGAAATCCAGGATAAATTAGCTCTTTTTAAAACATAAGTTTGGTAGTCTGGGGAAAAAGGATCCTTTTAAAATTAGAGACAACAAGGTGCAGGGCTGGATGAACACAGCAGGTCAAGCAGCATCATAGGAGCAGAGAGGCTGACGTTTCGGGCCTAGACCCTTCATCAGAAAAGGGCTGACGTTTCGGGCCTAGACCCTTCATCAGAAAAGCGGCTGACGTTTCGGGCCTAGACCCTTCATCAGAAAAGGGCTGACGTTTAATTAACTCTGTTGCAGCTGAGGAGGTGGGTCAATAAAGAAGGAGAGCTATTACATTCCTTTCTCAACTGGGAGTTTAAATTATTTGGCGTATCCTGCTTGGAACCCTAATGAATTGAGGGACCTTTTATGGGGCCTAGTCATAAATATAATAAAATATTTTATTATTTGTCCAGTTAAATGTGCTTAGTATTTTCTTAGCTTGGTTTTGGGTTTGTTTTTTTTCCTGATGAAGCACTTTCTATAATTTTGTTTTTCCCAATGTATTTCAATTTACTGGGCAAGTACTAATGACATTCTGTTACCCCCCAAAACAAAAGTGAACTTACGTGAAAAGGATCTTTTTCTTGGATTTTATTTGTGCATTAGAAGTTAGTTCAGTACAGTGACTGAATTCAGAAAGATTTACATGCTAGATGTTACAAAATGACTAAATTCAAATTCTTTACTTCCTTAAAAGGAGTTAACTCATTTATCAAATTAACTAATTCCACCATTGGAGAGAAGAATTTGATACAAATATATTAAAACATAATTCATCACGGTAATTACAGGGTTTACATCAATGAAAGAACTAACCTTCGTTTATAAATTTCTTCCGCAGTTCCAGATCGTATCAATGCATTTCACAACCAATGAACTATTTTTGAAGTGGAGTCATTGTTGTAGTCAGGATTATGCAGGAAGGTTAGAAGATGAATGCAGTTCTGTCTAACTAAATTCATTTTATTTTCCCAGTGCCTATAACCTGGAATAGGGATAAATACTTTTATTAATCTCCTTTTTCTGTTTTTTGCAGAAATATAAGGAACATGAGAAAACAGTATCTGTTCAAGAAATAGATGGACTCCAGCTTGTCAAAAAACTGGCAAAGGATATGGAAAGAATGTTTCGCAATAAAGCTGAAGCAGTAAGAGTAAGTACATCTCCAAGATAGGTAGAACAATTTTTATGACAATGTGCATCCCATCATAACCCAGTTTGCTTTTCATTTACCATTATAAAGGTATTTTCGGTCATGAAAACCTTCAAAGGAAATTTTCTGAAATTAATAATTGTGACAAATAACCTTTACTTCAGTGCAAATGCACACAGAGAATCAGAGAATGGTTGTAATATAGGAGGAGGGCATTCCGCCCTGTGTATCCATACCAGCTCTTTGTAGGAGCTAGTCCTGGATTCCCAATCCCCTGATTTTACGTGCGAGCCCTGCATTTTTTTTTCTATTCAGATAATGATCCAATTTCCTTTGAAAGCTGCAAGTGAATCTGCTTATATCACACCCTCATTATAGATCCGGGCCACTCTCTGTCAAAATAAAGTTTTCTCATGTTGCCTTTGGCTATTTTGTCAAACACATGAAATGCGTGTTCTCAATCTTTCTGCTAATAGAAGCATTGTGTCCCTATCTACTCACTCCAACCTTTTGATGATTTTGAACACCCCTATAAAATCTCTTCTCTACCGTCAGTTTTCTAAGGAGAACTGTCTCAGCCTCTCCAATCTATGTAACTGAGGTCCTTCTTCTTTGGAATCTTGATCGTTCATCTTTTCTTTACCCTTTCTAATGCCTGCACATTCTTCTTAAAGGGCAGGTGCCCAGAATTCAATATGATACCTGAGTTAAGGATGACCCAGTGAATTATGAATTTCATGTAACTTGTGTGCTTTTCTACTGTAAGCTATTACTTTTAAAGATCGGGACCCACTGTATTTTGTTAACTGCTTTTCAAAATCCAGCTTCTTGTGCGTGTTGCACATATGGTTATCCAGGGCTGGAGACATTTCCTGGAAATTTCACATTGACCTGTGTGTGCTGAACTAGTTTGAGTGCTCTGTCATGCCTTCATTTATGACGCTATTAAATGATTTAACAGAATTAAACTTAAGAATTAAGTAAATAAGATGGTGCAGTGACAGCACACTGTGCACATGATTGATGAAGAGTGAATCTGCATTCTACTGATAAGAATGTAATCCTTCTGCTCGGAATTACCCAGAAGTTACATCCAAATATGAAAAATATTAATTTTATAAGGCAATTAATGCACATTCTAAGCTAATCAAAATATGCGTTGCGTGTCCTCTTCAGGGGCCTGGCAGTAAAGCCTGTCTTTTCTGGTGAGATGAAATGACTGCAACTATGAATGGGTACCCATTGCATGATTTCTTTTAGATTAACAAAGCTACTTGTAATACTGTACATGCTTTCAATTGGTCAGCATTACTGTGCAACTGCAATGGTACATCCTTTTGTAGCCTGCCCAATTGAAGGTCTCATGTAAGTCATCTGCAGAAGTTTTTATGTGCAGTCTCATCATGCCCTGTGCTGCGTGTCTGGACTATGCCAGGCATTTCCTCACAGTGGTTCATGAACTTTTGAATTTGTTCGATCGTAGCCTCCTTTTATATTTCACGTGTTTCAATTTAAAATATCCAGCAGGAGTTTTGGGCTTTAGTTAAGATTAAAGGTTAACTTATTACGGAATGCTATTAAGTAAAAGGCACGAAGTTATTCGCTAAAGTACACGGACAAAATGCTAATGAAGGGAAAGGATAAAAGACTCTTATAAAGATGAAAATAAGATCAGTATTGAAGATTGTAGCAAGACTGTTATTTGCTCGAAGGCTCCTTTTCCAAAGTAAAGGGATTGAAACGTTGAAGTCAGAGTTCAGCAGCTGCGATGCCTTCTGCCATCGAATAATTGGAGGTTGTTCTCAGAGGTGGACTGAGCAAAACAGGTCTTACAAGTAAATGAAGGCTCCTCTGCTTTGCTTTTATCGTGCTTTAGATTGTGTCTCTTGACAGCTGGGTTCAGTACTGCAGGCCTGGAATTCTTTCTCCTGTTTCTGTATTGAGAAGCAATGATTGCTTCAAAGTATCTCTCTCATGGTCTTTACACAAAATTGTTGCTCAAAACCAGACTTTTAAACGGATTAAAACTTAAAATGGTTGTTAAGTCAAAACTGTTATACCATTCTTCTACTTTAGATATTGGGTTGGCCTAGGTCTAGGCACAGATCCATCCATTATCTTTTAGTCAAAGCAATTAATGTCTGTCTCAACAGTTAGTTTGATAGCACTCATCCTGTCAAGTTGTTAGTAAAATAGGAAGAACCATTCACACCTGCAGGGAAGTGTGGTCAAGGAATTACTGTTTATCCCTGGAAATATTCATTGAATTTCAAAAGCTCTCTTGTAATGTTTTCTTGAGATAATCACATTCTGGTCTCAATGTCAGCTGAACTAGCAGGGGTAGTCATGTGACTTCTGTAAGCCATTTCATTGGATTCTCTGCGTTTATTTTAAATGCAGGTTAGTCTTCTTTGAAAAATATATACTATAACTACACATTTATGATACCTGACTGCAGTGCATTCATGGTCGGTGTCTCACCTTGTGTGGATCCCACCAATAAGATACAGCCAATGTATCTGAACTGATGCTGCCACTCCAAAACAAAGTGATGGGGCTGTGCCTTCTTCATCAGACCATCACCTCTTCTTGGTGTTCATCCACATACTAGCTAGACTGCTGTTTTCTGAAAGCAAAACAACACAAAAGTCAAGTTGTGAAGGTAATGTAAAAAAGCAAGAGGTATATGTTTATACCATCTGCAGCTTGTAAATCAGAAGAAATCTTGGAATGAACAGCAAATAGGATCTGCCAAGAGTGGATTTGATATGAGTATACCACCATTTTCAAAGGTTTTGTCCCTCCTGTTGACAAAGGACTCAGCAGTGGTCAACACTGACTCCTTTATGGGGTAAGGACATTCAGTTAGCTATGCTGCTTCTATTGTGCAAGGTTATGCACCTTGTCCTCCACTAGAGACGGATGTATGTGAATGTGTGCAGTCTGTTGCTTGATGTAACTATTATGATTGAATAGCTGGCAGTGTGTGCATTTGGATGATTTGAGAAATAGTTGAAGCTACTGGTATGGATGGTGGGATATATATGACTTGAAGATGCAATTGCTGATCTTGATCACTCACGCAAACTCATTTACCTTCCAGCTGCACTGCATGTGGATGCAGTGGAGACTTAGTCTTAAATTCCAGTGTTGACTACCAAGGCTACTGGCTCCCATTGTCTTCTTACTTTGTGTGTGGAGGGCCTCCTGAGAACCCAGGATACCTCTCCTCTTTTCTATTACCTCCTGGAAGACCTTCACAGTGCAGCATTTAAGCACTTTGGATCCTTTTCTCTCCCATGTTGTGTTATTCTTCTTTATTTCCCGGTCAGATTTACTTGCAGCACAATCATCAGCACTAATCCAGCCTCAAAGGGCCTCCTATGGTGCAAACTAGCTTGAGGCAATGCAGCCTAGCATTAAGTATTGTTTGCGAGTTGCAATAATGGGCCTTTACTGCTGAAACATCCGATGAGCAGTATGGTTGCCGCTGGCTGCATAAACAGACAACATGAAGATTATGTACTGCCTGCAGTTCAAACAAAGGACACAGAATAATCATGCACCTATTTTCAGAGGCTACCCTATTAAGCCCCCTATTTGCAAATGTTATCAAGTTAACACCTGGGGAAGCCAGTGTCCTAGGAAGCAATGGCCAGAAGTATCATTGCTAGACTATTAATCCAGAAACTCAACTAATGTTCTGGGGACCCGGGTTTGAATCCGGCTGCAGCAGATGGTAGAATTTAATTTGACAAATCTGGAATTATGAATCTACTGATGATGACGCTTGTCGGAAAACTCCTCTGGCTCACTAATGTCCTTCAGAAAAGGAAACCTGCCATCCTCACCTGGTCTGGGCTACATGTGACTGCAGAGCTACTGCAATGAGGTTGACCCTCAACTGCCCTCTGAAGTGGTCTAGCAAGTTGTATCAATCACTACAATGTCTCAACAAAGAAATGAAAACAGACAGACTCTCTGGCATTGACCTAGGCACTGGAAAAGACAATGGCAGAAACGGACTTGCCAATCCCTCCTTACTAACATTTGGAGGCAAGCATCAAAATTGAGAGAGCTATCTCACAGACTAGTCAAGCAATAGTCTGACATAATCATACTCACGGAATCATAGCTTACAATGTCCCAGAACATCACCATCATCATCAGTGTATATGTCCTGTCCCACTGATAGGGTAGACCCAGCAGAGGTGGCAGCATAGTGGTATATGGTCAGGAAGCAATCCTCAACATTGACTCCGGACCCCATGGAGTCTCTTGGCATCAGGTTAAACATGGGCAAGGAAATGTCCTTGCTGATTACCACATACCATCCTCCTGCAGCTGATGAATCAATACTCCTTTGTATTGAACAATACTTGGAGGAAACACTGAGGGTGGCAAGGGTGCAAAATGTACTCTGGGTAGTGGATTTCAATGTCTAACAGCAAGAGTAACTCAGCAGCAACTTTATTGATCGAGTTGATCAGGTCCTAAGGGACACAGCTGTTAGACTGGTGGTGAGGAAACCAACAAGAGGGAAAACATATTTGACCTCATCCTTACCGATCTGCCAGCTACAGATATTTCTGTCCATGATAGTATCATCGGTAAGAGTGACCACTGCACAGTCCTTGTGGAGACAAAGTCCTCCCTTCACATTGAGAATACTCTGCATTGTGTTTTGTAGCACTATCACCATGCTAATGGGACAAACTTCAAATAGATCTAGCAACTCAAGATTGGGCGTCTATGCGGCGCTGAGAGCCATCAACAGCAGAATTGTACTTCAGCACAATCTGTAACCTCATGGCCCGGCATATCCCCTACTGAACCGTTACCATCAAGCCAGGGGATCAACCCTGGTTCAATTAAGATGCAGGCGGGCATGCAAGGAGCATCACCAGGCATACTTAAAAATGAGGTGTCAACCTCCTAAAGCAACCAAGCAGGACTCCTTGTATCCCAAACAGCACAGGCAGCAAGCAATAGACAGAGGTAAGCAATTCCACAGTCAACAAATCAGGTACAAGTTCTGCAGTCCCTGCCACATCCAGTCGTGAATGATGGTGGACAATTAAACAACTCATTGGAGAAGGAGGCTCCACAAATATCTCCATTGTTAATGATGGAAGAGGCCAACACATCAGTGCAAACGATAAGGCTGAAGCATTTTCAGCAGTCTTCAGCCAGAAGTGCCAAGTAGACGATTCATCTCGGCCTCCTCCAGTGGTCCCTAACATTACAGATACCAGTCTCCAGCCAATTTGATTCACTCTACGTGATATCAAGAAACGGCTGGTAACGTTGGATACTGCAAGTGCTACAGGCCCTGACAACATTCTGGCAATAGTACTAAATATTTGTGCTGCAGAACTAGCCAAGATCTTTCAGTACAGTTATGACATTGGCATCTATTGACAATGTAGAAAATTGCCCAGGTATATCCTGCGCAGAAAACAGGATAAATCCAAATCGGCCAATTACTGCCCTATCAGTCTACTCTTGATCATCAGTAAAGTGATGGAAGGTGTCATCAACAGTGCTATCAAGCAGTAGCTTCTCAGTGATGCCCAGTTTGGCTTCTGCCAGGGCCACTCAGCTCCTGGCCTCATTACAGACTTGATTCAAACATGGACAAAGAAGCTGAATTCCAGAGGTGAGGTGAGAATAACAACACTTGACATCATCCCGCATTTGGCTGAATGTGCATTATCTAGCCTTAGAAAAACTGGAATCAGTGGGTATCAAAGTGCAAACTTTCCGCTGGTTGGAGTCATACCTGACACATTGGAAGATGGCTCTGGTTATTGGAGATCAGACATTTCAGCTTCAGGACATCTCTGTGGGAGTTCCTTAGGGTAGTGTCCTGGGCCCAGATATCTTGGCAGTGCACCATCAATGACGTTCCCTCCATCATAAAGTCAGAAGTGCGGACGTTTGCTGATAATTACACAATGTTAAGCACTACGCGCAACTCCTTGGGCACTGCAGCAATCCGTGTTCAAATGCCACAAGATCTGGACAATATCCAGGTTTGGGCTGATAAGTGGTAAATAACATTCACACCACACAAGTGCCAGGTAACGACAATCTCCAATAAGTGGCAATCTAACCACCACACTTTGACAATCAATGGTGTTACTATCACTGAATTCCTGCGCAATCAACATCTTTGGGGTTACCATTGACCAGAAACTCAGCTGGACTTGCTACATAAATACAGTGGCTACAAGAGGTCAGAGGCTAGGAATACTGCAGCAAGTAACTCAGTTCCTGAGTCCCCAAAGCCTGTCCACCATCTACAAGGCACAAGTCAGGAGTGTGATGGAATACTCCCCACTTGCCTGGATGAGTGCAGCTCTAACAACACTAAAGAAGCTTGACACCATCCAGGACAAAGCAGCCCGCTTGATTGCCACTCCCTCCACCACTGACACTCAGTAGCAGCAGTGTGTAGTATCTCCTAGATGCACTACAGAAATTCAACAAAAGATCCTCAGAGACCACCTTCCAAATCCACAACCACTTCCATCTACAAGGACAAGGGTGACAGATACATGGAAACACTACCACTTGCAAGTTCCCCTCCAAGCCACTCACCACCTAGACTTGTTAATATATCGCTGTTCCTTCACTGTCACTGTGTCAGAATCCTGGAATTCTCTCACTTAGGGCATTGAGGGTCTACCTACAGCACATGGACTGCAGCGGTTCAAGAAGGCAGCTCACCACCACCTTCTCAAGGGCAACTAGGGATGGGCAGCAAATATTGGCCAGCTAGCGATGCCCATGACCTATGATTAAAGACATAATAAAAAAGCTAATGCAATCTGACAGTGAACCTCGTGTAGCACAGGGTCAAGGATATGTATATAACCTGCATGGGACAATAGATTTCCATGTCATTGGAACCAAAATATCACCTACATGAGATCTCATATGCAAGGTCATGGAAATATTTCAAAAATATTTTAAAAATTCTCTTGTCCTATGAGAGTTTGCTCGTCACCTGATCGAGAGCCCTTGTTTAGTCCAGGTGAGGATATGATAGGCCAGTATGTCTCATTCACTTGATATGTTGGCTTCCAAATGTATACCAGATGTTTCTCAGGCATTGAAAACTCACAGCATTGGGTATGTAAGCCTTTCGCCTTGGTGGCTTTGTATCATTGGCTCTTTTTAGGAAGGGTGGCTACTGGATACTCCCATGTAAAATTTTTGGACTGGTTTGCAGTACTTCTGTCAAATCCCTAAAATTTCAGGTCCTATAAATGCAGGCTTTCACATTGAAATGATTATTGCATTTTTAACCAATGGAGAATGTTCGTCAGAGGCAGTAAGAAAAGCAAAGTCAAAGTCAGAGAGATAAAGGGGTTTCCATTCTCACAGAGCTAGGTTAGAACTCAGGACCAGGAGCAAAGTTGTAAAATAGCATGTTGGGTTGGCGTTACAGTCACCAAGTTACCTTGCTATAGCCATGGTTAGTACAGCTAAGGTTTGGAGCCTTTGGACAGCTAAATGGGGAAAACTTATATCACCAGTGAACTTTCCTGATGAAGTCTCAAGCCTGGCAAAGAACTAGAAGTAGTTTCCCAGCATCTTACTTGGGGAACAGCAGTGCCTCATCTCACTCACCCAAAACGACGCGATCATCTGAGCTGTAGACACAGGCTAGCTGTGGCCATGCATGTTTTTAAGAGGATTTTTCACAAAGCTGCAGAGAGCCTTTCAATTCTGAAATGGATTTTTGGTCTCTGATGTACCTCAGCTTCATCAGCTTCTTCCAATTTGACATTGCTATCAGCCCTCATCTTAGTCTTCCAGCCTTCCCCATCTGTATTTGCATGGAACTACAGAAAGTGGCTTCTTAATTTAAAATGACACCCAAACAGACAAATAAAATTGCATAAATAAAAGCAGAAAGCACTGTGGATGCTGTAAATCAGGAACAAAAATGGAAGTTGCTGGAAAAGCTGAGCAGGTCTGGCAGCATCAGTGAAGAAAAAATCAGAGTTAACATTTCGGGTCTGGTGACCCTTCCTCAGAAGTGATGGTAGAACATAGAACATAGAACATAGAACATTGCCGCGCAGTACAGGCCCTTCGGCCCTCGATGTTGCGCCGACCTGTGAAACCAATCTGAAGCCCATCTAACCTAAACTATTCCATTATCATCCATATGTTTATCCAGTGACCATTTAAATGCCCTTAAAGTGGGCGAGTCTACTATTTTTGCAGGCAGGGCATTCCACGCCCTTACTACTCTCTGAGTAAAGAACCTACCTCTGACATCTGTCCTATATCTATCACCCCTCAATTTAAAGCTATGTCCCCTCGTGCTAGCCATCACCATCCGAGGAAAAAGGCTCCCACTGTCCACCCTATCTAATCCTCTGATCACCTTGTATGTCTCTATCAAGTCACCTCTTAACCTTCTTCTCTCTAACGAAAACAGCCTCAAGACCCTCAGCCTTTCCTCATAAGACCTTCGCTCCATACCAGGCAACATCCTGGTAAATCTCCTCTGCACCCTTTCCAATGCTTCCACATCCTTCCTATAATGCGGTGACCAGAACTGTACACAATACTCCAAGTGCGGCCGCACCAGAGTTTTGTACAGCTGCAACATGACCTCATGGCTCCGAAACTCAATCCCTCTACCAATAAAACCTAGCATACTGTACCCCTTCTTAACAACGCTATCAACCTGGGTGGCAACTTTCAGTGATCTATGCACATGGACACCGAGATCTTTCTCCTCATCCACACTACCAAGAATCTTACCATTAGCCCAGTACTTTGTATTCCTGTTACTCCTTCCAAAGTGAATCACCTCACACTTTTCCGCATTAAACTCCATTTGCCACCTCTCAGCCCAGCTCTGCAGCTTATCTATGTCCCTCTGTAACCTGCAACATCCTTCCGCACTATCCACAACTCCACCAACTTTGGTGTCATCCGCAAATTTACTAACCCATCCTTCTACGCCCTCATCCAGGTCATTTATAAAAATGACAAACAGCAGTGGCCCCAAAACAGATTCTTGAGGTACACCACTAGTAACTGAACTCCAGGATGAACATTTCCCATCAACCACCACCCTCTGTCTTCTTATAGCTAGCCAATTTCTGATCCAAACCGCTAAATCACCCTCAATCCCATGCCTCCGTATTTTCTGCAATAGCCTACCATGGGGAACCTTATCAAACGCTTTACTGAAATCCATATACACCACATCAACTGCTTTACCCTCATCCATCTGTTTGGTCACCTTCTCAAAGAACTCAATAAGGTTTGTGAGGCACGACCTACCCTTCACAAAACCGTGTTGACTATCCCTAATCAAATTATTCCTTTCTAGATGATTATAAATCCTATCTCTTATAATCCTTTCCAACACTTTACCCACAACCGAAGTAAGGCTCACTGGTCTATAATTACCAGGGTTGTCTCTACTCCCCTTCTTGAACAAGGGACAACATTTGCTAGTCTCCAGTCTTCTGGCACTATTCCTGAAGACAATGACGACATAAAGATCAAAGCCAAAGGCTCTGCAATCTCCTCTCTAGCTTCCCAGAGAATCCTAGGATAAATCCCATCCGGCCCAGGGGACTTATCTATTTTCACACCTTCCAGAATTGCTAACACCTCCTCCTTATGAACCTCAATCCCGTCTAGTCTAATAGACTGTATCTCAGTATTCTCCTCGACTACATTGTCTTTTTCCTGTGTGAATACTGACGAAAAATATTCATTTAGCACCTCTCCTATCTCTTCGGACTCCACGCACAACTTCCCACTACTGTCCTTGACCAGCCCCAATCTTACTCTAGTCATTCTTTTATTCCTGACATACCTATAGAAAGCTTTAGGGTTTTCCTTGATCCTACCTGCTAAAGACTTCTCATGTCCCCTCCTGGCTCTTCTTAGCTCTCTCTTTAGGACCTTCCTGGCTAACTTGTAACTCTCAAGCGCCCTAACTGAGCCTTCACGCCTCATCTCTACATAAGCCTCCTTCTTCCTCTTGACAAGAGATTCAACTTCTTTAGTAAACCACGGTTCCCTCGCTCGACCACTTCCTCCCTGCCTGACAGGTACATACTTCTCAAGGACACGCAGTAGCTGTTCCTTGAACAAGCTCCACATTTCAATTGTGCCCAGCCCCTGCAGTTTCCTTCTCCATCCTATGCATCCTAAATCTTGCCTCATCGCCTCATAATTGCCTTTCCCCCAGCTATAACTCTTGCCCTGCGGTATATACCGATCCCTTTCCATCGCTAAAGTAAACATAACCGAATTGTGGTCACTATCACCAAAGTGCTCACCTACCTCCAAATCTAACACCTGGCCTGGTTCATTACCCAGTACCAAATCCAATGTGGCCTCGCCTCTTGTTGGCCTATCTACATACTGTGTCAGGAAACCCTCCTGCACACATTGGACAAAAACTGACCCATCTGAAGTACTCGAACTATAGCGTTTCCAGTCAATATTAGGAAAATATCAGTTTATATGCAGAAGATAGGGAGGTGGAGGGGTTAAGAAGTAAACAATAGGTGGGGATAGGACCCAAAGAGAGAGAAGAGCAGTTGGGTAGACAAAGGAGTTGATAATGATCTGACTAGGAGGGTGAATAGCTGTTAATGGGGACTGTTAGTGACCAACAAGAGGTAATGTGTAATGGCAGACTATGTGATAGCAAGGACTGGTGTGTGGGATAGGGGGCTAGGATATGGGAGAGTTTAGGGTCCAAAATTATTGTACTCAGTATTGAGTCCGGAGGGCTGCAGCGTCCCCAAGTGGAAAATGAGGTGTTGTTCTTCCAGCTTGTGCTGAGCTTCGCTGGAACACTACAGCAAGTCAGAGACAGACATGTTGGCCAGGGAACAGGGTGATGTGTTAAAGTGGCAGGCAACTGGAAGCTCAGGGTCTTTTTTGTGAACAGAACGTATACGTTCTGTGAAGCGGTCACCCAGCCTACGCTTTGTTTCCCGAATATAGAGGAGACCACATTGTGAGCAGCGAATGCAGGAGATACCTCTGACGATTTACGCCAGTTTCAAAATTTCCGGTTTACAGGCTCCAGCCCCCTCCTCTTTACCTTGGACGTACAATCCCTTTATGCGTCCATCCCGCACAAGGATGGTCTCAAGGCTGTCTGCTTCTTTCTGGAGCAACGTCCTGAACCATTCTCACCCTCCTCTGCTTGGCCAAACTCATCCTTCACCCTCAACAATTTCTCTTTTAACTCCTCTCATTTTCTTCAGGTCAGAGGGGTGGTCATGGGCATCTGCATGGGCCCTAGTAGTGCCTGTCTCTTTGTGGGTACAGGGAACATTCCTTGTTCCAGTCCTATGCTGGACCCCATCCTCAACTCTTTCTCTGATATATCGATGATATCATTGGTGCTGCATCATTCTCTTGTTTGGAATTGGAAAAGTTCATTGATTTTGCTTCCAATTTCCATCCTGCCCTCATTTTCACCTGCTCTATCTCTGACTCCTCCCTTCCCTTCCTCAACAACTCTGTTTCCATTTCTGGGGATTAATATCCACTGGCCATTAATATCCACTATAAACCCACTGACTCCCACAGCTACATGGACTATACATTCTCACACCCTGTTTTCTGTAAAGACTCCATCCCATTCTCTCAGTTCTTTCATCTCCGTCACATATGTTCAGAAGAGACCAACTTCGACAAGGGAGCCTCTGAAATGTCCACCTTCTTCCTCAAGTGAGGATTCCCCAGAACCATTGTCGACAGGGTCTGACCCATCTCTCACACTTCTGCCCTCACCCCCTCTCTTCCCTCCCGCAACAGCCCTTGTCCTTACCTACCATCCCACCAGCATCCACATCCAGAAGATCATCAGCCACCATTTCCACCACCTCCAGCAAGATGCTACCACCAGACACATGTTCCCCTCCCCTCCCTTGTCCACCTTCTGCAGGGACTGTTCCCTCCAGGACACTATGTTTCACTCTTCCTTCATTCCCAACACCACCCTCCACAGCCAACGCACCTTCCCCTGCAACTGCTGAGGTGCACCCCACCCCCGACCTCATCCCAAGACCAGCCCTCCCCTCATCCCCGCCTCCTTGACCTGTCTGTCTTCTCTCCCACCTATCCGCCCCTCCCTTCTCACTGGCCAACCACCACCCCACTTCCTCCCTACACTTACCTTTACTAGCTTCATCCCCGCCTCCTTGACCTGTCCGTCTTCTCTCCCACCTATCCACTCCACTATCCACCTTCTATCACCGACCCCCCTTTCTATTTCTCTCGGAGCCCCCTTTCCCTTTGCCATTTCTGAGTAAGGGTCCAGACCCAAAACATCAGCTTTCCTGCTCCTCTGATGCTGCCTGGCCTGCTGTGTTCCTCCAGCTCCACACCTTGTTATCTCATACTCCAGCATCAGCAGTTCCTACTATCTCTGAGGTGCAACACCTGCCCCTTTACCTCCTCCCTCCCCAATATCCAAGGATCCAAAGACACTTTCCAGGTGAAGCAGCTCTTCATCTGCACTTCCCATAATCTAGTCTCCTGCATTCGCTGCTCACAATGTGGTCTCCTCTACATTGGGGAAATTGAGTGTAGACTGGGTGACCGCTTCACAGAACATCTACATTCTGCTCGCAAAAAAGACCATAAACTTCCAGTTTCGTGACACTTTAACACATTACCCTGTTCCCTGGTCAAAATCTCTGTCTCTGGCTTGTGTTCATCCAGCTCTACACCTTGTTATCTCAGATTCTCCAGCATCTGCAGATTCTCCAGCATCCCTGGTCAAAATCTCTGTCTCTGGCTTGTGTTCATCCAGCTCTACACCTTGTTATCTCAGATTCTCCAGCATCTGCAGTTCCTACTATCTCTGCTCTTCTCTCTCTTTGGGATGTATCCCCACCTATTGTTTACTTCTTACTCCCTTCCCCTCCCTATCTTCTGCATAAAAAACAACTTTTTCCTAGTTACCATCAGTTCTGAGGAAGGGTGACCAGACCTGAAACGTTAACTCTGGTTTTTCTTCACAAATGCTGCCAGACCTGCTGAGCTTTTCCAGCAACTTCTTTTTTTGTTTTTGAATAAAGTGGCGTAACTGTGGTTATAGTGATATAAAGCACCAATTTAATAACATACTTATATTTTTCCATTCATAGGCCTTAGATTATTTATGATTTCTCTTAGAGGAAATTAAAACACATCTGAAACATTTAAACTTATCAGACTACTCACATCACCGGTACATTTTATAGGCAGTGTCGTCTGTTGAGAAGCTAGTTGTTGTAATTAATTGTTTGCATTTTGAGCTGTTTACATAAACTCAGTATCTACATGATTAGTTTGCAGTTTTTACAACCTCTGAGAGAGAAAAACCAGGCGTTGTTTACAACCAGCTGTTGATTTGCTGGAACATATCCCGTGTTATTGGTGAAGACCAATTTCATCCCTGGTATTGTTTTTCAAGTTTGTAGTATTTCCTTAGCACCAAATATAAATCACAGCTCATTTGCTTCATCCTGAATGCTGAGAAAGTCACAGGACAAGTTAAACATTTCACACCTTTGGACAGCTAATTGTTTAAAAGTACAATACACCACTTTATTACCTTTTCCATTCTCTCCCTAAAAATGACAATTATTTTTCTTCCTTTGCATCACAGCCTTTCATTCTGACTGCTTTTTTGCAAGTTAGTTGTGTCACATTGTTAAGTTTTGAGTCACCTACATTTTCTAGTTTTAGGTTCTTTTCTTGGACATTTATCTTTCTCACATGCGTTGCTCATTTTCATTTCTCAGCAACCTGACTAACTCTGAAAGCACTTCGGAAAATGTACTGAACATGCCAACTGTGTGGAGATTTGGTTGAACAAACACAAATTGACTTCTGAGCTTGTCAGCATCAAGCCATATCACTAAATCCTATCAACATACTATATGGCAGCTGTATTAAATGTACACAGTTCATATAGTCAGAGAATATAAAAATAAATTGCTTAGTAGGATGGTAACTTTATCAGAAATTAAGAGAAAATGAAATTGGTGAGATTTTCTGCCCGCAGTAATTGCTCAGAAGAAAATGTCCCATTGTTTCAAATTCATTTTAAATATATAGCGAAGCATATGTTCTTTATGAAAATAATTTCTAGTCACAGTTTGTGTTTTACTGTAATGTTATATATGACCATTAAAGAAAATTAAACAGTGGCATTATGACAAAGTGGAATAAAATTAAGCTTGCTAATAGAAATCAAAACATAAGAGGATAAGGTTGTTTGGAAGAAGTGCCAAATGAAATACATGGATATCTATTCAGTAAACATTGACATCTTCTAGTTTGTAATGTTTCAAATATTAAACATTTGAATTAACAACATAAGTAGACCATGCAGTTTCTTGAACCTCTTCCACCATTCAATCAGAAAATGGCTGATCTGATTCCTCCATATTTCCGTCGAACCCTGATAACGTCTCAACACCATGCTTATCAAGGATCTATCTACCTCTGCCTTAAACATATTCAAAAACTCTATTCCACTGTCTTTTGAGGAAGAGAGTTCCAAAGACTCAATAACATCTGAGAAAAAAAGATTGTCCTTTTTCTTAAATGGGTGTCCCATTATTTTAAAATAATGACCCCTAATTCTAAATTCTCCCACAACATAGACTCATAGATTAATACAATGCAGAAACAGCCCCTTCAGCCCACCATATCTATGTTGAATCACAAACACCAAACCATATTAATCCCATTTACCTGCACTTGATCCATGGCTTACTATGAACCAGTATTTTAAGTGCTGATCCAGATGCTTCTTAAATATTGTGAAAGTACCTGCCTCCACCATCTCTCTTGCAGCATATTCCATATATCTACTTACAACCCTCTAGTTGAATTTTTTTCTTTCAGATCTCCTCTAAACTATTTGCTCCTCACCTTAAATTTCTGCCGTCTGGTGTTAGACATCTGTCATGAGGAAGAGATTCTCACGACCTACTCCATCTATGCCTCTCATAATTTTGTATGTCTCAATCGGATTTCCCCCTCAGCTTCCCCTGCTCCAAAGAAAACAAACTCAGCCTATCCAGTCTCTCCTCATAATTGAGACTTTTCATTCTAGGCAACATTGCATCCTTCTCATACTGCGGCGACCAGAATTGCACACAGTATTCCATCTGTGGTCCAATTGATCTTTTATAAAGTTGTAACAAGGCTTCATTGCTTCCATTTTCGTTGTCCCAGCTCATGAAGGCAGGCATCCTCTATGTCGCCTTCACCACCCTGTCTACCTGTGTCGACACCTTCAGGGATCTATGGACTTGTACACTTGGTTCCGTTGTCCCTTTATTGTTCAGTACTCCCTAGGAACCTACCATTCATTGTGTATATTCTTCCCTTATTAGACCTCCCAAAATGCATTACCTTGCACTTATCAGGAATAAGTTCCATCTGCCATTGCTGTGCCCATTTTACCAGCGGATCAATATCATACTGTAGCCTGAGATCATCCTTCTCAGAAACAATAACACCACCAATATTAGGGTTATCTGCAAATTTACTAATTAAATCTTTTACATTCACATCCAATTCATTAATGTACATAACAAACAGCAAGGGTCCCAGCACTGAATTCTGTGTCCAATTATAAAAACAACCCTTCACCATCACTCTTTGCCTCCTATTTGTAAACCTATTTTGGATCCAGTTCGCCAATTGCCTTGGACCCCATGGGCTCTTTCCTTTCTGACTAGCCTTCCATGTGGGTCCTTGTCAAAGGCCTTACTTAAGTCCATGTAAACCACATAAACTGCATATTTAGTCACCTTTTCAAAACAAACTCAATTAAATTAGTCAGGCAGGATCTCCCTGTAACAAATCCATGGCGAACATCCCTGATCAATCCCTGACTTTCCAAGGGTTGATTGATCCTGTTGTTCAGAATTTTATCCAATAATTTCCCACCAACTGACATCAGACTAACTGGTCTGAAATTACCTGGCCTATCCCTGCTGTTCTTCTTGAACAAAGAAACCACATTAGCTATCCTCCAGTCTCTGGCGCTTCACATTTAAGTACTTCCTTCCATGGCCCCAGCAACCTCCTCCCTTGCCTCCCATAGCAGTCATTGGATACATTGCTTCAGGCCCTGGGGATTTATGCACCTGTAGACCCGCTAAAACATCTTATTCCACCTTCTTATTAATCTTAATGTGTTCTAGAATGTCACCATCTCAAGTGAAAGCCACAATACAATGACTTTCTCCTCTGTGAATACAGATTTATTCATTTAAAACCTCACTCACCTCCTCTGGCTGTGCCTTTGGCCTCTAATAGGTCCCACTCTTTCCCTGGTAATCTTCGTACTCCAAATATACTTATAAAAAGCTTTGGGGATTTTGTTGATTCCATCTGCCAAAGATTTTTCATGGTCCCACTGTGCCCTCTTATTTTCCTTTTTAAGCAACCTCTTATATTCTCTGTAATTTTGAAGGACCTCCCCTGTTTTTAATGCACTGTACCTGACATATGCTTCCTTTTTCTTAATCAAACTCTCAATCTGCCTTGGCATCAAGGGTTCTCTGTGTGTCAAGGGACCCTTTCCACTTTAACCCTGTCAGGACTTGTCAGGATCTTATGTGCTTCAATCAAGTCACCTTTTAACAGTCTGAATTCCAGTGGAATAAAACTAATCTGTCCAACCTTTGCTCAAAAGGCAGCCTGCCCACCCAGGTACGGATCTAATTATTGTCTCTGAACTGCCTCCATGCATTTATGCCCTCCTTTAAATCAGGAGACCAGTGCTGAATACAGTACGCCAGAGATAGTAGGAACTGCAGATGCTGGAGAATCTGAGATAACAAGGTGTAGAGCTGGCTGAACACAGCAGGGTCTAGGCCCGAAACGTCAGCCTTCCTGCTCCTCTGATGCTGCTTGGCCTGCTGTGTTCATCCAGCCCTACACCTTGTTATCACAGTACGCCAGATGTGGTCTCAACAATGTACTATATACTGAAGCATAACCTCCCTCTTTTTGTATTCAACTCCTCTCGCAATAAACAACAACATTGTAGCTTTCCTATTTACTTGCTGTACCTGCATACTAACCTGCAATTCATCAACTAGAACATCCAGATCTAAATTAGAAGGTTGGCTGATAAGATCAAATTATGTGACAGTGAAGATAATAACACTGAAAGATCATCAGAAGGAACTAATTGATATACAAGTATGCAACTAGAAATGAATGTGGATTAATATAAATGTAGTTTTTATTCATCCATGGAATGGGGGCTTTGCTGACTGGGCTAGCATCCCTAGTAGCCCTTCGGAATGTGGTGACAAACTGCCTTCTTGAAGTGCTGCAGTTTATTTCTATAGGTGCACCTACAATGCGGTTAGGGAGGAAATCCAGGATATTAATCCAACAACAGAGAAACAGTGATACATTTACAAGTCAGGTTCGTGAATGGCTCGGAGGGGAACTTGAAGGTGGTGGTGTTCCCATGTAACTACTGCCCTTACCCTTCTAGGTGATTGTTGCAGGGGGTTTGGAAGGTGCTGTCTAAGTAGCCTTCATATGGCAGTGCCCCTTGTAGATAGAGACTGCTGCTACTAATTAAATGTTTGTGGATGTGGTGTCAGTTAAGTGGGATGCTTTGTCCTGGATAGTGTCATGCTTTTTGAGTGTTGTTGGAGCTACGCACATCCAGGCGAGTATGGATATTTCTATCACACACCTGACTTGTGCCTGTAGATGGTGGAAAGGCTTTGGAGATTGAAGAGGTGAGTTACAAGCTGCAAAATTCCTAGCTCCTGCCTTGCCTTTGTAGCCACAGAATTTAAATGGCTAGTCCAGTTGAGATTTTAGTCAATGGAAGTGCCGAAGATTTTGATAGTGGTGAAATTCAGTAACGGTAATGCCACTGAATGGCAAGAGGTGATGGTTAGATTCTCTCGCTGGAGATCACTATTACCTGTCATTATTGTGGTACAAATGTTACTCGCCACCTTTCAACTCCAGCCTGGGTAGGTCGAAGTCTTGCTGCATTCATGACTGCTTCAGTATCTGACAAATTGTGAACATTGTGCAATCATCAGTAAACATTCCACTTTTGACATTGTAATGGAGGGCAGGTCAATGATGAAGCAGCTGAAGATGGTTAGGCCTAGCACACAACTTTAAGGAACTCCTGCAGAGATGTTCTTGTGCTGAGATGATTGACCTTCAACAACTACAACCATCCTTTGTTTGCCAGGTATGACTCTAACCAGTGGAGAGATTTTCTGAATTCTCATTGACTCTAGTTTTGCTAAGGATCCTTCATGCCACACTCAGGTAAGTGAGGCCTTGATGTCAAGGGCAATCCCTTTCACCTCACCTCTGGAGTTTAGCTCTTTTGTCTATGTTTGGACCAATTCTGTAATGAGATCAGGAACTGAGTAGCCTGACGGAATCCAAAATGAATGTCAGTGAGTAAGTTATTGCCAAATAAATGCCACATAATAGCACTGTTGATGACCTCTGCCATCATTTGATTGAGAATCAAAAGTAAACTGCAGGGCCGGTAATTGGCCTGGTTGGATTAGTCCTGTTTTTTGATGACTTGGGCATTATTCCACATTTTTTGTAGATGCAAAGTTGTAGCTATACTGGAAGAGCTTGGCTAGGGGCACAACAGGTTCTGGCACATCCATCTTCAGAACTACTGCTGGAATGTTGTCAGGGTCGATAGCCTTTGAAGTATCTAGTACCTTCAGCTGTGTTTTAACATCATGTGAAATGACTTGAAATAGCCAAAGTCTGTCATTTGTGATGCTGGGAACCTCTGGAGAAGCGGAGCTTGTAAATTACAATCTTCAGCCAGAAGTGTTGAAAGTATGATTCCATGATTCCATTAAATTTCGTCAGGGTTTATAAGTAATTTTAATTATTACTTCTGAAAATGTTATGAACTTGTGTGGATAAGTTATAAAGAAGCAAAACACAATAATATGAAGTGTAAAATATTCAGAATCTTATTTGCTGATATAAAAATTACAACATAATATTTCAAAAGAATAATTATTTGCATGTGTAACAGAGATCAAAAATAATTTCAATTTACAAGGCCAAGAAGTGTGATTATCTCATTTTTAGAATAAACATAAATTGATGTAAAAATGTTGGGTGCAAAAAGCCTTTTATTCAGAACAGCCTTTTGACTGCTTTTCCTATGCCAGATGTTCATTATTGTTTTTGAATGAAAAGTAATTGCCACTGTACAGTAATTCAATTCCAATATGTACATGCTTCAGTTCGCTGATGTGCTATAGATGTCTTGGTCGAAGAATTTTGTCATGAAACCTCAGCATGAAACAGTCACATCCTATTATTTTTTGCATGCTATTTGCATTAATGTATGGTTTCCTGCATTGATTTAATGCTTTCTTGATATTATAAATGGACTTTAGTTTTTTAAAAATTCTGTATTGTGCTGACCAACCTTTGAATTCAATGGTCGCAAACAAGAAAACTATCTATTGGCAAAAAATTGTGTTTCTTCCCTATATGTGCTAGTAGATATCATTGGGTAATTTTATTTTAGTGTAGTGGTCAAATATATCTTTAGCTAGGTATAGCCATGACAGACATGGTCACCCTGCACGGAATATTGTTATTTTGATAAACAAGAGAAAATGCTCTTGGGCTTTTTTTTTAAATTTTAATTAAATGCAGTTGATTGGAGACATGAAGTTCAGAAGGATCAATTTTTTCAAATATAAGGCAAAGGAATTTCGATTTTAAACTTTATGAATATTAATAGGAATTTCTACAACTTACATAGGAACATATAAAATAGGAGCAGAAATAGGCCATTTGACCCTTTGAGCCACCTCTGCCATTCGATATGATTGTGGCAGATCATCCAGCTCAGTACACTGTTCCTGTTTTCACTCATACCCTTGATCCCTTTTGTCCGAGGAATTACATCCAATTCCTTCTTGAAAATATTCAATGTTTTTGCTTCAATTACTTTGTGGCAGAGAATTCCACAGGCTCACTACCCTCAGTGTGATGAAATTTCTCCTCAACTCAGTCTTAATTGGTCTATCCTATATCCTTAGGCTTTCCCTTTGTCATAAGGTGAGAAGCGGTGATGTTTGCTGATGATTGCACAATGTTCAGCACTATTTGCAATTCCTCTCATACTAAAGTAGTCCATGACCAAATGTAACAAGATCTGGACAATATCCAGGCTTGGATTGAAAAACGGCAAGCAATATTTGTGCCACTCAAATGCCAGGCAATGACCATCACCAATAAAATACAATTTAACCACTGCCTTTTGACAGTCAATAGTGCTACCATCACTGAATCCCCCTATCAAACCCCTGGGGGTTACCATGGACCAGAAACTGAACTGGACTCGCTCTATAATTACAGTGACTACAAGAGCAGATCAGACGCTATGAATATTGCAGCGAGTAACTAATCTCCTGACTCCCCAAATTCTGCCCATAATGCAGAAGTCAGGAATATGAAGAAAACACTTGCCTGGATGAGTATAATTCCAACAACATCCAGGACAAAGCAGCCCGCATGATTGGCATCACATCCGCAAACCTTCAATCACTCAAGCACTGACGGTCAGTAGCTGCAGTGTATACTACCTATTAGATGCACTACAGAAATTCACTGAAGATTCTTAGACAGCACCTTACAAACCATGGTCACTTACATCTAGGAGGACAAAGGCAATGTGTACATAATAACTCTACCATCTGCAAGTTCCCTGTTCATACTGATTTTCTTCAATTCCACCGTCTCACTCAATCCTGTGATCCCCAACATTTTTGGATCATTATTTGTGTTGTCCTTTGCAAAGACAGAACCATAATATGTAGTTAATTGATCTGCCATCTCCTTGTTCCCCTTTAGATTTTTCCATGTTTCTGACCTTAAGAGACCTACTCTTGTCTTCACTGACATTTTATCTTCATATACCTATAGAAGCTTTTACAGTCAGTTTGTATGTTCCCTGCAAGTGCACTCTGTACTCTATTTTCCTTCTCCTTAAAAATCCCCTTGCCCTCCTTTGTTGAAACTTGAACTATTATTCTGTAACAGAGTCAAATCATATTCTAGTAATTTCATTGTAATATAAGAGAACCTTTCTGCTGACATGTACTGTTAGAAAGTGCAGGAATGATTCAGTAATTCAATAGTAAACAGGAAGTATGCTGTCCAGTATTGCTGGGCTGTGCCAGTAATAATTTACATACTTGCAGGCTTCAATGAGGGAGTGAAAGTCATGTAAATGAGGTGGAATTTACTGAAATAACTCCACAGGGATTGGTATCTCATCACCAAGTCACTCTTTACTTATCTGTGGAGATTCCTTGACACTGATTCAGCTTCCTTAGAGCCAGCTCTTAGAGTGAACAGAACCTCTGACACTCCTGTTTTTCTATGACAGCCTAGGCTCCCTGATGGGACCAGATTAACAGCCCCAATCAGCGAATTCGTATTCTATGAGGTTCACCTGGTGATTTTGTTACAATCATTACATTTCTCCCCCTCTGAGTCCAAGGACATAGGCTGGTTCTTTTTTTTTTGTAGCTCTTCCTGGAGTGTTTTAGCACTGGATAAGGTTAGTCTAATTGTGCCTCTGATATGGGTGATGTGTAATGCACAGTAGCTTGCCTCTTGCACTCGGAGTGTCTCAGAAGAAATCCATTCTCCTCTTCAGGTGGTAAAGGTGGTGACATTTGCCATATCCATCTCAGATTCCAAGGTATCTTCAATGCTTGATGGAGATGGAGAACCCATGGGTTCTGGAATGGTTGGGTAGGCAGATGAGAAGCCAGGCACATTTTACTCCCACACTGAGAATTTGCAGCTTTCATATGGTCCATGTGCTTGTTCAGGACCATCGCACCTACCCGAACTTTATATATCATTACACCTGACCTAACGTTGACATCCACATTGAGCCCTTGAAAGGACCTGCAGAATCGACGTGTAATTGAATCCAGGGTTTACCTGGCCATTCCCATGAATGTGTTGGGGTGCTGCTGGTGATAATGCTTGTCCTTGTTGGCGCTCTGGGCACTGCCCACCAATGCAGCTATGTCTGCATCCAAGCCTGCCACCAGACTTAACTTCTCACCAACGTCTTCATTTTGGACACCACTGGATGACTCTGGTGGAGTTCAGCCAGTATCTGGCAGTGATCTTTGCTAGGGACAATCACCCCTGCTCTCCATAATAATATGTCATCCTGTACTGTGAGCTGGCCTGTCCAGTCCTGGTATTCAATTCTGGTTGTGACGGCCCTTTAGATTCGCCCATCAACACCAGCTATTTCAGTTTTGCTGGGACCAGATCTATCTGCGTCTAAAGTCTGATGTTATCAGCTGCGACTGGAAGTGTGTCCAGAAAATTTGAAACCAATATGGATGCTTCCAGTGGCAGTATGACCAGTGGTGGGAGGTGGCTGAATGCATCCACATTCGCTACTTGGCCTCTCAGAAAGTGTTCCAACTTGTAATTGTACAAATGTATAAATTGACTCACTAAATTTGACCAGAGGCTTTAATCAGCATGGCTTTGTCCTCTCTAAGTTGACCTAGCAGGGGTTTGTGGTCTGTTATTATTATAAATTTACGTTTGTAAAGGTACTGGTGGGATTTCCTGAGTCCAAATGTGACCGCCAAACCTTCCTTCTCTATCTAGGCATATTTACACTCTGCATTAGCCAAAGTCCTGGATGCATATGCTGTTGGGCAATCACCCCATTGAGCCACCTATGAGCTAATACCACCTCAGTGCCATATGTGGAGGCATCGCATGTCAATACCAGATCTCACTTGGGATCACAGTGTACCAACGTCTTAGAGGATGATGATAACAAGGCGTAGAGCTGGATGAACACAGCAGGCCAGGCAGCATCAGAGGAGCAGGAAAGCTGATGTTTCGGGTCTGGATCCTTCTTCAGAAAAATACTGTTTCTTCACTTCCCTGAAGTCTATGGCTTGGCTACGTGACCTTTTCTAAGACTGACCCTTTTTTAAGAGTTGATGCAAAGGTGCGAGGATGGAGACCAGCTTCTGTATGAACTTTCCAAAATAATTCATCAGTCCAAGGAAAGACCCAAGCTCTGGTACAGACAAGGGAGCTGGGCCACCTTTGTCTGCCCTCACTTTTCTTCAACTTTATCTCTTGGTCTTGTTGACTCTATAGCTCAAGTTGATCACTTGGGATGTCTGGAATGCATATTTTTCCCTTCTAAGGCATACGCCTAGCTGGGAGACATCCAAGGACAATGTCCAAGTTCTCTAAGTGCTCCTTATTGGTCTTCCCTGTTATTAGCATGATAAATGGCGACCTGGGGTAGACCTTATAAAATATTCTCCATCGTCTGCTGAAAAATTACACAGGCTGACCATACCCAAAATAGTGGTTTCATATATTGGTACAAACTCATATGGGTGTTAATTGTAGCATACGTCTGGGAATCCTCCTCTGACTGCAATTTCAAATACGCATGGTTCATGTCCAGCTTCTTGAGGGATGGTTCCCCCTGCCAGTTTTGCAAATAAGTCCTCTATGTGAAGGATTGGGTATTTATCCAGCTGTGAAAAGTGGTTTACTGTACAGGTTAAAATCCCCACAAAGGTGAACCGATTCGACAGGCTTCACAGGTGTTGCCTATTCCTCAAACTGTGCTGGTTTGACAATTCATTCGCTTTCCAGCCTTTGGTTTTCTGTGAGGCAAACTGAGCAGACCTTGCAGAATCGTGGAATTACTTCCTTGTCAACATGCAAGGTGTTCTTGGCTCCTTTGATAGTCCCTAGACCTTCCTGAAAAACTTTTGTGTATTTAATTAGGACTTCACTCAGGGAGCAGAACCTCTGACACTCCTTTTCATATCTATCAGCCAGGGCTCCCTGATTGGATCAGATTGACCGCCCCAATCAGGGAACTCATATTCTATGACAACCACCTGGCTAACCTCATTACAATCGCTACACTTACCTCTCCTGTGTTTTCCATGATTTGTTCCTGAGATGTGATATTTTCAATCAGCACCATTATAAAATGACACAGTTCCCAAAATGAGTTCTTAGCTTTCAGAATGGAATGCTTTTAGCATTTTTACATCTAATTGCTTAGAGACTGTGAGTTGCTTTCAATATTTTCCCTTTCTTTTAGTTTGCTTTTGCTGTAATGAGTTAGATGCATTTTTTACATATTGAAGTTCAATTCTATAGTTTACTTCAGTGTTTTCTTTGCCATTTACCGTTGAAAGAAGTTTCGTTGCAACAATCTTTGCAGTTGATTGTCTGGGGAAGGAGGTGTGCTTGCCTCATGGTGGTCTACTTTGCTGTTATCCAAGACAGCAAGTATATTGACACAGTGTGTGTCTGCAAAACAAAAAAATCAATTTAGATGGCATTCTTCTTCCATCCCCCAGATAATGGAAGCATTTTTCTTCCTGGAGAGCTGTTGTTTAATGTTATTTTTTAAAGCTGTTGGTTAGCTTTGGTGAGATTTCTATTGGAATCTAAAATATCTAAAGGGCAACTATTTCAATGAATATTCAAATCAACCCAGTCTGAATACTTCTGCATGAGAGAAAATCGTTACACTTAGAGTCATGCAGTGGAATCTTCCAAAGCCCCTGAATAATGTAGGCCAGGACAACAGTGCAGCACTTGAGGGACAGTTCTAGATTACAGCATGTGAAGTGGTATGCTCACATGAAGAGTCCACTCTTTCAGACAAAATAATACTCTTTATGTGTGGGGGCAATCGTTTATCATTTTCGTTGCTCATCTGTGATTTGGATGAGAATGGAAGGCAATAAAGTCAGTGCATCTCAGATTGAGTTCGAGGCCCAGTCTGTCAATATAGATAACCCTCCAATTCTTAAAAAAAAAACCCCTGAAAGAACTGTGGATGCTGGAAATCAGAAACAAAAATCAGAAATTGCTAGAAAAGCTCAGCAGGTCTAGCAGCACCTGTGGAGAGACATCAGAGTTAACATTTCAGGACCAGTGACCCTTCCTCAGAGACTTGAAACCTCCCTTATTCCCACCCAACGATTTTTTAAAGTCTTCATCTTCCCACTTTACTCCCGTAGCCCCAGGCCTATGTCAAACATCATTTTGCAATGCCCCTCCTCCACTGTGATGGAGATCATCGATGACACCCCCATACTTCCTGCAATATCCTATCCTTTTTAATGCTTCATCATCTTCCACCCTTAAATGCTGATCTGTCCTCTCCCCTTTACAATTATTGCCCCCCTCAGCCAGCATGCTACCTCCAGTCACAAGAATTAACATCTCCTGAAGAGGCAGAGACCATTAGCTCCACTGTCACCATCTCTAAGGAGGCAGTCCACTCAATCCTTAGAGGGTTTATTGGTAAGGCTTTCACCTATACCCTCCACCAGGCCAGAGACTTTATCTCAGGAGCACAATTTCATGAGCAAATCACTGATTTGTCTCCACAGCAAGTTGTGAAAGAAACATTCCATCTCTCTGGCATTCAGAGGACTGCTGGGGACCAGGCACCTACTCAGTCCAAGGCAAACAGCTGCATGAAGCATTTTTCCTGTGTCTCAGGTTCAATGCTGTCCTACAGAATGCTCAAGCATTTCAAGGAAATTTTACAGTGTACTCAGACTCTGAATCATTCTGAAAGTTAACTGATGGTGGAAGGTCAACGGGAGATTCCTCAGGTTTCCTCAATCTGCTGCCTCTCATGAGAGACTTTACAACACAACATTTGGATGTGATATACTGATGACAGCATTCTGAGGGACTTAACCTCAGTGCCATGTGATGTTAGATCGCTGTCTCACTGACTATTGTTTCTTCCTAATCGTCACTAGGACTGTAATGCATGGCATCAGCTGATGTTTACAAATATTCAATCAAATGAATAATTAAACATTTATTCAGCACAGAAAAGATTAAGGATTGCAAAAATAATAAGGTTCTCATATCCTTTACACTAATCTGGAGCTCTTTGCCATAATACCATTAAAAATCTTGCACTATTAAACAAAGTCCAAACCCAACTCATTCATCCCGGAAACTGGGTTCAATTAGGTTTTCTCATTATTCTATGGTGTTCTCTTGGGTCACCCTCATGGATAATATGCTGATTTTCATCCTTTTCCTCATTCTCACCTTCACCTTTGTCCTCAGAAGATTGCTGTTGATCACCATTTCTGGTGCATCTATGACATACCCCCTTTGTTGGCCCCAGTTGAGAAGGGTATAGCATGCCCAGCACTAATGTAGCATATTCTTTCTGGGCTACACTGCCAGGCTCCATTGGAGTGATCTAGGCATGAAACCTCATTTTCAGAAGGCCTATGGTCTGTTCTATTATGGCCCTGGTGGATGTATGAGCAGTATCATATCTCCATTTTGAGCCAGTCTTACAGTTTTACAAAGGTGTCATGAATCATTTCAGAGGGGCTGGTTCCTGGCTCCTAGCAGCCCTCTGTATGGCCCAAGGACCTTGGAAGGATGTTGGAACCTGTGAGTTGTCTGGTATGTATGCATCATGGCAGATCCCAGTATATCTGGCACAAGCCTGCAGGAGTTTGCATCGGGTATAATGTATAACTTGATGTTGAAGCAGTGGAAGCTTTTTCCATTGACAAACTCTATAGAATGATAGGGCACTCACAAAGCAATGCTGGAGGAGGTCTGAATTACTGGTTTGCAATGTAGAAAGATGCCAAAATCATGGGTTCAATTGCTGTATGGTTGAAGTCATAATAAAGGCCCCACCTTCTCAACTTGCCCCTCACCTGAGGTATGGTGAGCCTCAGGTTAAACTATTACCAGTCATCACTCTGTAATGAGAGAGCAGCTCTATGACCCTCTAAGATTATGGCAACTTTCATACACCTGGGATAAGCCAGAGATGGGTGGAGATTCCCATTCTCATGCATGCAAGGACATTGTAGTGAGGCCACATTAAATGAAAGCCAGGACAAACAATCAGCAAGATATAACTGCCAGGCACCCACTCAGGTTTGTACGTTGTGAATTTGCACTGTCTAGAACTTCAAGCACAGAGTGGAGAATTGGAAATGGCATGCATGTAAGGCAAGTAGGGCTGATAATGAGATGAAAATCCATGGAAATAAGGTCATCAATGTTCAATAGCAACATTATAACGTTGTCATTTAAGATGGAAAATTGGAAGAAACATTTCTCAATGTTCAGATTCTAATTGTTTTCATTCACAGCGTATTTTGCCAACTTTCTTGTCATTGCCTACACCTCCTCAAGGAGAGGATAATTCCGCCAATAGCTACAGATACCATTAATTTGATGTACCTGGTCTGTGCAATACATTGCTCATTGCTGTTGCTTTATTACTTTCAATACCTTTGTTTAGATTTAGTTTTACTTTTGGTTAAAGAAGGCACCATTTGAACACTAATTTTTGTAAATGTCAACTGTTCCCTTCTGTACTTTCACTTTTAATATTTGTTTTTGTCTTTCTTTTTCATTTCTGTTACTTCGATATTTTAATTCTGCTACTAATTTATCAGGTTTGACCCAACAACTGTTGCTATCACTGACATTGGATTGGGTTGTAATTTGTAAATAATGGGCTGAATTTTCCCAAAATTTAACTTGTCAATTTTGGGGATTTTCATGGAGGGTTTCCTCCAGGAGCCCTAGCTATTTTGTTCTCATGCAATTGTACGCTGCCCACTTCATTAAATTATGCACCATGCCTCCATAGTGCTGGTCTTATGCTGTCTTGCCCTCAGCAGCAGCAAAATAATTGCTGATGCCAGCTCCTTTTGGCATTCACTCTGTGGGTGTTATATTTAAACCCCAACAGCACACTGTTTGAAATGCTGTCCTTAAGTAGTCACCTGGGTCAAGGAGTTGCACTGTCTGGGGAAATGCACAGCAATAAAGCAAGAATGTTATTGACCCGCTGTACTCTGCAACATCTTCCCTCTGTTACCTCACATTCACTCTAAATCTGCCATCGCACCCACCTCCCTATCAAGGCTTATGATCCACTGCTCTCAATATCATGTGCAGCATCTTCCCTCAATGGCTCTCATCCATGGCAAACACCCAAACTATTAGTTTTTCCTACCTGCTTTGCTTGCTATTCTCACACCCAGGACACCTCATTATCTTTTCTGACTGCTGATAGACCAGCTCCCTGAATGACCATGGTGCCCCTTGACTGTTCATTGCTGCCCAGAATGACAGGCTGCCTATGTAGCTGTCCGAGTGAAAACTCCAGGCAAGGCACAGATGCTGTGAGCATTCAAGTAAATGTGAGATGGCTGTCTGTCCTTACATATAAAGTAGCCTGACATCAACATTGCATGTATGGTGTCATTGAGCTCCAAAATTCAGGACTGAAGTGGTGAACTGTATTATAAGTGAGTTGGAGATGTGTGATGATGATGTGCTGTGGCTGTCCATATGTGCGATCTGAGATGTTGGTGATTATTGCCCAAAATGGATGGTGGCAAGCTGCAGAAAACCAGGTACCTGCTCTGATATCACTGTCTTAAGTTCTCTCCACTACCTGGGAATATAGCAACCCGCATATAAATGAGGCAAGATTAGACAAGACTGAGATGGCAATGCTTACATAAAGGCCCCTCAGCACTCACCAGTGAGATTCTCATCAAGTCATTAAACTTTAGAAAATTGGACTTCCTGTTCTTGAAGTCGGGAATCTATTTTGCCATTAGTGCCATATTTTCCAAATTGACCTGCCATTGCCCATGTCATTCAAGGCTGGGAAAATAATGTTTATGTTTTTTTTCCAATGTTTTGGTTCTGTGGATATTCCATAAATCACTGTGACATGATCTGATGTCATCTTTATTTTATTAAAGTTTGTTTTGTGATTTTTGAAAGAACATTCAGATGATTGCTCCGGTATCCCTAATATGTGGTATGATGATAACCTTCCAGAACCACTGCTGTTTGCGCACTGTGTATGCCTGTCACAATCTGAAGTTGATCCAGCTGAAACATTAATTGTTGCTGTTGGCCCACTGCTTATGACACAATGGGAGAACAATGACTTTGTGATGTTACATGCAAATAAACACTCAAAATTGGTTGCGGTAATGACCAACTGCTTTTATTTCCCAGATTCCCTACAATATTCCGTCAAAACCTAAGAAAAGCACCACAAGAGAAGGCTTGCAGTGTAATTACTATAATCTGCTGACTCACATCAGGGGGCCACCTAGTGTTCTGTTAATGATGTTCAAGTTCCGTGCATATCATGTGATGGGGGCAAATGTGCTAAGCTGACATTTCCGCTCAACATTTTGAGCACTTCAAGGGATGTTTGATGCTTCAGTGCAATTCTGAAAAGCATCTCCTGTAATTTTGTAAATTTACTTTGAAATCGTAAACTTCCTGTAATTGTGAAAGTATCTTTAACCACTTGCAGTCACAGATTAAGAGAGTGCAATTTTTCCTTTCTTTCAATGAGACAGGTGGCAGCAAACACACCACTCACACATCTGAGGAACCAAGACCTATCGCCTGTCAAACGGCTCATTAAGAGCTAACTGGTGAACACGGGTGAATTTCTTGGCTTATCATAGCCTCAACACTGGCCTCCAGCTTCCCTGAAGCTGTTGGGCAATCAGGGACTGGTATCCTCTACATCCTAAAGTTGATGCCTATCCCTTTAGGAAAGAAGGTAAGTAGATTTTATCCTTTTGTCATGGGGTGGGATTTGTAGGGAGAGAGGGTGGGTGAGGTCAGAGGCAAGGGCAAGTGGGTGGTTTTTAGGTACAATCCCTTTGCTCTTCATCTGTAATTCCTCTTGCCCCTAGATTGGGGAATTGGGAAGACCCTCCAACTCAGCTTTCAGGTCACCCTGGTTTCCCATTCGGGAAAGTAACAAACTTTCTTGCCCGCTGTGAAGGCAGGTAATTGAAGAGATGGCAGTTGAGGCCCTAAACAGCCATTAATTAACCACTTAACAGCCTTAATTGGTGATGGTTCAAGAAAGTCTCCATAGGACCTTCTTGCCCAGAATTTAATTGGTGAGAAGATTGTGGCTTAGTGGAAAAGTCACTGCCCCCTAAAGGCCAGGCTAATGCTCCAGGAACATGGATTCAATTTTCACCATGGCAGTTGGTGCAATTTGAATTCAACTAATAAATCTGGAATTGAAAAATTATCTCAGCAATAGTGACCATGTAACTATCATTGATTGTTCTAAATGCTCATCTGGTTCGTGTATGATATCAAGAAACAGTTGAAGGCACTGGATACTGCAAAGGCTAGGGGACTTGACAGCATTCTGGCAGTAGTACTGAAGAGATGTGGGTCAGAAGTAGCCATACCTTTAGCCAAGCTGTTCCAGTATAGCTAAAACATTGGTATCTATCTGACAATGTAGAGAATTGCTCAGGTATGTCCAGTACATAAACAAAATGAAGGACAAATCCAACCTACTACCCCATCAGTCTACTTTTGATGATCAGTAAAGTGATGGAAGGTGTCATAAATAGTGCTATCAAGCAGCACCTGCTCAGCAATAACCTGCTCAGTGACACCCAGTTTGGGTTCTGCCAGGGCCACCCAGCTTCTGACCTCATTACAGACTTGGTTCAAACATGGACAAAAGAGCTGAATTCCAGGGGTGAGGTGAGAGTGACAGCCTTGATATCAAGGCTGTATTTGATCTTGTGTGGCCTCAAGTAGCCCTAGCAAAACTGGAGTCAATGGGAATCAGTGTGCAAACTCCCCGCTGGTTGGAGTCAGACATGGCACATTGAAATGTGGTTGTGTTTCTTGGAGATCAATCATCTCAGCTCTGGGACATTTCTGCAGGAGTCCCTCAGGGTTGTGTCTTAGCCCCAACCATCTTCAGCTGCTTCATGAATGTCCTTCCCTCATCATAAGGTGAAAAGTTGGAATGTTTGCCAATGATTGCACAATGTTCAGTATCATGTGCAACTCCTCAGATGCTGAAACAGTCCATGTTCAAATGTAAGAAGATCTGGACAATATCTAGGAATGGGCTGACAAGTAGCAAGGAACATTTGCGCTACACAAATGCCAGGCAATGACCATCACCAATAAGAGACAATCTAACCACTGCCCCTTGACATTCAATGGTGTTACCATCACTGAGACCCCACTATCAACATCCTGGGGGTTACCATTGACCAGAAATTCACTGGACTCACCATTTAAATGCAATGGCTGCAAGAGCATGTCAGAGACTAGGAATACTGCGGTGAGTAACTCAACTGCAAGGCGCAAGTCAGGAGTGTGATGGAATATTCCCCACTTGCCTGGATGAGTGCAACTCCAACAACTCAAGAAGCTTGACACCATCCAGGACATAGCAGCCCCCTTGATTGGCACCACATCCACGAACAACCATTCCTTCCACCAACAATGCTCAGTAGCAGCAATTCGTACTGCCTACAAGATACATTGCAGAAATTCACCAAATATCCTGTTGTAGATAAACCACCACAAGTTACCTTTAGTTCGGCTACTAATGAAGACATCTCACAAACAATCAAGTACTGAAACAATAATCCAAACTTTATTGCATGTAGCAAATAAATAACAGACCCCTCAAGTAAGCAAGTATAAACCTGTGGCCCGGCTTAGCTATTACCCGATCAATGGTGAAATCTGGCCAGGACTTCAACCAATGGTGGTCTGTCTCTGAAAGTTTCCAGTGTTCCATCCTCCTGCAGTGTTGTTCTTTAAAGTTCTGCTGTGGAGTTGTTCTGGTGTTCAATTCTTCTACAGATTTTCATCCTTCAGTCTCTGAGGTGATATATTGATGATATCCTTACATCCTTTCATTTAAGTTACTGTGGTCTGCAGCTGGCTTCTTAAGCAAAAGTAATTTCTTTGTTTCTTGTTATATTTGGCATTTACTGTATGTTCAAAGACACAGTTTTTCTGTTGTCAACCCCTTAAATTCTTCCGCAGGATAATCCCTGTCTTTCGTGGCAATAAACTATCTGGTTTATCAAGCGGGTGTCGGGGAATTTTGTCTATGTAATCTTGGCAAGACATGGCTATTTGCTTGAGTCTCTGTGTAACAGTTTGTCTTTATTCCAGACAGAATTATTGCTGTGTGTAGTAGCTTATCTTTTGTTGATTGATTTGGTCCATGAATAGTTATTAAAGTTCTGAAGTCGATAATATCACATTCCTTAGACAGCACCTTTTAAACACATGACCACTTCCATCTAGAAGTACAAAGGCAGCACTACCTTCAAGTTCCCTCTGAAACACTTACCATCTTCACTTGGAAATATATCACTGCTCTTTCACTGCTGCTGGGTCAAAATCCCAGCATTCACTCCCTGAGGTCTTCTTCTAGCACATGGACTGCAGCAGTTCAAGAAGGTAGCTCATCACCAATTTCTCAAGGGCAACTGGGGATGGGAAGTAAATGCTGGCCCAGCCAGCAAATGCCTTGGCCCACGAGTGAATAAAAATAATTGTTTCCAGGCCAGCTATCTACCTTCCTTTCCTGGTCAGGCTGCAGTTGACTGCAGAACCACAGCGATGTGATTGACACCTAACAGCCCTCTGAAAAGGTCTAGCAGGTCAATCACTTCAAGGCAAATTAGGATGGGCAGCAAATGCCAGCCTTACTACCGTCACCTACATCCCCGGAATGAATAAAAGAAAAAAAGCTGATGAGAAGGTGGTGAATATCTTTCAAGGGCCACCTTGCCCAACTATTTCCCCTTCTTGTCACATCTCTCACCACCTCCAGGAAGGGAAAAATTGCATCCATAAAATGGTAATAGCACCGAAGCAAGTTCATTGTGGCTGTGTAGGCTGTCTGCAAGAGCCTAGCTTCCTAACTGTGCTTCCCCATTCTTTCCCTGTGGTTCTGCAATTGTTTTCTCTTCAGATAATTATCAAATTCACTTTGAAAGCATTAACTGAATCTGCTACCACCACACGCTTGAGCAGTGCATTCTAAACCCTAGCCCCAGCTATGTCATTCACCTTAAGTAGGTGCTCTCATATTGTCAACACTTCCATCAGTGAGGACAATTTCCCCTATTTAATCTGTCCAGACCCTTCTTGATTTTGAACGTCTCCATCAAATCTCCATTCATTGTTCTAAGGAGAACAGCCCCAGCTTCTCCAATCAACCCAGGTAACCGTGTAGTCCCTCATTCCATTCTCATATAATTTTTCTGCATTCTTTCTGATACCTTCACATCCTTCCTACAGTGTGGTGCCTAGAATTGGCACAGTACTCCAAATGAGACCAAACCAATGTTTTCTAAAAATTCACCAAAGTATATTTGTGTTTTTTCACTCTGTTCCTATATGTAAATCTTAGGATCCCAATAAGCCTAATTAACCTCTCTCACAATAACCCTTATTAACTCACCCTGCCACCTTCAATGATTTATACATATATAACCACAGTTCTGTTGTGGTACTGGCTGGTCCCTTTGGTCCCTCCTCCTGGTTTTGACGCTGACATCTAGAGAATGTTAGTCCACTTCTTCTGGGACAGAAAGACACCGTGGGTCACGGCACAGGTTCTGAATCTCCATATTGAGGAGGGTGGTTAGTTGCTGGTGTGCAGTATGCACTGGCGCTCGCAATGCCTTTCGGGAGAGGTGGGCATCGCGGGGTGTGCAGTGCTTTATTTTTTCCTCGAACTCTATTTTGATTTGATCCTTACCCTCCCCCTCACTTTTTCATTCACATAGGCATTGCCTCCAGAGGGGCTGTGCTTGCTATTGGTTCTTTAGTCACTTGAGTGTTTTTTGTCCTGGTGGTGGACTATCAATAAAGTTATTTACATGAAACAAAATAACCACAGCTCCCTTTGTTCTTGCATACCCTTCAGGATTACATCCTTTATTTTGTATTGCCTTTCCTTTCTCTTCTTATCAAAACTACTTCACATTTCTGAAAGACAATAAAGACTTGTATTTACATAATCCTTTTTACAACTTTTAGACAGCTCAAAGCATTTTGCAGCCAATGAATTACTTTTTGAACAGTGACAGTTGTAATATTGGAGATATGGAAACGAATTTATCCACAGCAAATTCCCATTAACACTATTGAGATCATGACCTGCTCATCTATGTTTTGTATGATGTTGATTCACAGATAAGCAGTGACCAGGACACCAGAGATAGGTTCCTTGTTTTGCCTCAGAATAGTGCATGGGATCTTTTACATTCAACTTGAAGAAGTATATGGGTCATTGGTTTAATGAATTGCTGCATTACCTTTGATCTGCTATGTGTCGACCTATATCATCAGCCTTACTATGACCTCTTGAATCCATTACGGTCCTCTTCACAGTTCACAATAGTATTGTATCATTTGCAAATTTTGAAACTGAGCTGTCCATACCAAAGATCAAGATCATTAATGTTGTTAAAGCAAAGCTGTGGTCTTAGTACCGACCCCTAGGAAATGCCACTATTTGCCTTCTTTCCCTCTGAGGAACAACCATTCACCATTAAAAACTGAAAGAACTCGAGCTACTGTAAATCAGGAACAAAAACAAAGTTGCTGGAGAAGCTCAGCAGGTCTGGCAGCATCTGTGAAGGAAAAAACAGAGTCAATGTTTTGGGTCCGGTGACCCTTCCTCAAAATTGATGGTGGCTGGGAAAACGTCAGTTTATATGCAGAAAATAGGGAGGGGGATGGGGTAGGGAGTAAACGATAGGATAGAGCCTAAAGAGAGAGAAGAGCAGTTGGACAGACAAAGAGTTAATAACGATCTGGCTAGAATGGTGAATAGCAGTTAATAGGGACTATTAGTGACTAACAACAGGTGATGTGTAGTGACAGGCTATGTAATAACAAGGCCTGGTGTGTGGGGTAGGAGGCTGGGATATGGGAGAGTTTAGGCCCTGAAATTATTGAACTTGATGTTGAGTTGGGAGGGTTGCAAGGTCCCAAGCGGAAAATGAGGTGTTGTTCTTCCAGCTTGCAATGAGCTTTGCTGGAACAATGTAGCAAGCCAGAGACAGAGATGTTGGCCAGGGAACAGGGTGGTGCGTTAAGGTGGCAGGCAACAGGTAGTTCAGAGTCTTTTTTGCGAGCAGAACGTAGATGTTCTGTGAAGCGGTCACCCAGTCTACGCTTTGTTTCCCCAGTGTAGAGGAGACCACATTGTGAGCAGCGAATGCAGTAGACTAGATTCTGGGAAGTGCAGGTGAAACGTTGCTTCACCTGGAAGGTATGTTTGGGCCCTTGGATACTGGGGAGGGAGGAGGTAAATGGGCAGGTGTTGCATCTTCGTCAGTTATAGGGGAAGGTGCCGTAGGGCTGTGGGGTGTGAACGAAGTGTGGACCAGGGTGTCCTGGAGGGAACGGTTCCTGCGGAAGGCAGACAAGAGAGGGGAGGGGAATATGTGTCTGGTGGTGGCATCTTGCTGGAGGTGGTCGAAATGGTGCCTGATGATCTTCTGGATGTGGATGCTGGTTGGATGGTAGGTAAGGACAAGGGGAACCCTATCGCTGTCGTGGGAGGGAAGAGAAGGGGTGAGGGCGGAAGTGCGGGAGATGGGTCGGACCTGGTTGAGGCCCTGCCGACAAAGGATCTGGCAAATCCTCGGTTGAGGATTTTGGGGGCTCCCTTGTTGAAGTTGGCCTCATCTGAATGTATGAGACGGAGACGGAGGAACTGAGAGAATGGGATGGAGTCTTTACAGGAAGTGGGGTGTGAGGATGTATAGGGGGTGGGTATTCTTTTTTTTATTATTGTTCATGGGATACGGGCATCATTGGCGACACCAGCATTTATTGCTCTACCTTGAAAAACCATCTTCTTGTACTGCTGCAGTCTGTGGGAGAAGGGAGTTGTGGAGGGGTAGTAGGTGCAGCCAAAGTGCTATTAGAAAGGGAGTTCCATGATTTTAACCCAGTGACGGTGAAGAACAACAATATAGTTCCAATGGTGAAATAACATACAGGATTTTGAAGCCAAATACCAAACTATTACCTCATCATTTCAAGCGTTTATTTGCACATAAAATGTAATACACAAATTGCAGCTGTAACATCAGTTTGTAAATTCCCAGGATTATTTTAGGCAGTTAACTGTCTCCTCAACGTTACTTGCAATAGATTTTTGAGAGAATTAGCGCTTCCCCTTTTCGTTGGCTGATCTGATGTGTGGAGATAAAGCTCACATCTTAGCCCACACACTGAAAACAAAACAATTCATGTAAAGCAGTGAGTTTTATTACTGTCAAAACTGCTCAGTAGCCCACAATTAACCTTACATGAACAACAATTTCTATGTTTGATGCTTTGTAGGGTAGCACTGTGATGCTAAAAATACCTTTCTCAATCCATGAGATTGATGCTAACGAGATATAGTGTCGCACAGAAAGCAACTCCTTGGTACAGAAAAAATCAAACTGAAATAGATATTGAGAATATAAAACACAAACAAAGAAACAGACTCAAAAGTGGATCTGTTATTTTGGTGGAAACCATTTCTATAATGCATCTCTCCAGGTAGCGCACAAACAATAAGTACCGCTGAATTGGAAGAGAATAGTAAATAAATAAATTCAAAAACTCATCTGAATTACATCTGGAGAATGCATTATGCAGAGATAATTATTTTAATGACAGTAATCATGGAAATAAAAGCTATTTGGTCAAACCAAGTTCAATAAAAGCAGTTCCACCTTTCACATTTTGTTAATCTTTTCCATTTTGATGCATTTTATTTACACGTGGTGAACAATTGGTTGGGTCTTACATTTTATTAGTTTTAAGTGTGTCTGGTTGTTAAAATTGTTTAGAGCACTAAATATTAAATTTTGGAGTCCTAAGTTGTAACATATGTTCCTAAATAAAGTAGGAAGAGATTGATACAATTTTACAGAATGGCACAGTGAAATAGCATTAAAAAAAAGCCTTTGAAATAGTTTCAATTTGGGGAGGCAGTGGCATCATGTTAGTGTCGCTAGACTTGCAGTCTAGAACCCCAGGCTAATGTTCCTGGACATAGGTTTAAATACTTCCATAGAAGATGATGAAATTTGGATTCAATAAAATCTGCAATGAAAAGCTATTTTACTAGTGACCGTGTAACCATTGTTGATTATCGTAAAAAAAAACCCCATATGGGGTTTGCTACTGGCTTTGGGGGAAGGGAAATCTGACATCCTTACCTGGTTCAGTATACATATGACTCCAGACTCATAGCAATGTGTTTGACTCTTATTTGCCCTATGAAATGGCTAAGATTGTCAATATGTTCAAGTCATCTAGGGGTGGCCAACAAATGCTGGCCAACTTTTTTTGGTGACATCCACATCCTACCGAAGAATAAAAGAAAAAACTGTAATCAAACGCCATTGACTGTTTGATATGGTCCAAATGCAGCCCGTTATGTTAACTCACTTAACATACCACAAAGGTCAGGTTCTTGTTGAGACAGTTGCCTTGGAATTAATTAACAATGGCAACTATTTGCATTGTAAGCTTATCGCTATCACAGATTTAGACTCAGGGTGGAATTTTCTGCTCCCTTGAGCAGAGTGGGCAATGAAGAGTTAAGTGAGAAAATATTGTGAAAATGAGAAAAGCCAGAATCTTGGTATCAAGAAAAGAAAATCCTGATATTCCCCTTAAGGTTTAAAAGCCAATTTCAGAATCTTGTTAATGAATAGCAAGTGACTTATTTATGTGTATTAGCATCTCATTATTAGCTTAGGTGCCATCTTAGGTACAAAGTTTGCCGAGGTACAAAATCTTAAGTATAATTTAGAAAAATAAAGAAATGAAGTTAAAAGTTCAGCATTACAGTCCTTCTACAGCAGAGAAAGAGAGAGGAAAAAATAAAAGCAAACGGAGGAGAAGAGTCTGCACTGGGCTTCACCTCGAGGCCAGGAGTCTGCACTGGGCTTCACCTCGAGGTCGGGATAACAATCTGGGCTTCACCTCGAGGCTGGGATAACACTCTGGGCTTCACCTCAAGTCTGGGATAATGCTCTGGGCTTCACCTGGAGGTCGGGATAACGCTCTGAGCTTCACCTTGAGGCTGGGATAACGCCCTGGGCTTCACCTTGAGGTTGGGATAATGCTCTGGGCTTCACCTTGAGGTCGGGATAATGCTCTGGGCTTCACCTTGATTTCGGGATCCCGTGCTGGGCTTCTTTGTACATTTTTCATTGTACTCATGTACCCTTATACTTGAGTACATATGACAATAAAACCTAATTCTAGTTCTAATTCTACTCACCTCATTTCTATGCAGCTTCCAATTCTCCCGTCCTTTCCTGAGGAACAATACAGCAGCAATTCCTGGCATTTTGAGCAGTTACCTACGGCAGCAGCTCATCACTTGATTCTCTGGACCTTCATGCAACTCTGAAATCATCACAATGACCCTGCAGCTCCATGGATACCATTGTCCTCCACCTTTCATCCATGCAAGTCAATGATGGCAAACTACCAGACTCACCATAACACCATGCCTGAATCCATGCCAACCCACCAGATTTCCTAAACTGAACTAGTCCCCTTTGTCCGCATTTGACCCATCTCTCTTGAAACCTTTCCTATTCATGTACCTGCCCAAATATCGTATAAATGTTGTAACTGTACCTGCATCTATCACTTCCTCTGACAATTCATTCCATATATGAACCACCCTCTGTTTGAAAAACTTGCTCCTTGGGTCCCATTTAAATCTTTCTACTCTCACCTTAAAAATATGCTCCTTAGTTTTGAACTCCCCCACCTTAGGGAAAAGATCCTTGCTATTCACCTTATCTATGCCCTTTATGATTTTATAAACCTCTTTAAGGTCAATCCTGAACCTCCTACACTCCACTGAAAAAAATCCCAGCCTATTCAGTGTATCCTTATAACTCAAACCCTCCAGTCCTGGCAACATCATGGTAAATCTTTTCTGAACTCTTTAATAATATCCTTCCTATAGCAAGGCAACCAGAACTGTATGCAGTACTCCAAAAGTGGCCTCACCAATGTCTTGTAAAGTGTCAACTCGACGCCCCAACTCCTATCCTCATTGTCTGAGCAATGAAGGCATGCCAAATGCTTTGGTCTACCTGTGAAACAATGTTTGCTCTGAAGCCCAGAGCGGACTCCTGGCATCGAGCTACCTGAACCCCTAGATTGCTCTGTTTAACAACATACACAGGGCCCTACCATTAACTGTATAAGTCTTGTCCTTGTTTGTTTTGCCAAAATGCAATACCCCGCATTTCCAAATTAAACTCTGTCTGCCACTCTTCAGCCCATTGGCCCAATTGATCGAGATGTCTCTGTAATCTTAACTACCCATCATTATTGTTGACTGTACCACCGATTTCGGTGTCATCCACAAACTTACTAACCATGCCTCCTAAATTCTCATCCAAATTGTTTATATAAATGACAAACAACAGTGGACTCAGCACCGATCTCAGCAGAACACCACTGGTCACAGGCCTCCAGTTCGAAAAACAACCCTCCACCATCACCCTCTGTCTCCTATTGTTAAGTCAATTTTGTATCCAATTGGCAAGCTCTCCCTGAATCCCAGTGACCTAACTTTACTAATCAGTCTACCATGCGGAACCTTGTCAAAAGCTTTACTAAAGTTGATGTAGACAATGTTTACCCCTCTTCCCTCATATATCTTTTTGGTTACTTCTTCAAAAATACTCAGTAAAGTTTGTGAGACACAATTTCTCGCGCACAAAGCAATGTTGACGATCCCTAATTGGTCCTTGCCTCTCCAGATGCATAGAAATCCTATCTTTCAGAATCCCCTCCAACAACTTATCCACCACAGATGTCAGGGTGACTGATGTATAATTCCCAGGTTTCTCCTTACAGCTTTTCTAAAATAAAGGCATAACATTTGCCACCCTCTAGTTCTCTGGCACCTCACCTGTGGCAGTAGATGATATAAATATCTCTGCTCGGGCCTTCACAATTTCTTCCCTTCCTTTCAGGACTTTGCTTTGGAGTTCAGGGACACTTACAACTTGCACGCTTTTTCCAGGTCACTTTACATACAAGGATACACACAAACATCTCATGCATCTACACTGGATCCATATAATGGTTCTCATCTTGATTTTGTAGTTCTCACTCGCTTTGTACTTTCTTGGAGGCTGCCAGCCTCTGAGGCTTGCTTTGCATTTTTTGTCCAGAGGGAAAAGGAGGCAGCTGGTCATAATTTAGAACACTGAACGTTCAAAGTACAGGACATTTTGCTGGAATGCACCATGTAACATGAGTGTCACATCTACCGCTTGTGCCAGTAGCTTACATGGGAGACACACTGCATGTGCTTCACGCAAACTGCCATGTGTGAAATCAAAGGGGACCAGTCTTTAGTGGGGTCAAGAGGAACTACAGTCAGTCAAGGGCTACCACCAGTCCAAAGGCTTGGCCATGACCAGTCTTGCAGGTTAAGTGTGACAAGTCTGAAGATTACAGGTATCTCAGTCAGCCTATTGGGAAGACATCTGTTGGGGACTGGGGGAGGGGCTCATATTTTACTGCACTGAGTCAAAGGGAAGGACCAAGTATAAATTGTGTTTGATAGAGCAGTTAGCGGTAATTCAGAGGCAACAGAGGTTGGTGAGGTGCTCCCAGTGAATGACTGGGAATTGTAGAGGGTATGAAATGTTAGTAATTTGTGAGGATGAGGTGGGTCAGAACCTTTGAATGGACATGATGCATGTAATCATGTAATTTATAGCCCATGAGTCTTGGTGCGATGAGTATACATTTGGCAGAGCTTAGGTGGCCCTGCAGTATAGAGGTAGCGAATAGATGGTGACACTTACACTTGCAGAGTTCAGGATATTACTAACATTCTTCCAGCATTGCTGTGCATTGCTGTTCACTCTGGAAACTGCAAAGACCCAGGCCACTATCTCGGCACAGGCTAGCTGAGTCTGATGGTGTGACCTTCTTTGCCTGTCAGCAGGATACAGGACAGTTTTCATGTCTGTCCTATCCAGATCATTGTCAGGAGCCTGAGGATCTAACCTGCTATTCTGGATTTTTTCCCTTAGGATAACATTGGAGGACCATAGTGACAAGAGCAGATGCTAACTTCTAATGTCTGAAGCTCTGTGCAGCTTGGGTGTGAGCAGTGTGAATGTGTCAAAATCCCAGCAGCAGCGGTCAGCACTTCCATCACTTCTGCCCCAAGATTCCACCAGATAGGCATTGAAAATGCTGGTTACATAATTAGTGAGACAAAGTGAGGAAGGTTACATGAGGAAGTTGGAGAAACGAGAGCTGACCAGATGTCATGAACCTCATTTGAAAAAGTACTTTGCCTAAAAATGGGAAAATTCAACCCATAGTCTGGGTTCTGTGCTTTCTGATGGTACTGTAAATTATACATAAATAACCAAAACACTGCACTGACTCTGTTTTACTGACAAAGTGACTGAAGGTGTGGCAGGTATCTTTGTACCTTGAACATCAGATGCCATGGTGCCATGTAACTGTCTTAAAGGTACACTGCAGTCTGATATGGAATCTATGCAATAACAAACAACATTCTTCAAAAATGCAGGTGTTCCTTTTATTTATTACCCTGTAAATACCCTGTCAGTTTTGGTATTGTGAGGTATAAAGTGCGCTTTGAGCAGTAGTGCAAAATAAACAACGTGCATGGTTTCACACAAAACCCAATTTGTTTTCCAAAACAGACATTTATAAAACAATTGTAGCCCAGAAATAAGAATGTACATTTACCACCCTTCTAACACTTATTTGCCAAAGCACCAGCCTATTTGAAAATGTGAATCTAAGTCTAAGGTATGTACAATGTAAGATGTTGATCGTCATTTTGGATGTTTGGACCATGTGCTTGCACTCCTTGACAGCTAAAGATGCCTGTAAAACAAATTATTTAAATTATCCTTGTCTGGCTGACAGGACTAGGCCTGTTCTTCTCAGCCCATTAAAAATGATCTGGCCTCCTGTTGCTTGATGTTCCTCTATCCACCGAGGCTGCACATCACCACAGAATTATTCGGCTGCCTGATATTATGCAGGCAGCTTGAGCTTTATTTAAAAGAGGCCTGGGTCTCTGGCTTCCTTAATCTGGCTGGGCTGCTACACAAAAGTTATCATTGATTCCATTATATTTTCTAATTAACGTGTTCAGAGATGTTGGAACAGGTCAGACTTGACATAGGAGGTATGGTTAGTAAATTTACAGGTGTCACCAAAATTGGAGGTGTAGTGGACAGCGAAGAAGGTTACCTCAGAGTACAACGGGATCTTGATCGGATGGACCAATGGGCCAATGAATGGCAGACGGAGTGTAATTTAGATAAATGTGAGGTGACGCATTTTGGAAAAGACTTATACACTTAATGGTAGGGTTCTGGGGAGTGTTGCTGAATAAAGAGACCAAGGGGTGCAGGTTCATAGTTCCTTGAAAGTGGTGTCACAGGTAGATGGGATAGTAAAAACGGTGTTTGGTATGCTTGCCTTTATTGGTCAGTGCATTGAGGATAGGAGTTGGGAGATCAGGTTGCGGCTGTACAGGACATTAGTTAGGCCACTTTTGGTATACTGCGTGCAATTCTGGTCTCCCTGCTATAGGAAGGATGTTGTGAAACTTGAAACTTGAAAGGGTTCAGAAAAAGTTTACAAGGATGTTGCCAAGGTTGGAGGGTTTGAGCTATAGGGAAAGGCTGAATAGGCTGGGGCTATTTTCCCTGGAGTGTCGGAGGCTGAGGGGTGACCTTATAGAGGTTTATAAAATCAAGAGGGGCATGGATAGGGTAAATAGACAAGGTCTTTCCCCGGTGTGGGGAAGTCCAAAACTAGAGGGAATTGTTTAAGGTGAGAGGAAAAAGATTTAAAAGGGACCTGAGGGGCAACTTTTTCACGCAGAGGATGGTGCATGTATGGAATGAGCTGTCAGAAGAAGTGGTGGAGGCTGGTACAATTACTACATTGAAAAGGCATCTGGATGGGTATATAAATAGGAAGGGTTTAGAGGGATATGGGTCAAATGCTGGCAAATGGGACTAGATTTGTTTAGGACATCAGTTTGGCACGGACGAGTTGGACTGAGGGGTCTGTTTCTGTGCTGTATATCTCTCTGACACTATGATTCTATGACCCAGATCTTCTGGTCCAGAGGTCCACAAGAGTCCTAAAATTTACTCCATTGACATGGCCCTTTAAGTTGTTAAAGCTGGGGGAAACTGCACAGTCGAGGGGTTTCCCCCATCCCAACCCGACCTCTACTTGAGAACAGGTGTAGCCCCGGAAAGCCTAACTTATGACTGTGAAGACCAGAGGAGTTACTCTGCAAAACAAATTTACAGCTTATCGTTTATTTTGTACTTTTGGCCTTATTGGCAGTGGACCTGGTCATGTTATGCACATTGCATGTTTCAACTATTTCCTTTAGCCCTACAGGAGTGACTGTAGCCCACTCACCAGAGTATAGTGAGATCTATCCCCTAACCATAATTGCCCCAAGTGAATGACTGACCATCTCCCAGCCCCTTGAATGTTTGCGAACTTCTGCCTCTGATTTAAGAGTCAGCAGCCTCCCTTGATTTGATGGTAGACTTCTCCCTGCATATTTTTAGACAAGGCCATTTGGTGGAAAAATCATGCTGTACAAGCAGCTAGCGTATGCTGTAGGTTCGAGAATGACATATCACTGTGACATATAGTAAGATGTTCACCCCCTGGACTGATCACTACTGATAAATATGACAAGCAGCCTGGCTTTGTGTGTGTGCTAATCAGCAATTTAATATGACAGTACCGCGAGCCTTCAGGCTCTGGCTGAAGTTTCATGATACTAAAAGGCATGACACACCAAGGCAGGGATGCTTTAAGAATCCAGGTAGACAATTAGTAAAGTGAACATAAGAAAATAAAGGTGCAGCCTTGAGATGCCACCCAGTCAAACCCAGGAGCCGGGTGCCTGTTCCTGTACGCAAAGTGTTCTTGTGGCAGCTTTTCAATGCTATTTGCTGATGTGTCCTGGGGTGCAGCTTTAAAGCACAGAAGTGTCCTGCCAGTGGATGGGGGAGCGATACCATGAATGTCCTGAGAGGCTGACAAGTGTCAGATGCCAGGACCGGTGGATGTGGAGTTTGTGTATCTGGTGCCCTGAGACATTTTTGCTAGATGTCCAAGATGATGGACCAGAGGAGTAAGCAGGGAGTTCAAGCCGCCAGGTATCTGCATTGACTCTCATGTCGGGAATTGTCAATATCTAGTTTCCTTGCTTCTGGTAGTAGGATAGGAAGCTGCATATTAATGAGGTGAGACTCATTGTTAATAAGAACATAAATAGGAGTAGGAGTAGGCCACCTGGCTCATCGAGCTTGCTTTGCCATTCAAAAACATCATGGCTGATCTTTTCATAGACTCAGCTCCACTTACCCACCTGCTCACCATAACCCATAGCTCCCTTACTGTTCAAAAATCTGTTTTTGCCTTAAAAACATTGAATGAGGAAGCCTCAACTGCTTCACTGGGCAGGGAATTCCACAGATTTGCCACCCTTTGGGTGAAGACATTCCTCCTCAATTCATGCTGTTAACAAGCAATAATCCCCTTTAATAGGCAACTCACTGCTCACAAGCAATAATCCCTTCTCAATGCCCAGAATGCTTTTTGAAGATGCAATGAGTTTCTCCCATTGACCTCACCAGACTTCTTGCGCAATTCTTACATTTTTCTCACCGTAGCAGTATTGTTCAGGTGCTTGTAAGATTCTGCCCAGAGCAAATATACTGTTTACTTCAGATTTCTTTCATCTGTCCTATGGGGAAAATAGTTTAATCAGCTAGGAATCTAGGTACATCTTATAAAAGATGGAAATGAAATGTCAAATGCAAGGTAGGTTATAATATTTGCTTAATACCTTAAGCATACAAATGTATCTTTACTTTGAATGTAACTGGTCATCATACAGAGTAAGAAGAACTTGACAAAGCCATTACATAGTGAAGCAGAATTAAATATAACTAAAGAAATTTGTATTTCTGCACCACTCTGAAGACCTGGTGACAAAGCAAGAATAAAACTGTACTTCTGAAACAGAGGTGAATATTGTGATCTGTGATGAAGAAGGAAGCCGTTGTTTTATGATAAGACAAACATAAATGTTGCCATCATTGTAAAGTGAGTCCTTGCATAGTTTTGTGCAGGTCGTAATAATAGGTTTCACTTACAGTTCAATTATAATCGATGATTCAATTCAATATCTGTACTAACAGAAACTTAGGTAACTGTTCACTTGGTCAGCATCAATTCAGACAGTATTAACACGATTTGGTGTTGCAAACATCTGTTGTTTACCCCATTGCTTGTTTTATAAAAATACTGTACTATAGAGTATATAATCAGAATAAAATCTGAGGTTTATTCAAGATTGTGAATTTAAAAAGTTAATATTCATCGATTAATATATGTGAACTGTTTTGTCAATCTACATAATAATTGAAGTTTTAGAAGTCCAAAAGTTATTCATGTTGAATAGCCACAAATGAATCCAACAGGGAATTCATTTTGCCTAAAAAGTATTCAGAATGTGGAATGCACTACTTCTGGAGTTGGTTAAGGAAGCTAACATAGATGTATTTAAGAATAAACTAGTAAGGATATGAGGGAGAAAGCAAGAGAAAGACAATCTGATAATGTTAGATGTTGAAAGGTGACAGGATGATACTGTGGAACATAAATGCAACTTGGATCATTTAGGCTGAATGCCCCTTTTCTATGATGTATACTTGATGTAACTCAATTATCAAATTATTGATTACACTGTACTTGCTATGAGCTGTACCAACGGTAATATGCCTTTAAACCTATATAATTTTTAAAGACATTACAACTGAACAGAAAGGGTTGTTCACACTCACATTTTAAAATAAGGACCACATTCCACTTCTGACTAAGTTTGGGCCAATCTATGAAGTTTCCAAATTTTCCGTAACAAACTCATTTGAATAACTATTAAAAGCCTGTCCCTGGGCAGCAAGTCAGGCTAATTAATGATGCAGAAAATCTGATCTGTGAGCTATGTTCAAAGGCATGCATGTAGTAAATGGTAAATGGCTGCAAATGGGCTTAAATATTGTTGAAGCTCTATAAACTATGAAATACCTTTCATTATTTTGTTGGGGCAGGGTGAAAGTGTGAAAAACCACAGAATGATCCTGCACAAAAGAAAGGCATTTCACCCATGATGACTGCGCTAGCTGTTTAATAAAGCTCTAATTATTCACAGCTCTGTGTTCTTTACCCCAGCCCTGCAAATTCATTTGCTTTTTCAAATATATATCCAGTTCCCCTTTGCAAGTTACTGTTGAATAAAATAAAGTTTTATTATAAAGAAAATATACCAGGCCCATGACCAACAAATGCAGCTAATTTCAGGATATACAATGTGATATATAATTTGTTATGCAACCATTAAATTGATAAATCCATTATATAATAACTTTGTTAGGGCTAATTCTAATGAACTGCAGTAAGTAATGTATCCTTTATTTTCTCCTGTAGCAATGGATTTTAATATGGCAATAGATCTCCACTTGAATGATTCCGTGAAAGTTTAGCTCGTCAAAGCTAGAAATAAAGCACACAGCATTCTGCAGTATGATAAGATTGATTGATTTGCGCAGACTATTGGAGATTTATTTGGCATACTGCTTACTTATACAGTAAAGGCTTCTTGGGATGTCAGCAAATTCTCCTGTTAAGCAAAATCGTTCAGATTATGCCCATCTATCCTCTTAATCCCTACCTCTTTCTCCAGTTAGGATCCACAAAGCTTTGCAGAAAAGACAGTTTGGTTTGCATTTGCAAGGGAAAGGCTGAAATAACAGATTCCTTGAAGAACATTTCTAGTTTTGAACTATTTAAATGGAAAGGAAGATTAGATAGGGTATGGTTAGATAAAACTATTTTCTATTTGCTAATGAAAAGCTGTAAATATTAGTCATCTTAATTTCTTTAACAGAGACCTTTCATGCTGGGTGTACTTGCCTCATTATAGGACCTCTAACATAGAAAATAGCCCAATGAATGTAACAGAAGAGGGAGTTGCCATAGAATCCCTACAATGGGAAACAGGCCTTTTGGCCCAATAAGTCCACACTGACCCTCAGAGCATCCCACCCAGATCCATCCCCCTATACCTCACCTAATCTACGCATCCCTGAATGCTACAGGCAATTTAGCATGGCCAATCCACCTAGCCTGCACATCTTTGAACTGTGGAAGGAAACCAGAGCACCCGGAGGAAACCCACGCAGACATGGGGAGAATGTGCAAACTCCATACAGACAGTCGCCTGAGGTTGGAATTGAACTGGGTCCCTGGCGCTGTGAGGCAGTAGTGCTAACCGCTGAGCTACTGCACTGCCCGATTAATAAAAGAAATTGAGAAAAGAACTGATACTGAGTTGTGGTTAGATCAATTAATGGGGTGACAGCAAATGTGGGTGAAAAGTTGCTCATTGAGAAAGCATTTAAAACTGGAATGAAAAGAGAAGGGATAGAGTGCATTTAGGCATATATTCCAGAAAGGGGCACTGAGATAAATAAGGCTTTACCACCAATGGGGGCAAATGAAAGAGAGGTGCATAATGTACCACAGTCAATTGACCCAGCATGGGATAAAAAGACAGTGAATGTTGTAGATAAAGTGGGATGAGGCCATGAAGGGATTTGAAGATGTGAATATCTGAATAATGCTTCAGGAGGCTGAGAACCAATATCAGCTATTAAAAATTCAGATCATAATGTGGGAACATGAGACAAAAGTATTAAGCTCAATGTTAGATTTTTGGGAGTGGCTGAGATTTTTAAATAAAATTTTGATGAGTGGGTAAGTCAATCATCTTATTGTTTGGGTCATTATATTTTGTTGAATCCCTTATTTTGATGTTTGGAAATTTCAATAACTAAAACAAATTAGGCAGAAACAACTTCAGATCCCATTTTTGAGCAATCTATGGGCACCTAGAGGTTAGATTGGACAATCACAAGAGTGATAAGCATTGCCTGTAAAATGGCAGCAATTGTGCGGAGCAACTTTACCATGGAATTTATGTATCTCCACTCCATCTATAGGATTAGCAGATACTAGAAATGAGTTTACATATAAACATACACTCAGCGTGTCTGACAATATCTGTGGAGAGAAAACAGAGCTAATGATTTGAATCTAATGACTCTTCTTCGAAAATTTCAATTTTTTTTTCAAATTTCATGTATCCACATTATTTTGCTTATAGAAATAGTTAGCAACCTTAATAGATTGGAAGGGACCACAGTGTTGCACTCACTAGAATGTGAGTCTGAGTATGTTCTACATAGATTCCCCATCAAGGTGAATGCCTCTGTACTGCGGACGCTAGGGACAAAGCCTTGACAATTAATCCTCTGTTCCTCCTCAGAGCTATCATTCAAGGGATTGGTAGTAATGGGCCCAGGGTTGGGTTTGATCTTTCTTTGCCCTGGTTTGGGGATGGGATTCAGAGTCTGTATAGACAAATATAGTTTGCTAGTTTTGCGAGCTGTCATCCTTATGCAAGGTTTCATTGAGACGTTGCTGATTTATGTACAGTTGGGAGCAGCAGATTAGAGGCTTTCTCACTGGATAGCTGTAGATCTCTAATCTCCATTTCAGAACATGCAATTTCCCCTTGCTCACCCACAAGTGACTCAGCGTGTGAGGGGAGGGGAGTGGAGGCTCGTTCAGGATTCTTATTTCAGGCACACACCCTGCATCTCCCCATTAGTGCATGCTGCTGTGCAGAATTAGAGAAGCATTAAGAAATATTAACAAGGATATATGAACACTATCCATGCATTTATAAGATACAGATGGAGATGTCAGTCCCCAGAACTGGGATTGCCTGTGTACATGAAGAAGAATGTGATATGTGAGAAGTTAGATGTTAAAGCTGATTAAAAGTTGGTTCATTTTTGGCAAAGGGCTATAGTTGATGAAAAACAATGAAGCATGATATGATGTATATCCCTGAGATACCTATGAGGTGTTCATCCTGAAGCCAGACTTTTTTGATGCACTAATGAAAGCATTTTGTTGAGCTGAAAAAAGGGACATTTTGTCAACGCCTTTCATCTTACAATCACCAGGGCAATTCACAAACAAACACTAATGTAATGAGAAAATAACATTTGTATTGTGTGAAAGAAGAGTGTTGAATGGTTGGTAAATGCAATCTGATGATATGGTGTTGCTATGGAGAACATAGCAGTTAGATGATAACTGACAGTTAACTGCCAGGCACTGTTTAAATCTTAAACCAGTTAGGTTGGCTCTGATTAGTCAAGGCATTGGCCTACAAAATGAACTAGAGACTGTAGTTACCTATTTTGCTGAGTTGAAACAAGTACAATGAGTGTAAGGCCATAAGACATAGGAACAAGGGCAGGCTGTTTGGCCCCTTGAATTTGCTGCATCATTCAACACAATCATGACTGATCTGATTTCATTCCCCACATCCATTTTCCTGGTAACCCAAATAATAGTGCCTGTAGCTCTCAGTACACACAAATGTGTCATACTACAAGCCCAAACAACAATCTTAAATTGGTTGTCAGTATAATTCTTACCACATTCAGGATTATTTAGCAAATGTTATCTCATCATAGAATCACACAATGTTGGACACTGTGTTTTGAGTTGCGCAAACATGTGTTAGTTGGATACGGTCACTTTTATGCATTATTGTTGTTTCTGGGGTCCAACTTACTATGCTAAAGATTTTTTCGTCATGAAACAGGTTTGCTAAGCACACATTTTACTGTTTCTGTGATACGCAGTAAAACAGGAATAAGACTCAACCATTCAGCCTTCAAGCCTGTTCTACCACTTAATGAAACCGTGCATCTGAAGTCCTTACACCTGCCTTGACTGCATATTCTTTCTGCCTTCATTCAGCAAATTTATCCATCTTGGACAGTGAAATAACTGCACAGAGGCTGGTATCCCGTCACCAAGTCACCCTTTATTTACTAATGCACAGTACACTGGCTCTGGGCAGCCAGCTTGCAGTCAGTCCTCCACTAAGGAGATTCTAATCTCCTGGTTATATTGGTCAGCCAAGGCTTTCCTGATTGGTCCAGGTTAACACCCCAATCAAGTACCTTATCGCCAATGAGGTCCACCTGGTTCCAATCACTATAGACAGTACATTTTTAATTGATTTAGCATCTTATGAGTAAGAGTTCCACAATTTGCCAGCTTTTATATGAAGAAGAATTTCCTAATATGTCTCCTGAATGGACTGCCTCCGATTTTATATTTATGTCTCCTTGTCCTAGACACATTGCCAGCAGAAATAGTTTATTTCTATCTGCCTTGCTAATCCTTTTGGAAATCCTGATAAAGCTCATTCTTCACCCTTTTATAATGCAGGGAATACAATGCCCTCTCATGTAATCTCTCTCAATAATCTAACGCTCACAACCTTAGTAATTTTGTGGTTATTCTGTGCTGTATTCCTTCCAAGGTCGAAATATCATTTTTAAGGCACGATGTTCACAGCCTTACACAGGGCCTTACCTAGATATGGTCAAACCAGAGCTTTGTATGGTTGTAATGCATGCTTTTTGTGACATAACTGCCACTCCTTTACATTCGAGACATTTAGTTAAAGAAATTAACATTCTAGTAGCTTTTTTGATTATCTGTGAATATGACCATAATATTTTTGTAATCTGTAAACATGGACCTGTGAATATCATTGGACTTTGATAGTTCCCAGTGTTTTGTCATTTAAATAGTTTACCTACATTAAAGTCCATCTGCTACAGTTTTGCTACTTTAGTTAATCTTCAATACTTCTTTGTATTTTAAGCTCCTGACCACACTGTTTACTTAAATATTGATTTTTCATCATCCACAAGCATGGACTTATGGATCTTTGATGATTTATCAGTCATTTATAAATATAATGCATAGTTAGGGGTCCCACACAGATCATTGTGGGAACACCACTAGTCATTTCCTTCCGATTCAAATAATTATTCATTGGGAGGGATTGAATTCATTTCTTTGGCAGGTAACTAGTAAGATTCTGCTTCCATGCCCACTCCTCCCCAAACCATCCCATGAAAAATTCACGCTGTTTTATTTACTGTTTAGTTAGACCATAGAAGACAATTTAAGGAGCTTTAATTTTAGTTGAGAATTTCTCACGTGAAACCTTATTGAATACCTTTTGGAAACCCATATAACTACTCCATAGACATTCTTCTATCTATTTTACTTTCGTTAATTTCTCAAAAAAATGCAATTAATTTCATTTGGCATAGCCATCTTTTACAAATCCATATTTGCTCTCCCTAACCAGCTCCAGTTTCCGTAAGTGCTTAGTCACTCTGTCCTTAATTAAAAGTTCCAATACATCCCCATGACAGACGTTAGGCTAATAGGTCTGTAGTTTCTTGATTTCTGTCTCTCGCCTTTCATATGTAATGGAGTTAGATTTGCAATTTTACAATCAAAAGACAATTCCTGAATCACAAGAGGTTAAAAAGATTCTGTTTAAAGCATCTGCAACTTGCTCATCTAATCCCTTGAAGTCTTGGAATGGAAATGAACATGGTCCTGGGGATTTGTCAGTCTTTAGTGCCATTATCTTTACTGGTGCTATTTCATTGCTTATCTTAGCTTTCCTGAGTTCCAGTCCTTGATTCATTATTAATTTCCTTGGAATGTCAGAAATATTATACTCTTCTTCTACAGCAAAGACTGACACAAAGTGATTATTCAACATTGAATTTGATTTTATTGTAATTTGTAGCATTACCCACATCTGTTTTTAAAGATACTCATAACCCTTAATTATACTTTTTCTTTCACTATAATTATAAATGTTTTCTGCATTATCTTTTCTTCCTATATTCCTTTTTGAAGCTCTTACTTTTTATGGTCTTCCTTCGACTATTTACACCTCAATCTCCCTGAATTTGCACAATTCTTTTCTATAATCTTTCATATTACTTGACTTCTCTTTAATCTATTAAGATATACAAGTAATGTTATTCCATAAACAATGGTCCATCCAAGGAGTTGGCAGAAAGAATTGTTCAAATAATCAGTGGTGACCTTCAATTACGAACCATTTAAAAGGATGGAACAGCATCTGATGAACCCAGGGCAGCAGATTACTGTTCAATATTGCTGAAAAATAAAATAATGCTGACAAAGGAAAAAAAAACACAGAAATTCCTTTAAAAGGAGTCAGGAAGAAGGGACCCATTCTTTTGGCTTTATGGTCACATAACGCCCTCCTGTCCATGGAAATGGATGACTGAAAGGGTGCCACAGTATAACTGTTGCAGTCAATATGAATAGTCAGAGTCTCACTTCACTGTGATGCCTCAGTCCACAGTAAAAGTTTTAATTTCTGACACCCTTATCATTTCTCTTGGCTTGAGTTTAAGTACAATGGTACAGATTTTCACAGACATGGTGCACAACCGGTATGGATATTCATTGTAGTTTCTGATAAAGCATGATCAGATTCCCTGTTAAATCTGCTCATTACTTCAGGGTCAACCTGAAAAGCAAACAAAACTATTGGTTTCTTTATCATTTACCTACAATCTCTTTAACTCCTATTTATCTGCTCTGTCCACCTTTACGTCCAAAAATGAATGCAAGGAGCTAATAAACATTCTTGTTAGTAAGATTAAAACTATTATTCAGCTGCCATATCCCACTCAACCTCTTCAGAGTAAGTCAAACGTTCTTGAAATTTATGCTTTCACAATCCAGACTCCTACTCCCCTCACAACAAGGTGTAGAGCTGGATGAACACAGCAGGCCAAGCAGCATCGCAGGAGCAGAAAGGCTGACGTTTCGGGCCCAGACACTTCATCAGAAATGGGGGAGGGGAAGGGGGTTCTGAAATAAATAGGGAGAGAGGGGGAAGCGGATAGAAGAGGGACAGAGGAGAGGATAGGTGGAGAGGAAACAAACAGGTCGAAGAGGCGGGGATGGAGCCAGTAAAGGTGAGTGTAGGTGGGGAGTTAGGGAGGACGGACAGGTCAAGGGGGCGGGATGAGGTTAGTAGGTAGGAGATGGAGGTGCGGCTTAAGGTGGGAGGAGGGGATAGGTGGGAAAAAGAACAGGTTAGGGAGGCGGGGACGAGCTGGGCTGGTTTTGGGATGCGGTAGGGGGAGGGGAGATTTTGAAGCTTGTGAAATCCACATTGATACCACTGGGCTGCAGGGTTCCCAAGCGGAATATGAGTTGCTGTTCCTGCAACCTTCGGGTGGCATCATTGTGGCACTGCAGGAGGCCCAGGATGGACATGTCGTCTGAGGAATGGGAGGGGGAGTTGAAATGGTTCGCGACTGGGAGGTGCAGTTGTTTATTGCGAACCGAGCGTAGGTGTTCTGCAAAGCGGTCCCCGAGTCTCCGCTTGGTTTCCCCGATGTAGAGGAAGCCACACCGGGTACAGCGGATGCAGTATACCACATTGGCAGATGTGCAGGTGAACATCTGCTTGATGTGGAAAGTCTTCTTGGGGCCTGGGATGGGGGTGAGGGAGGAGGTATGGGGGCAGGTGTAGCACTTCCTGC